>NC_052082.1:11210440-11547940 GCF_015852505.1 Tachyglossus aculeatus
ACACAGCTGACAATTGGCGGAGCTGAGATTTGAACCCATGACCTCCGACCAAGTCCAGGCGCTTTTCCACTGAGCCACGCTGCAAATGGTACTTGTTAAGCTCTTACTATGTGCCAGGCACTGTTCTAAGCGCTGGGGTAGATACAAACTAATCAGATTAGAAAAAGTCCTTGTCCCAAGTGGGGCTCTGGGCCTCAATTCCCTCATGTGGAAAAAATGGGGATTAAGATTGTGAGCCCCACGTGGGACAACCTGATCACCTTGTAACCCCCCAGTGCTTAGAACAGTGCTTGGCACATAGTAAGCGCTTCATAAATACCATCATTATTAATATTTTCCCACTGAGGAAACTGAAGCACAGAAAAGCTGAGTGACTTGTCCAAGGTCTCACAGTAGGCAAGTGGCAGAACTGAGATTAGAACCCACATCCTCTGACTCTCAGGGCGGTGTTCTTTCCACCAGGCCATGTTGCTTCCCACAGTTTTGGGAAATACCCGTGTGAAGCAGTAGAAAGCGATAGATCAATCTCCATTCCTGGGTTGGTTCAAATATTAACAGATGGTAGTAGTAGTAGTAGTGATGCAGCGTGGCTCAGTGGAAAGAGCCCGGGCTTTGGAGTCAGAGGTCATGGGTTCAAATCCCACCTCTGCCAATTAATAATAATAATAATAATGTTGGTATTTGTTAAGCGCTTACTATGTGCAAAGCACTGTTCTAAGCGCTGGGAGGAACACAAGGAGATGAGGTTGTCCCACGTGGGGCTCACAGTCTTAGTCCCCATTTTACAGATGAGGGAACTCAGGCACAGAGAAGTAAAGTGACTTGCCCAAGGTCACACAGCAGACATGTGGGGGAGGAGGGATTCGAACCCATGACCTCTGACTCCCAAGCCCACGCTCTTTCCACTGAGCCACGCCAATTGTCAGCTGTGTGACTTTGGGCAAGTCACTTCACTTCTCTGGGCCTCAGTTCCCTCATCTGGAAAATGAGGATGAAGACGGTGAACCCCCCGTGGGACAACCCGATCACCTTGTGACCTCCCCAGCGCTTAGAACCGTGCTTTGCACATAGTAAGCGCTTAATAAATGCCATCACTAGTGATAGTAGTTGTAGTAGTAGTAGTAATAATAATAGTAATATAATATAGTAATAATAATAGAGAAGCAGCGTGGCTCAGTGGCAAGAGCCTGGGCTTGGGAGTTAGAGGTCATGGGTTCTAATCCCGGCTCCGCCACTTGTCAGTTGTGTGACCTTGGGCAAGTCACTTCACTTCTCTGGGCCTCAGTTCCCTCATCTGTAAAATGGGGATAATAATAATAATGATAGCATTTATTAAGCGCTTACTATGTGCAAAGCACTGTTCTAAGCGCTGGGGAGGTTACAAGGTGATCAGGTTGGCCCATGGGGGGCTCACAGTCTTCATCCCCATTTTACAGATGAAGACTGTGATGTGAAGACTATGAGCCCCACGTGGGACAACCTTGATCACCTTGTATCCCCCCCAAACACTTAGAACAGTGCATGCCACATAGTAAGCGCTTAATGGGGATGAAGACTGTGAGCCCCACGTGAGACAACCTTGATCACCTTGTATCCCCCGCCCCCAGCACTTAGAACAGTGCGTGCCACATAGTAAGCGCTTAACAAATACCACCACCATTATTATTATTTATTAAGCGCTTACTATGTGCAGAGCACTGTACTAGGAGCTGGGGAAGACTACTCTTGTCCACTAGCGGACTTGACATGACTGACTCCATTTTGTGCATACTGACAGTAACCCTCCATTTTGTGCAGGCCGAGAGAACAACTCCCTTTCGTATTTTAAGCAAGGCTCAACAACAGAATGTCTTCGGGCCGGTAATAAGTAACACCTGCCTATGCAAGGTCGTAGGCTAGATAACAAGTAACACCCCTCTGTACAAGGCTGTGAGAACAGAGACTAGTGAGAGTTTACAACCATCCTGTTGGTCCTAATTAGTTCCCTGAAGTTCCCATTGCTCCGCTCCCATGTAACTCAATAAAAGAAACAGTGAGAATGGGATCGGGGCTGCTTGTCACTCGTACCTCTCACGTCTTCGAGTCATTTCTCCCATCTGCGTCACCCCCTTGGGTTCCCGAACCCTGCTGCCGATTTACACCAGTGGTTCGGCGCGTCGCAGTCACTTGTACCCCATCCGGGTGTACGGGCTGCTCTCCGCCTTCCTACTGCTCTGATCTATGACTCGTTCTCTCGGAGTCACTCGTCTCTTCAACGAACCCATATGTTAACAGTTTTCGTCGATAACTGTTTTTGGCGACCACGAAGGGACCCCGTCATGTTGATTGACTGACTCCGCACGAGGGAACGTGGAACCGTGAGTTATCCCCGCTATCACGAACACCTACTAGGGAAGGCTAGCCGACTAAGAAAACCTGACCCTGCTTTTAGGGAAGCCCTGGTAGTCCTTCGGTGGGGAAACTCCTAAATTTGATTGAACGTTGAAGGGGATCAGGGACCCTGTCTGACATTGGGAAATTCCTAAGCAGGTGAGAGTTGAAAAGGGTCAGGGACTCTGTCCGATGAGTTGAAGGGGGTCAGGGACCCTGTTCGACATTGTATCGAGGGACAGGGACCCTGTCCGATGAGTTGAAGGGGGTCAGGGACCCTGTCTGAGACTGTCCAAGTGTCCTCATCGGTAGATCTGTCTGGACCAATATGGGGAATAGTCACCCCGGACCGGACCTCTGTATTACTCGTGTTGGAATCATGGAAATTGAGTCGCCTTCCTCTAAAGAAGGGAATGACAAAGACCAGATTACAGTGGTGATGTAAGGACTGGGAATGTTTAACCAATGAAAAGCATCTTTATTTTTGGCCTGAGGGGGGTACATTTGGCCCCTCAGCCTGGGAATCATTGCGGAAAATTATAGTCCAGCTTCGTCCCGATGATTTTTGCTATTGGAAGTGTTGGGCCCTCCTTAGTGAGGGGCTGCCACGACCTAAAACCCTGGGGCCAGTCCCAGTCCCGGATGTCACTCCTATTGTCCCAGTCCCTGTCCCAGATGTCCCTCCTACTGCTCCTGTCCCGAATGTCCCTCCTGTTGTCCCGGTCTCTGTTCCAGACGTCCCTCCTACTGCTCCTGTCTCAAATGTCCCTCCTATTGTCCCGGTCCCAGGCGTCCCTCCTACTGTCCCGATCCCGGACGTCCCTCTCTCCTGGCCACCATCTAAGAATTGGCCCGTAAACCTTCTAACTGGGACTCCTTTCATGGGATGGCCCAGAAGGAAGGGGAAACCTCTGATGAATTTTTCACTCACCTTAATGAGAGAGAAGAGACGATGGTCGAAGGAAGTGTATGAAGGAAGAAGGAGGGAAAAGGAGAAAGGAAAGAGAAGGTGAAGCAATTGCAGTGGAAGGAAATTGTCCGCTCAGGCTTCTACACCCTGCGAAGCAGGTGTCCCATAAGTGGGGAATGACGGGCGGAGAAGTTGCCGTTGAAGGAAATTGTATGTGTATGAAGGTTAGAATAAGTGTGTGTGAAGGAGAAAGAGAAGAGACACGAGGGAATTTTAGTTGAATGTCAGTTTCCCTTTAATACTCCTGTGTTGCCTTCCTTCCGTCTTATCGGTTAGTCCAGGACTTACATGCGAGTAACTCTTACGTTTTGCCCACGCACGCTGTGGTTCCTAGTCCCACGGCGGTAGTTAGCTCTGTGAGTCCTAAAGCAACCTGTTTTACTTGTATTGATCTAACCGGTGCTTTCTTTACCATCCCGGTGTCCTGTGAGAGCTGGTACCTTTTTGTCTTTACCTGAGAAGGTCGTCAACTGACCGGGACGAGATTTCCCCAGGGCTTTGTCCACTCTCCAACCATCTTTTTGAGAGAATCATGCCGAGCCCTATCACCCCTCAAATTACCAGAAGGGATCAGTATGTTCCAGTATGTGGATGATATCCTTATTGCTGGGGACACGGAGGACCTGTGTCGGTCTGGTTCCCTCCAGGTCCTAGCTCGCTTGCATCAGCTCGGTCTTAAAGTCAGTCGCGAGAAACTGCAGTGGTGTCAGCCCCAGGTAAAATATCCTGGGTTCATGTTGCGGGCGGGAGAAAGAGCAATCAATCAATCAATCAATCGTATTTATTGAGCGCTTACTATGTGCAGAGCACTGTACTAAGCGCTTGGGAAGTACAAATTGGCAACATATAGAGACAGTCCCTACCCAGCAGTGGGCTCACAGTCTAAAAGGGGGCAATCGTCCCCAAGCGAGCGAGCCTGATTCAGTGCATGCCTCGCCCCCAGGCTCCTTTAAATGTATCACCTTATGAGATGCTCTTTGGTCATCCTCCGTATTGGGGAAGTCTCTCAGATCCCCGACCTCCTCCGACCCTACAAGTGGGCGATGACGCCCTGCGAGCCTAAGTTCTGTCTCTCCAGGCGACTCTCGGTAAGCCGCAGACAGCTGGAATCCTCCGTCAGCGTGCCCCTCTCACCGATCAATCAATCAATCAATCAATCAATCGTATTTATTGAGCGCTTACTGTGTGCAGAGCACTGTACAAAGCACTTGGGAAGTACAAGTTGGCAACATATAGAGACAGTCCCTACCCAACAGTGGGCTCACAGTCTAAAAGGGGGAGACAGAGAACAAAACCAAACATACTAACAAAATAAAATAAATAGAATAGATATGTACAAGTAAAATAAATAAATAAATAAATAGAGTAATAGATCACCGATCACCTGCATCCGTCCATCGCTGGAGATTGGGTTTGGGTTAAGCACGTGGTCGGCCACACTGCGCTCAGGCCTTCCTGGGAAAGGCCCTACCATGGTTCTCTTGTCTTCCTTTTCTGCAGTTCGCGTTGCTGAGCACCCCTCATGGATCCACCACTCCCAGGTGAAGCCAGCCGTTTCTGACGCTTCGCCTCCTGATTGCGGTCCCCCGTCGGTTTCTGCAGACTCTCAGGTTTCCGAGTCGCCCGCCGTCCCAGCTTTACGGCTGCGTCGAACTTCTACCGGATGGGCCTCGGTCCTGTGAGATTTCGTCTGGTCGCTTATTTGTGTGTGTTGCTGCTGGCTAGTTTTGGTGTGCGCCTTTTGGGATGGGCAGACCGCTTGGCGTGTTGCCCCCAGTATCCCTCCTGTGGCTTTGGGTTACCCTTTAGCTGCAGCATTTGGCCTTTGGGTTCTGTTCCTTCTTTGCTATGGTGTGCTGTGCTTTTCAGCTTCTGAAGGTCTGCCTCCGACGCACTCCATCTACCTTGATGCTTCTGCAACCCCCGATTGAACCCCTGCCCAGGGTTGAGATCATGGACATCCAGCACCATCTGGACACCACATTTCACCGAAGGGGGATTGTTGTGTGTGCTCTGTTGTGCCTGGATTTTTCCATCTTTTCCTTTGTGCCTGGATTTTTTGTCTTTTCCTTGTCCTATGCTTTAGGCGCCGACTTTGCGGAAGACCTTTGTTATTCCGAGAAGGGTCATGTGTGATCCTCCCGGTGGCCGTGGGCCTCGGAAGGATCAAAAGGGGGATTGTTGTCCACTAGCAGACTTGATACGACCGACTCCATTTTGTGCATACTGACAGTAACGCTCCATTTTGTGCAGGCCGAGAGCACAACTCCTTTTTGTATTTTATGCAAGGCTCAACAACAGAATATCTTCGGGCCGGTAATAAGTAACACCTGTCTATGCAAGGTCGTAGGATAGATAACAAGTAACTCCCCTCTGTACAAGGCTGTGAGAACAGAGACTAATGAGAGTTTACAACCATCCTGTTGGCCCTAATTGGTTCCCTGAAGTTCCCATTGCTCGCTCACTCTCTCATAACTCAATAAACGAAACAGTGAGAATGGGATCGGGGCTGCTCGTCACTCGTACCTCTCTCGGGAGGTGAACGGGCAGGTAGTCACCTTCCTCCTTTACAGCTCTATCTGAATTCATGTTTCCGAGTCATTTTTCCCATCTGCGTCACCCCCTTGGGTTCTCGAACCCTGCAGCCGATTTACAACCGTGGTTTTGCCCGTTGCAGTCACTCGTACCCCATCGGGGTGAACGGGCTGCTCGCCACTTTCCTACTGCTCTGATCTATGACTGGTTCTCTCGGAGTCCCTCGTCTCTTCATCGACTAAACGAACCCATATCTTAACCCTTTTTGTCAATAACTTATTTTATTTATTTTATTTTGTTAGTATGTTTGGTTTTGTTCTCTGTCTCCCCCTTTTAGACTGTGAGCCCACTGTTGGGTAGGGACTGTCTCTATATGTTGCCAATTTGTACTTCCCAAGCACTTAGTACAGTGCTCTGCACATAGTAAGCGCTCAATAAATACGATTGATGATGATGATGATAACGTTACTCAGGCAGGAATTCGACACAGCCCCTGTCCCTCAGTGAGAAGAGGGGGCAGGGGCGGGGGCATTTATTATCTAAAAACAAACTTCCCAGCCAATTAACCTGTCTAGAGGGGGCTGACATATGGATTGTGATGTTGAAAAGCTTACTTCTTCCTTTTTAGCCAGGTAGGGTTCACCTTCCCTCTCCTTCCCCTAACTTCTGATGGGAAACTGAGCCAAGGAAGGTCTGGATGATTGGGAGAGGAAACAGGATAATCAACAAGCCAAATTCAGGTGACCGACAACCAGGAACCAGAAGAACGAGGCCCAAAGGCCTGTGCTTGACTGTAAGCTCACTGTGGGCTGGGAGTGTGTCTGTTATATTGTTATATTGTCCTCTCCCAAGTGCTTAGTACAGTGCCTTGCCTATAGTAAGCGTTCAATAAATAGGATTAACTGACTGATCTTCCTTGCTCTCTCTTCCCACACCTCCCTCAGTTGTTTCTCGAGGGACTTATTTCTTGCTGATCTTTGCTCACCAATTCATTCAATCATATTAGAGAAGCAGCGTGGCTCAGTGGAAAGAACACGGGCTTTGGAGTCATAGGTCATGGGTTCAAATCTCTGCTCTGCTGATTGTCAGCTGTGTGACTTTGGGCAAGTCACTTAACTTCTCTGTGCCTCAGTTACCTCATCTGTAAAATGGGGATTAAGACTGTGAGCCCCCTGTGGGACAACCCGTGGCTCAGTGGAAAGAGCCCAGGCTTTGGAGTCAGAGGTCACGGGTTCAGATCCCAGCTCTTCCACTTGTCAGCTGGGTGACTTTGGGCATGTCACTTCACTTCTCTGTGCCTCAGTTCCCTCATCTGTAAAATGGGGGTTAAGACTGTGAGCCCCCCCGTGGAACAACCTGATTACCTTGTAACCTCCCCAGCGCTTAGAACAGTGCTTTGCACATAGTAAGTGCTCAATAAATGTCATTATTATTATTATTATTAACCTCCCCAGTGCTTTGAACAGTGCTTTGCATGTAGTAAGTGCTTAATAAATGCCATTATAATAATAATAATAATTTATTGAGTGCTTACTGTGTGCAGAGTACTACACCCTGAGAAGCAGAATGGCTCAGTGGAAAGAGTGCGGGCTTGGGATCCAGAGGACACGAGTTCTCATCCCGGCTCCGCCGCTTGTCAGCTTTGTGACTTTGGGCAAGTCACTTCACTTCTCTGGGCCTCAGTGACCTCATCTGGAAAATGGGGATGAAGACTGTGACCCCATGAGGGACAACCTGATCACCTTGTATCCGCCCCGGGCGCTTAGAACAGTGCTTCACAAATAGTAAGCACTTAACAAATGCCATCATTATTATTATTATTACTCTGAGGTAACAGGCACAGAGAATAATAATAATAATAATAATGGCATTTTGTTAAGCGCTTACTATGTGCAAAGCACTGTTCTAAGTGCTGGGGGGATACAAGGCGATGAGGTTGTCCCACATGGGGCTCACAGTCTTAATCCCCATTTTACAGATGAGGTAACTGAGGCTCAGAGAAGTTAAGATGACTTGCCCAAGGTCACACAGCAGACATGTGGCTGAGTCAGGATTCAAACCCATGACCTCGGACTCCAAAGCCCGGGCTCTTTCCCCTGAGCCACGCTGCTTCTCATAAAAACACGCAGCAAGCACTCAATAAATGCCATCGAATTGATTGAGCGTTTTATTTATTTATTTATATCCAATCATATTTACTGAGCATTTACTATATGCAGAGCACTGTACAAAGCGCTTGGGAGAGTACCATGTCCCGCCATCGACCCCCGGCCCACGTCATCCCCCGGGCCTGGAATGGCCTCCCTCTGCCCATCTGCCAAGCTCGCTCTCTTCCTCCCTTCAAGGCCCTGCTGAGAGCTCACCTCCTCCAGGAGGCCTTCCCAGACTGAGCCCCTTGCTTCCTCTCCCCCTCGTCCCCCTCTCCATCCCCCCATCTTACCTCCTTCCCTTCCCCACAGCACCTGTATATATGGATATATGTTTGTACAGATTTATTACTCTATTTATTTATTTATTTTACTTGTACGTATCTATTCTATTTATTTTATTTTGTTAGTATGTTTGGTTTTGTTCTCTGTCTTCCCCCTTTTAGACTGTGAGCCCACTGTTGGGTAGGGACTGTCTTTAGATGTTGCCAATTTGTACTTCCCAAGCGCTTAGTACAGTGCTCTGCACATAGTAAGCGCTCAATAAATACGATTGATGATGATGATGATGATGATAAACAGACACATTCGTTGCCCACAATGAGCTTACAGTCTAGAGGGGGAAACAGACATTAATGTAAATAAATTACTGATGTTATTCATTTAGTGATCTATTTTAGCCAGGCTTCTGACCTCTCTCTGTAAGTCTGTCTAAGTCTATTGTCTCTCTCTGACTGCGAGTTTCCATTTTTCAGGCTCTCCCTGTCTACTTAACTCAGCCGTCTTTCGGCCTGCATTTCTCTAACTACTGTCTCTCCGTCTTCTAGTTTCTATTTTCTAGTCTCCCTGTCTACTCGTCTTTCTTCCCATTTCGCTGTCTGCCCGCCTGTTTTTCTCCCTCAGCTTTCCACCCCTCTTGTTCTCTCTCTTCGCATGAATTGATTTCCAATGACCCCAGAGAAGACCGTATTTAATCCGCGAGTAATTATCGCAACAAAAAAAAAATCTAAACTTGAAGTTACTTTATGAAATTCTTCAGCAGGGTTTTCTGTTCGGGTGGCATGAAGAGATCTTAGAACAGTGCTTTGCACACAGTAAGCGCTTAACAAATACCATCATTATTATCTGATTTCGTTTTGCTGAAAATAATAATAATAGTAAACAATGATGGCATTTATTAAGCACTTACTATGCACAAAGCACTGTTCTAAGCGCTGGGGAGGTTACAGGGTGATCAGTTTCATGAAAGTAGTATTAAAGCGGAAGAGTGCATCCTTAAAAGATAGGTTGTTTTTCCATAGGAAATTATGCAAAATGCAGTCATAATTCCTAAGACTGTGTGTATATGTGTATATATATTTATATGCTCAATATATATTTAATATACATATGTGTGTGTGTGTCCGCCCTTGTATGGCTCAGTGGAAAGAGCCCGGGCTTTGGAGCGGGAGGTCATAGGTTCGAATCCTGACTCCGCCGCACGTCTGCTGTGTGACCTTGGGCAAGTCACTTAGCTTCTCTGAGCCTCAGTTCCCTCATCTGTAAAATGGGAATGAAGACTGTGAGCCCCCCGTGGGACAACCTGATCAGCTTGTGTCCCCCCCCCATGCTTGGAACAGTGCTTTGCACGTACTGAGAGCTTAACAAATGCCATCATTATTATTATTATTATTAGAAGACTGTCTAGAAGACTCTCCTCCTCCCCATCCCCCCTCCCTACCTCCTTCCCCTCCCCACAGCACCTGTATATATGTTTGTATGGATTTATTACTCTATTTTACTTGTATATATTTACTATTCTATTTATGTTGTTTTGTTAATATGTTTTGTTTTGTTGTCTGTCTCCCCCTTCTAGACTGTGAGCCCGCTGTTGGGTAGGGACCATCTCTATATGTGGCCGACTTGTACTTCCCAAGCACTTAGTACAGTGCTCTGCACACAGTAAAATACGATTGAATGAATGAATGAATGAATCAGGTTGTCCCACATGGGGCTCACAGTCTTCATCCCCATTTTTCCGATGAGGGAACTGAGGTCCGGAGAAGTGAAGTGTCTTGCCCAAAGTCACACAGCTGACAAGTGAAGGAGGCGGGATTTGAACCCATGACCTCTGACTCCAAAGCCCGGGCTCTTTCCACTGAGCCACCCTGCTTCTCCTAAGAAAAGCAAACAAAGCCATAAACGTTTATTATTTTCCTAGTGGAAGCGGGCTCTTCTCTGTCATGATAGAATGTGGCACCAGGGCACTAAATCTTAATGAACTTTGCCCAAGTCTCTGTTGAGAGGAAGATTACAATGTGAGATGTTGAGGAAACCACTTAATGAATAACTTTACAGGGAAAAAGCCTGAGATAACTGGGATTGCAGGCCCGAAAGTTGGAAACATCTCCTTCTCTCCCTTGGTCATAATCATAACTGTGGTATTTGCTAAGCGCTTACTATGTAGCAAACACTGTATCAATCAGTCATCATCATCGTCATCATCAATCGTATTTATTGAGTGCTTACTATGTGCAGAGCACTGTACTAAGCGCTTGAGAAGTACAAATTGGCAACATATAGAGACAGCCCCTACCCAACGGTGGGCTCACAGTCTAAAAGGGGGAGATAGAGAACAAAACCAAACATACTAACAAAATAAAATAAATAGATAAATAGATATTTATCTATTTATATATTTATTGGGCACTAACTGTATACAGAGCACCGTTCTCGGCACTTAGGAGAGTACTTAGTACTTAGGAGAAGCAGCGTGGCTCAGTGGAAAGAGCTTTGGACCTGGAGGTTGTGGGTTCAAATCCCGGCTCCACCAACTGTCAGCTGTGTGACTTTGGGCAAGTCACTCATCTGTAAAATGGGGATTAAAACTGTAAAATGGGGATTAAAACTCCCCCAAGTGCTCAGTATAGGGCCCCTCTCATTGTAAGTGTTCAGTAAATATCATTGATTGATGAGTCAAGGATATCATTCATTCGTTCAGTCGTATTTATTGAGTGCAGAGCACTGTACTAAGCTCTTGGAAAGTACAATTCAGCAAGAAATAGAGACAATCCCTACCCACAGTGGGTTCACAGTCTAGCTTATGAATTTGTGAGACAGGGAGGATAGTGTTGCTGTCTACAGTGATGGGAAAGTCATGGGAAGGACATGGTTTGGGTGAGAAAATGAGTTCAGTTTTGAACATGTTAAATGTAGCATGGCTCAGTGGAAAGAGCCCGGGCTTGGGAGTCAGAGGTCATGGGTTCTAATCCCGGCTCTGCCACATGTCTACTGTGTGACCTTGGGCAAGTCCCTTAACTTCTCTGAGCCTCAATTACCTCATCTGTCAAATGGGGGTTGAGACTGTGAGCCCCACGTGGAACAACCTGATCACCTTGTATCCCCTCCAGCGCTTAAAACAGTGCTCTGCACATAGTAAGCGCTTAACAACTGCCATTATTATTATTATTATTCATTTATTCATTCAATTGTATTTATTGAGCACTTACTGTGTGCAGAGCACTGGACTAAGCACTTGGGAAGTCCAAGTTGGCAACATAGAGAGACGGTCCCTACCCAACAGCGGGCTCACAGTCTAGAAGGGGGAGACAGACAGCAAAACAAAACATATTAACAAAATAAAATAAATAGAATAAATATGTACACGTAAAATAAACTAAATAAATAGAGTAATAAATCTGTACAAACATATACATATATACAGGGGAAGGGAAGGAGGTAAGGCAGGGGGATGGGGTGGGGGAGGAGAGGAAAAGGAAGGAGGGGACTCAGTGTGGGAAGGCCTCCTGGAGGAGGTGAGCTCTCAGTAGGGCTTTGAAGGGAGGAAGAGAGCTAGCTTGGCGGATGTTGGAAGGGACGGCATTCCGGGCCAGGGGGAGGATGGGGGCCGGGGGTCGACGACGGGACAGGCGAGAACGAGGCCCGGCGAGGAGGTTAGCGGGGGCAGAGGAGCGGAGGGTGCGGGCTGGGCTGGGGAAGGACAGAAGGGAGGTGAGGTAGGAGGGGCTGAGGGGATGGACAGCCTGGAAGCCCAGGGTGAGGAGTTTCTGCCTGATGCGCAGATTGATTGGTAGCCACTGGAGATTTTTGTGGAGGGGAGTAACATGCCCAGAGCATTTCTGCACCAAGACGATCCGGGCAGCAGCATGAAGTATAGATTGAAGTGGGGAGAGACACGAGGATGGGAGATCAGAGAGGAGGCTGATGCAGTAGTCCAGATGGGATAGGATGAGAGCTTGAACAAGCAGGGTAGTGGTTTGGATGGAGAGGAAAGGGCGGATCTTGGCGATGTTGCAGAGCTGAGACCGGCAGGTTTTGGTGACGGCTTGGATGTGAGGGGTGAACGACAGAGCGGAGTGGAGGATGACACCAAGGTTGCGGGCTTGTGAGACGGGAAGGATGGTAGTGCCGTCTACAGTGATGGGAAAGTCAGGGAGAGGGCAGGGTTTGGGAGGGAAGATAAGGAGTTCAGTCTTGGACATATTGAGTTTTAGATGGTGGCATTATTACCACATGGATCGTGTCCAACCTGACTAGTTTGTATCTACCCCAGAGCTTAGTACAGTGCCTGGCACTTAGTAAATGTTTATCAAATGCCATTAAAAAAAAATTACAAAAAACCCCATGCCTGGTGCTTGGGAACACAGAGTAGAAGTAGTGCTCGGCACACAATAAGCACTCAATAAATACCATTGAATGAATAAAAGACATTCATTAATTCATTCAATTCATTCAATCATATTTATTGAGAGCTTACTGTGTGCAGAGTGTGACTAGACTGTGAGCCCACTGTTGGGTAGGGACCGTCTCTATATCTTGCCAACTTGTACTTCCCAAGCGCTTAGTACAGTGCTCTGCACACAGTAAGCGCTCAATAAATACGATTGATTGATTGATTGATTGATTGCAGAGCACAGACACGGAGTTTACAATCTAAGGAAGGAGGCAAGCTGACACAGGCCGTGGGAAAAAGAGAGAAAACAAAGATGTAGTTGTGGACAACGGAAAGCTGAAACGCCGTGAATGAGGAAGTCAAACAGATCAACCAATATATCCTTTAGACTGTAAACTCATCTCCAGACTGCAAGCTCGTTATAGGGAACATATCTGCCAATTCGGTTGTAATGATAATAATGGCATTTGTTAAGCACTTACTATGTGCCAAGCACTTTCTAAGCGCTGGGGAGGTTACAAGGTGATCAGGTTGTCCCCCCGGGGGGCTCCCGGTCTTCATTCCCATTTTACAGATGAGGTCACCGAGGCCCAGAGAAGTGAAGTGACTTGCCCAAAGTCACACAGCTGACAATTGGCAGAGCCCGGATTTAAACCCATGACCTCTGACTCCAAAGCCCGGGCTCTTTCCACTGAGCCACGCTGCTTCTCAGGGGTTGTACTCTCCCAAGCGCTTAGTATAGTGCTCTGCATTCATTCATTCAATTGTATTTATTGAGTGCTTACTGTGTGCAGAGCACTGGACTAAGCGCTTGGGAAGTACAAGTTGGCAACATATAGAGATGGTCCCTACCCAACAGCGGGCTCACAGTCTACTCTGCACACAGTAAGTGCTCAATAAATACAATTGAATGAATAGTAAACACTCAATAAATATGATCGATTGATTGATATTCGTGAGTATTTATGGTGGCTGATGGGATGATATCGTGGCTCATTGGATAGAGCCCGGGCTTGGGAGTCAGAGGTCATGGGTTCTAATCCTGACTACGCCACATGTCTGCTGTGTGACCTTGGGCAAATCACTTCACTTCTCTGAGCCTCAGTTCCCTCATCTGTAAAATGGGGACAAAGACTGTGAGCCCCAGGTGGGGCAACCTGATCACCTTGTATCCCCCCCAGTGCTTAGAACAGTGCTTGGCACATAGTAAGTGCTTAACCAATACCATCATTATTATTATTATTGTTATACGCCAACTTGTACTTCCCAAGTGCTTAGTCCAGTGCTCTGCACACAGTAAGCGCTCAATAAATACAATTGAATGAATGAATGAATGAATGAATGAATGAATATGAAGGAGGGAGGGTATTCCAGGCCAGAGGCAAGATGTGGGTGAGCGGTTGGAGGGGAGCTAGTAAGCGCTTAACAAATGCCATCATTGTTATTAGAATTTAACCAGGAGAAAGGACTGATCCGGGAATGCCTCCTGGAGGTAGTGGGATTTCCAGAAGGTTTTGAAGATGGGAAAAGATGAGGTTTAAAAAATTTCGAGGGTGAGGGAGGCCTGGAAGGAAAGGTGTGAGTGATGGGATGGAAGGGTCCACAGGTGTTAGCTTGAAACACTTGCAAAATCTGGTTTTTGCCTCCCTCCCTGGGAGTTTCTGCAGAAGGAAATAGCTCTCTGGAGAGGAATTTACTGGGCAGGAATGTTCTCTCCTCTTGACTCACCTGAAGTCCAACGGGGTTCGATACCTTGTACTTTGGAACTTGTTAAATAGAGGCCGCCGCTTCCATTAGGTTGTTGGTCTGCTCTCTCAGGGAGGGATCAGCGAGCCGCCCCACTGAGGATTGGGCTGCTTCTGTGTCGGGGGGAAAGATCCTTGTCAATCAATCAATCAAACGTATTTATTGAGCACTTACTGTGTGCAGAGCACTGGACTAAGCGCTTGGGAAGTACAAGTTGGCAGCATATAGAGACGGTCCCTACCCAACAGTGGGCTCACAGTCTAAAAGGGGGAGACAGAGAACAAAACCAAGCATACTAACAAAATAAAATAAATAGAATTTGTCAATCAATCAATCAATCAATCAATCGTATTTATTGAGCGCTTACTGTGTGCAGAGCACTGTACTAAGCGCTTGGGAAGTACAAGTTGGCAGCATATAGAGACAGTCCCTACCCAACAGTGGGCTCACAGTCTAAAAGGGGGAGACAGAACAAAACCAAACATACTAACAAAATAAAATACATAGAATAGATATGTACAAGTAAAATAAATAAATAAATAGAGTAATAAATCTGTACAAACATATATACATATATACAGGTGCTGTGGGGAAGGGAAGGAGGTAAGATGGGGGGGATGGAGAGGGGGACGAGGGGGAGAGGAAGGAAGGGGCTTGTCCTTTTCCTTGGATGATGGTAGGGAAATCCGTCAGCAGATTTTACCCTGGCTTCACACTGCTTAGAGAAGCAGCGTGGCTTAGTGGAAAGAGCCCGGGCTTGGGAGGCAGAGGTGGTGGATTCTAATCCCAGCTCCGCCACTTGTCAGCCGTGTGACTTTGGGCAAGTCACTTCACTTCTCTGGGCCTCAGTTCCCTCATCTGGAAAATGGGGATTAAGTCTGGGAGCCTCATGTGGGACAACTTAATGACCTTGTGCTTAGAACAGTGCTTGGCACATAGTAAGCACTTAACAAATACCATTATTATTCACAGGGCCTGGAGCGGGTAGAACCAGGACCCAATTAATCATATTTATTGAGCCTTTGTTGGATGCAGAGCGCTGTACTGTTTGGAGAATACAGTATAACAAAGCTGGCAGACACTTTTTTTTATGGTGTTTATTAAACATCATAAAATACTATGTGCCAGGCAATTCTAAGTGCTGGTGTAGATTGATAATAATAATCATAATAATAATAATAATTATTATTATTATGGTACTTGGTAAGCACTTATTATGTGCCAAGTACCGTTCTAAGCACTGGGGTAGATACAAGTTAATCAGGCTGGACACAGTCCCTGTCCCAAGTGGGGCTCACAGTCTCAATCCCCATTTTCCAGATGAGGTAACTGAGGGCCCAGAGAAGTGAAGTAACTTGCCCAAGGTCACACAGCAGACAAGTGGCAGAGCCAGAGTTAGAACTCAGGTCCTTCTGACTTCGAGGAGGGTGCCAGGCTGCTTCCTACTATGTTCCCTGCCCACAACGCGCTTACGGTCTAGAGGGGAAGATGGATACTACCGCCTTTGGACAACTGGCCTCTCAGAGGCAGGGAAAAAATGGTCTCCATCCCATTCCTTGTGTCATTGTTATCTCACAGACCCTTGTCCGGGATTTGGGGAACTCTGCTGGTCAGGACATTTTTCCTCCCCGCTTGACAGGGAGGACTAATTTATAATTGTTCCTTTATGTCTGCTGATCTCCCGTTAGACTGGACTCCACTGAGAAGCCGTGTGGCTCAGTGGAAAGAGCCCGGGCTTTGGAGTCAGAGGTCAGGGGTTCAAATCCCAGCTCCGCCAGTTGCCAGCTGTGTGGCTTTGGGCAAATCACTTCACTTCTCTGTGCCTCACTTCATCTGTAAAATGAGGATTAAGACTGTGACAGGGACAGGGACAGTGTCCGACCTGCTGATCTAGAGCTTTTATACGGTGCTTAGCACACAGTTAGCACTTAGCAAACACCATAATAATGAAAAGAAGGACAGTGATGAGGGAAAAGGAGTGGGAATGAAGAAGGGGGGAGAACGAGAGAGAGAGATAGGCGAAAGAGAAAAAGCTTGGCCTAATGAATACAGCACGGACCTGGGAATTAAAAGGACCTGGTTTCTAACTCTGGCCCCGTTGGTTACTTGCTGTATGACCCTGTGCAAGTCATTTCACTTTCCTGTACCTCAGCTTCCTCGCCTACAAAATAAGGATCAAGGCTGTGAGCCCCACGTGGCCCAGGGACTACGTCCAACCTGATTAGCTTCCAACTATCCCAGTGCTTAATACAGTGCCCTGCAACAAGTAAGCTCTCAACAAATACCATAAAAATAGAGAATTCACCCAGACCAATCAATCGTATTTATTGAGCGCTTACTGTGTGCAGAGCACTGTACTAAGCGCTTGGGAAGTACGAGTTGGCAGCATATAGAGACAGTCCCTACCCAACAGTGGGCTCACAGTCTAAAAGGGGGAGACAGAGAACGAAACCGAACATACTAACAAAATAAAAGAAATAGAATAGATATGTACAAGTAAAATAAATAAATAAATAGAGTAATAAATATGTACAAACATATATACATCTATACAGGTGCTGTGGGGAAGGGAAGGAGGTATCTAACGTCCATAGCCTACTTTTTCTAAATTCAACTCAAGCAATATGGCTCCCTTTGCTGAGGAGGCGGGGGGCTGGAGGGCTAGTAGAGGGAGAGGAAGCCAGGGGCAGGCCTAGATCGGGAAGCAAATGCTGAGAGGTTGATGGACAGGCAGACCAGGTGGAGGAGGCTGGGCCAGAAGCAGCATGGGAGCGATGGGGCAGCTGTTTCCAAGATAACGGCCACCTGTGATTTGTTTGGGGGCTGGGGACGTGAGGCTTAAAGCCATCAATCCCCTCGCCTCCTCCTACCTCACCTCGCTACTCTCCTACTCCTCCAAACTTTGCTCCTCTAAGGCTAACCTTCTCACCGTGCCTCCATCTCGTCTTATCTCGCTGCCAGCCCCTCGCTCACATCCTCAAATCTGACAGAAATTAGTCTCCCCCGGCAAAGCCTTACTGAAGGCCCATCTCCTCCGAGAGGCCTTCCTCGACTAAACCCTCCTTTCTTCTTCTCCCATTCCCTTCTGCATCGCCCTGACTTGCTCCCTTTATTCATCCCCCCTCCCAGCCCCACACCACTTATGTCCCTACCTGTCATTTATTTATATGAAAATCTGTAAGCTCCTTGTGAGCAGGGAATGTGTCTGTTATATTGTTCTATCGTTCTCTCCCAAGCGCTTAGTTCAGGGCTCTGCACAGAAAGCGCTCAATAAATATGATCGAATGAATGAATGTTTAGTGGTTGGGTGGGTCATCCTGGCCAGGGCAGGGCTCTACCCACGAGGCTTTCTGGCCACGTTGGAACTGGACTGGCTCCTGCTCTTCCCGAGTCAGCCGGGTTTGCCGGCGGGATTCTCCCGTCGGCTATTTCTCGCTCCTCTCCCGCCGGATCCATTCTTAGGTTTACAGTCATCTTTCCGCAAACAGCCTTTCGGGACTGGGTTGGGTGAGGTCAATTTTACTCTGAGATTCCTCTCTCTACTACCCATCTCATGTGCCCGTCTAATTTCCCTGAAAGGGTCTGAGTTTATTCCTGTAACATGAATGATGTGCCAGCTGAAAGCGTTCGTACACGTAGTTCCCCGCTCTCCCCAAGACACTGTGTCTCTTCACCACCAGAGAAAAGATTCCAGGAATCACTATTGGGTAGGGAGGCCCCTGTCTGGTATTACAAGGCTCCAGGGATTTAAAGATGTCATTCGGAAAAGCAACGTTTTGATCTCTCTCAGGCCCAACAACTACAAGTAAATCTCAATTCTGCTAAGTCCAGAACCCGTTCTCTCACTAGCAAGCAAGTCAGAATATCGGTCTTTTTTACGCAAAAGTGTTTCCTCGGAGAGGAAATGATCATTTCAATATTTAGCTCGTGCTCATTTTCCTTTAAACGTGCTACAAGCAGCAGGAGTGAGATTTGTTTCGATCCATTCGGGAATAGAGCTTGCATCGACGGGCCAATAATAATACTAATTGTGGCGCTCGTCGAGCGCTTACTATGGATCAAGCACTGTACTAAGCACTGGGAGAGCAGAGCAGATAAAGTCCTGCTCCTCATGGGGCTTGCAGTCAAAGGAGGAGGAAGCACCGGTATTTTTAAAAAGTCCCCATTTTACCGATGAGAAAGTTGAGGCACAGAGAAATTAAGTTACTTGCCCAAAATGTCACAGCAAGCCAATGGTGGGCCTGGGATTAGAACCCAGTTCTCCTATCTCTCAGTCCTGTGTTCTTTCCACTAGGTCGTACTGCTTCTCAATAATTAGTCCGTGGTATTTACTGAACACCTACTGAGTGCTAAGTACACTACTGAGCACGTGGGAGGGGGTAACAGAGACAAGACACACGTTCGCTGTCCTCAGAGAGTTTACCATAGAATAATCTGAAGAATTAGATTCTTCAGGAGAAGCAGAAGGAGAAGCAGCGTGGCTCAGTGGAAAAAACCCCGGGCTTTGGAGTCAGAGATCACGGGTTCAAATCCAGGCTCCGCCAATGGTCAGCTGTGTGACTTTGGGCAAGTCACTTAACTTCTCTGGGCCTCAGTTCCCTCATCTGTAAAATGGGGATTAAGACTGTGAACCCCCCGTGGGACAAACCGATCACTTTGTAACCTCCCCAGCGCTTAGAACAGTGCTTTGCACATAGTAAGCACTTAACAAATACCAAAATTATTATTATTATTATTATTATCTGACAATTTAACACAAGCAAAGAAAGGTGAAAGGCAAAAATCTGGTCCCTGGGATGGTCTTGGGTTCAGCCCAATTATCCTCTGGAATTGCTTCCACCACCGACTCGGTTTACCAGGGCAGGGATTGTCTCTCTTTATTGCTGTATTGCACTTCCCCAAGCGCTTAGTACAGTACTCTGCACACAGTAAGTGCTCAATAAATACGATTGAATGAACGAATGACTTTCCTCTCTCCTAACCCTCCTCTCTAAGTCACCCATTCTAGCTTCTGGTAAGGTGAGGAGGCTTTGGGGACGCAGGTCAGGAGGAACCCACTTGCCTAGGAAACAGGAGGCAGTGCCTGGAGCTAAATTTTACTTTCTTCTCCGTACAGAGTACTGTACTAAGCGCTTGGGAGAGTCCAGGAGAGCAATAAACAGACGCATTCCCTCCCCACAAAGAGCTTACAGTGTAGAGGGGGAGATGGACATGAATATAAATAATTACAGATATAACTAAATTACAGATATATAAATAAATTGCAGCAGATATTAGCCAAGATTTTAGTCCGGATGAAGTCAGCCACATGGCCCTGGTTAAGTCTCCGGAAAAGTTCTGACAGACCATGACTCTCCCCGGGCTCATCTCTTCCAAGAGGCCTTCCCTGACTCCTTTCCTCGTCTCCCACTCCCTTCCGCGTCCAGTTCATTTTAACTAGTTTATAATTGTTCCTTTATGCCTGCTGATTCATTCATTCATTCATTCAATCGTATTTATTGAGCGCTTACTGTGTGCAGAGCACTGGACTAAGCGCTTGGGAAGTCCAAGTTGGCAACATATAGAGACGGTCCCTACCCAACCGTGGGCTCGATCTCCCATTAGACTGGACTCCACCGAGAAGCAGCGTGGCTCAGTGGAAAGAGCCCGGGCTTTGGAGTCAGAGGTCAGGGGTTCAAATCCCGGCTCCGCCAGTTGTCAGCTGTGTGACTTTGGGCAAGTCACTTCACTTCTCTGGGCCTCAGTTCCCTCATCTGTAAAATGGGGATTAAGACTGTGAGTCCCCCGTGGGACAAACTGATCACCTTGTAACCTCTCCAGTGCATAGAACAGTGCTTTGCACATAGTAAGCGCTTAATAAATGCCATCATTAGTGTTATTATTATTAGGGTAGGGATTGTGATATTTTTACTTCTTTTGCTGCTCCCTTAAGTACCAAGTACAGTGCTCAGTACACAGTCTGCTCTCAGTACAGTGCTCTGCCTAAAATAGGTAGAGAACTTTGCACAGAGTAGGCTTCCAGTTCACCGGAGGTTCTCAATCAGTATTTTCAGTGATCAGTTAATCGATGGTATTGATTGATTCATTCATTCATTCAATCGTATTTATTGAGCGCTTACGGTCTGCAGAGCACTGTACTAAGAGCTTGGGAAGTCCAAGTTGGTTGAGTGTTTACTGTGTGTGGAACACTATCCTAAGTACTTGGGAGAATACAATATAGCAGAGTCAGTGGCATGATCCCTGCCCACAATGAGTTTGCAGTCCAAAGGGGAAGACAGACATTAAAAGTAGAGAAGCAGTGTGGCTCAGTGGGAAAAGCACGACCTCTGGAGTCAGAGGTCATGGATTCAAATCCTGGCTCCACCAATTCTCAGCTGTGTGACTTGGGGCAAGTCACTTAGCGTCTCTGTGCCTCAGTTACCTCATCTGTAAAATGGGGATTAAGACTGTGAGCCCCACATGGGACAACCTTGATTACCTTGTATCCCCCCAGTGCTTAGACCAGTGCTTGGCACATAGTAAGCGCTTAACAAATACCAACATTATTATTATTATTATGGACTGAATGATTTTGTAGAAAAATGATACTGCAACAGAGTGAAGAAGCCAGTTGTGGGCAGGGACTGTGTCTGTTTATTGTTCTATTGTTGGGAAGCAGCGTGGCTCAGTGGAAAGAGCCCGGGCTTTGGAGTCAGAGGTCATGGGTTCAAATCCCGGCTCTGTCAATTGTCAGCTGTGTGACTTTGGGCAAGTCACTTAACTTCTCTGGGCCACAGTTACCTCATCTGTAAAATGGGGATTAAGACTGTGAGGCCCCGTGGGACAACCTGATCACCTTGTAACCTCCCCAGCGCTTAGAACAGTGCTTTGCACATAGTAAGCACTTAATAAATGCCATTATTATTATTATTATTATTATTATTATTCTATTGTACTCTCCCAAGTGCTTAGTAAAGTGGTCCGCACACAGTAAGCGCTCAACAAATATGATTGAATGACTGAAGCGGGGAGAGGCTGGGAGGTCAGAAAGGAGGCTGAGGCAAAAATCAAGGCGGGATATGATAAGCGCTTGCGTTAACGTGGTAGCGGTTTGGATGGAGAGGAAAGGGTGGATTTTAGCGATGTCGTGGAGGTCGAACCGACAGGATTTAGTGACAGACTGAATATGTGGTTTGAATGAGAGAGATGAGTCGAAGATAACGCCAAGGTTAGGGGGTTGTGAGACAGGAGGGATGGTGATGCCGTCTACAGTGATGGAAAAGTTGGCGGGAGCAGGGTTTGGGCAGGAATATGAGGAGTTTTGTTTTGGACATGTTAAGTTCGGGGTGTTGGCGAGACATCCAAGTCGAGATGTCCTGAGGCAGGAGGAAGTAGGAGACTGCAGAGAAGAAGGGAGATCAAGGTTGGAGATGTAGATTTGGGAATCGTCCACATAGAGATGGTAGTTGAAGCCAGGAGAGCAAATGAGTTCATTCATTCATTCATTCATTCATTCGATCGTATTTATTGAGCGCTTCCTGTGTGCAGAGCACTGAACTAAGCACTTGGGAAGTCCAAGTTGGCAACATCTAGAGACGGTCCCTACCCAACAGCGGGCTCACAGTCTAGAAGGGGGAGACAGAGAACAAAACAGAACATATTCACAAAATAAAATAAATATGAGTTCTCATCACACTCTTGGTAGAGTATAATAGAGTATAATAGAGTTGGTAGACATGTGATGATAATGATGATATTCTGATGATGATCGTGATGACCCAAGAGAGGGGGAAATCTGAGAAGTGAGCAAAAGCTGTCTTTCTTTTCCATTCTCTTTCTACTTTTAGGTAATTGTTTTTTTCTTAGTGGCCTGAACCAGAAAAGACACACTTTAGGGTGGTGTGAGCTATCCTACTCTGCTCAGTATTCCACCAGTTTTGACTATGGGAGGGAGAGTCAACATAACAGGGTTGGTAAGCACATCCCCGGCCCACAAATAGCCTACCATCTAGAGGTCTTTCTGTTTAATAATAATAATAATAATAATAATAATAATAATAATACTAATAATAATGATGGCATTTATTAAGCACTTACTATGTGCAAAGCACTGTACTAAGCTCTGGGGAATTTACAAGGTGATCAGGTTGTCCCACGTGGGGCTCACGGTCTTAATCCCCCTTTTACAGAGGAGGTAACTGAGGCCCAGAGAAGTGAAGTGACTTGCCCAAGGTCACACAGGTGACAAGCGGTGGAGCGGGATTTGAACCCCTGACGTCTGACTCGAAAGCCCGGGCTCTTGTCACTGAACCACACTGCTTTGCTATACTGTATTATACTATAGTGTAATATACTATATACTATCCTCTTATCAAGCGCTTAGTATGGTGCTCTACACACAGTAAGCGCTCAATAAATACGATTGAATGAATGAATGAATGATACAGTCCCCAAAGTTGTATCTTCAGCCCTTGAAGGCGCAGTCCTTGTTTACCCAAGCCTCATGATAAGCCCTAACTAAAGCTGCAGCATAGTATTTCTTGAGCGTTTACTACGTGCAGCACCGTAATGATAATAATAATAATAATAATGATAGCATTTATTAAGCGCTTACTGTGTGCAAGCACTGTTCTAAACGCTGGGGAGGTTACAAGGTGATCAGGTTGTCCCACGGGGGGCTCACAGTCTTCATCCCCATTTTACAGATGAGGGAACTGAGGCACAGAGAAGTAAAGTGACTAGCCTCAAGTCACACAGCTGACAGTTGGCAGAGTCGGGATTTGAACCCATGACCTCTGACTCCAAAGCCCGGGCTCTTTCCACTGAGCCACGCTGCTTCTCAGCATGTACTAAGCGCTGTACTAAGCGCTTGGGAAAGTACGCTATAACAATAATCACCGTCATGCTCTGAGGTGTGGCAGGGTTAGGGCGGGCTCTGACCGTCTCTAGACATTCATTCAATCGTATTTATTGAGCGCTTACTTTCATTCATTTCACTCAATTGTATTTATTGAGCACTTACTGTGTGCAGAGCACTGGATTAATAATAATAATAATAATGGCATTTATTAAGCGCTTACTATGTGCAAAACATTGTTCTATGTGCTGGGGAGGTTACAAGGTGATCAGGTTGTCCCACAGGGGGCTCACAGTCTTCATCCCCATTTTACAGATGAGGGAACTGAGGCACAGAGAAGTGAAGTGACTTGCCCCATCACACAGCTGACAGTTGGCAGAGTCGGGATTTGAACCCATGACCTCTGACTCCAAAGCCCGGGCTCTTTCCACTGAGCCACGCTGCTTCTCAGCGTGTACTAAGCGCTGTACTAAGCGCTTGGGAAAGTACGCTATAACAATAAACAATCACCTTCATGCTCTGAGGTGTGGCAGGGTTAGGGCGGGCTCTGACCGTCTCTAGACATTCATTCAATCGTATTTATTGAGCGCTTACTTTCATTCATTTCACTCAATTGTATTTATTGAGCACTTACTGTGTGCAGAGCACTGGATTAATAATAATAATAATGGCATTTATTAAGCGCTTACTATGTGCAAAACATTGTTCTATGTGCTGGGGAGGTTACAAGGTGATCGGGTTGTCCCACAGGGGGCTCACAGTCTTCATCCCCATTTTACAGATGAGGGAACTGAGGCACAGAGAAGTTAAGTGACTTGCCCCATCACACAGCTGACAGTTGGCAGAGTCGGGATTTGAACCCATGACCTCTGACTCCAAAGCCCGGGCTCTTTCCACTGAGCCACGCTGCTTCTCAGCGTGTACTAAGCGCTGTACTAAGCGCTTGGGAAAGTACGCTATAACAATAAACAATCACCTTCATGCTCTGAGGTGTGGCAGGGTTAGGACGTGCTCTGACCATCTCTAGACATTCATTCAATCGTATTTATTGAGCGCTTACTTTCATTCATTTCATTCAATCATATTTATTGAGCATTACTATGTGCAGAGCACTGAATTAATAATAATAATAATGGCATTTATTAAGTGCTTACTATGTGCAAAGCATTGTTCTAAGCGCTGGGGAGGTTACAAGGTGATCGGGTTGTCCCACAGGGGGCTCACAGTCTTCATCCCCATTTTACAGATGAGGGAACTGAGGCACAGAGAAGTAAAGTGACTAGCCCCAAGTCACACAGCTGACGGTTGGCAGAGTCGGGATTTGAACCCATGACCTCTGACTCCAAAGCCCGGGCTCTTTCCGCTGAGCCACACTGCTTCTCAGCGTGTACTAAGCGCTTGGGAAAGTACGCTATAACAATAAACAATCACCTTCATGCTCTGAGGTGTGGCAGGGTCAGGGCGTGCTCTGACCGTCTCTAGACATTCATTCAGTCATATTTATTGAGCGCTTACTTTCATTCATTTCATTCAATCGTATTTACTGAGCGCTTACCGTGTGCACAGCACCGGACTAAGCGCTTGGGAAGTATAATCAATCAATCAATCGTATTTATTGAGCGCTTACTGTGTGCAGAGCACTGTACTAAGCGCTTGGGAAGTCCAAGTTGGCAACATATAGAGACAGTCCCTACCCAACAGTGGGCTCACAGTCTAAAAGGGGGAGACAGGGAACAAAACCAAACATACTAACAAAATAAAATAAATAGAATAGATATGTACAAGTAAAATAAATAAATAAAGTCGGCAACATATAGAGACGGTCCCTACCCAACAACGGGCTCACAGTCTAGAAGCCTAGACACAAAACACAGAGGCTTAAGAAATACCATTACTATGATTATGTTTGTGATTATTATGATTATTACGGTCATTAGGATTATTATGACCTCGCCAAGAGCGTGGGTGTAAAATGAGAAGAATAGAGGACCCAGGGCAGAGCTTTGTGAGATACTCACAGTCAGAGGATGGGAGGTCTAAATTTTTGATTTATATTCATTCTTGTCTCCCCCTCTAGACTGTAAGCTCGTTATGGGCAGGGAATGTGTCTGTTATCTTTTTATATTATACTTTCCCAAGAACTTAGTACAGTACTCTGCACACAGTAAATGCTCAATAAATACGAATGGTTGATTCCCTCTCCCTTCTGCGTCACTCTCGCGCTTGGATTTGTTCTCTTTTCTCACCCCACCCTCAGCCCCACGGCTCTCTGGTCCATAGCCATAATTTCTGTATTTTTATTATTGTCTATCTCCCCCTCTAGACTGTAACTTTGTTGTGGGCAGGGATTGGGTCTGTTTATTATTTATTGTTATTATTGTCATTATTATTATTTATTGTTATATTGTACTCTCCCAAGCGCTTAGTACAGTGCTCTGGACACTGTAAGCTCTCACTTGAATGAATGAATGAATGAATGAATGCATAGGGAATGTGTCTACCAGTTCTGTTATTCATTCACTCAATCATATTTATTGAGCGCTTACCGTGTGCAGAGTACCGGACTAAGCACTTGGGAAGGATAATCAATCAATCAATCATATTTATTGAGCATTTACTGTGTGCAGAGCACTGTACTAAGCGCTTGGGAAGTACAAGTTGGCAACATATAGAGACAGTCCCTACCCAACAGCGGGGTCACGGTCTAAAAGGGGGAGACAGAGAACAAAACCAAACATACTAACAAAATAAAATAAATAGAATAGATATGTACAAGTAAAATAAATAAAGTCGGCAACATATAGAGACGGTCCCTACCCAACAACGGGCTCACAGTCTAGAAGCCTAGACACAAAACACAGAGGTTTAAGAAATACCATTACTATGATTATGTTTGTGATTATTATGATTATTACGGTCATTAGGATTATTATGACCTCGCCAAGAGCGTGGGTGTAAAATGAGAAGAATAGAGGACCCAGGGCAGAGCTTTGTGGGATACTCACAGTCAGGGGATGGGAGGCCTAAATTTTTGATTTATATTCATCAATCAATCAATCAATCAATCAATCGTATTTATTGAGCGCTTACTATGTGCAGAGCACTGTACTAAGCGCTTGGGAAGTACAAATTGGCAACACATAGAGACAGTCCCTACCCAACAGTGGGCTCACAGTCTAAAAGGGGGAGACAGAGAACAGAACCAAACATACCAACAAAATAAAATAAATAGGATAGAAATGTACAAGTAAAATAAATAAATAAATAAATAAATAGAGTAATAAATATGTACAACCATATATACATATATACAGGTGCTGTGGGAAAGGGAAGGAGGTAAGATGGGGGGATGGAGAGGGGGGCGAGGGGGAGAGAGAAAGCATATTCATGCTTTTCTCCCCCTCTAGACAGTAAGCTCGTTATGGGCAGGGAATGTGTCTGTTATCTTTTTATATTATACTTTCCCAAGAACTTAGTACAGTCCTCTGCACGCAGTAAATGCTCAATAAATACGAATGGTTGATTCCCTCTCCCTTCTGCATCACTCTCACGCTTGGATTTGTTCTCTTTACTCACCGCACCCTCAGCCCCACGGCTCTTTGGGCCCTAACCCTGCCATACCTCAGAGCATGAAGGTGATTGTTTCTTGTTGTAGCGTACTTTCCCAAGCGCTTAGTACAGCGCTTAGTACATGCTGAGAAGCAGCGTGGCTCAGTGGAAAGAGCCCGGGCTTTGGAGTCTGAGGTCATGGGTTCAAATCCCGACTCGGCCAACTGTCAGCTGGGTGACTTGGGGCTAGTCACTTCACTTCTCTGTGCCTCAGTTCCCTCATCTGGACTGTGGACTGTGAGCTCACTGTTGGGTCTCTATATGTTGCCAATTTGTACTTCCCAAGCGCTTAGTACAGTGCTCTGCACATAGTAAGCGCTCAATAAGTACGATTGATGATGATAGCCATAATTTCTGTATTTTTATTATTGTCTATCTCCCCCTCTAGACTGTAACTTCATTGTGGGCAGGGATTGGGTCTGTTTATTGTTATATTGTACTCTCCCAAGCGCTTAGTACAGTGCTCTGGACACTGTAAGCTCTCACTTGAATGAATGAATGAATGCATAGGGAATGTGTCTACCAATTCTGTTATTCATTCACTCAATCGTATTTATTGAGCGCTTATGGTGCGCAGAGCACTGTACTAAGCGCTTGGGAAGTACAAGTTGGCGACATATAGAGATGGTCCCTACCCAACGATAGGCTCACCGTCTAGAAGGGGGAGATGGACAATAAAACAAAACACGTGGACGGGTGTGAAGTCATCGGAATAAATAGAAGTAAAGTTATAGTGTACTCTCCCAAGTGCTTAATATAGTGGGCTTCACACAGTGAGCGCTCAATAAATACCATGGATAGGTTGATTGATTGAACAAGAAGCCAGAAGTAAACTGAGATAATAAGATGGGGCCTCACATAATCAGTCAATCAATTGTACTTATTGAGGACTTACAGTGAGCGCTCAATAAATACCATGGGTAGATTTATTTGATTGAACAAGAAGCCAGAAGTAAACTGAGATAATAGGACGGCTTACCCCAGGAAAATCCTACATACCTCACATAATCAGTCAATCGATTGTACTTATTGAGGACTTACTGTGTGCAGAGCACTGTACTAAGTGCCTGGCACTGTACTAAGCGTTAAGAAAGAACTCATTTGCAATGCAGAATTCTGCATGGAATTATGTTACCTTGGTAATAATAATAATAATAATGATGGTATTTGTTAAATGCTTACTATGTGCAAAGCACTGTTCTAGGCACTGGGGAGGATACAAGGTGATCAAGTTGTCCCACGTGGGGACACAGCTTTAATCCCCATTTTACAGGTGAGGGAACTGAGGCACAGAGAAGTTAAGTGAGTTGCCCAAAGTCACACAGCTGACACTTGGCGGAGGTGGGATTTGAACCCATGACCTCTGACTCCCAAGCCCATGCTCTTTCCACTGAGCCACGCTGCTTCTCCAATCAACAATGATGGCATTTATTAAGCACTTACTATGTGCAAAGCACTATTCTAAGCTCTGGGGAAGTTACAAGGTGATCAGGTTGTCCCACAGTGGGGCTCACAGTCTTAATCCCCATTTTACAGATGTGGGAACTGAGGCCCAGAGAAGTGAAGTGACTTGCCCAAGGTCACACAGCTGACAAGTGTCGGGGCCGGGATTTGAACCCATGACCTCTGACTCCAAACCCCGGGCTCTTTCCACTGAGCCACGAGGTAACACTATAATCATGGGGGACTTACCATGTGCTAAGCACTGCGGTAGAGCCAAGATAGTTAGATTGACAATAATAATAATAATAATAATAATAATAATAATGGTATTTGTTAAGCGCTTACTATGTGCAAAGCACTGTTCTAAGCATTGGGGGGGGATGCAAGATGATCAGGTTGTCCTACATGGGGCTCACAGTCTTAATCCCCATTTTACAGATGAGGTCACTGAGGCCCAGAGAAGTTAAGTGACTTGCCCAAAGTCACACAGCTGACAACTGGCGGAGCTGGGATTTGAACCCCTGACCGCTGACTCCAAAGCCCGGGCTCTTTCCACTGAGCCACGCTGCTTCTCTATCAAAATCTATCAAAATCATGCTCCATACTGTCCTTGGTTACCCCTTGGAGAATGAGCCTGAGAAAGAGAAGCAGCGTGGCTCAGTGGAAAGAGCCCGGGCTTTGGAGTCAGCGGTCAGGGGTTCAAATCCCACCTCCGCCACTTGTCATCTGTGTGATCTTGGGTAAGCCACTTAACTTCTCTGGGCCTCAGTTACCCCATCTGTAAAATGGGGATTAAGGCTGTGAGCCCCATGTGGGACAACCTGATCACTTTGTATCCCCCCGAGCGCTGAGAACAGTGCTTCGCACATAGTAAGCGCTTAACAAATACCGCTATTTTTATTATAGGGCTTAATCCCCATTTTCCGGATGAGGGAACTGAGGCCCAGAGAAGTGAAGTGACTTGCCCAAGGTCACACAGCAGACAAGTGGTGGAGCCGGGATTAGAACGTCTGACTCTCAGGCCGGGGCTCGATCCACTAAGTCATGCCGCTACTCTCCCAAGAGCTTAATATAGCGCTCTGCACATGTAAGCGCTCCATAAATCAGAGAAGCAGAGAAGCAGCGTGGTACTGTGGAAAGAGCCCGAGCTTTGGAGTCAGAGGTCATGGGTTCAAATCCCAGCTCCACCAATTGCCAACTGTGTAACTTAGGGCAAGTCACTTAACTTCTCCGGCCCTCAGTTACCGCATCTGTAAAATGGGGATTAAGACTGTGAGTCCTCTGTGGGACAACCTGATCACCTTATAACCTTCCCAGCGCTTAGAGCAGTGCATTGCACATAGTAAGCGCTTAATAAATGCCATCATTATTATTATTATAGGGCTCACAGTCGTAATCCCCATTTTAGGCTGTTGTAATCCACAGCCTTTACAGATCTTTATATTATATATTACAGATCTTTAAATTATACTGATACAGATATATGGATCTTTAAATGATATATTATAAAACACTGATTCATATTAATGTCTGTCTCCCCCTCTAATAATAATGATGGCATTTATTAAGCGCTTACTATGTGCAAAGCACTGTTCTAAGGGCTGGGGAGGTTACAAGGTGACCAGGTTGTCCCACGGGGGGCTCACAGTCTTAATCTCCATTTTACAGATGAGGTCACTGAGGCGTAGAGAAGTTAAGTGACTTGTCCAAAGTCACACAGCGGACAATTGGCAGAGCAGGGATTTGAACCCATGACCCCTGACTCCAAAGCCCGTGCTCTTTCCACTAAGCCACGCTGCTTCTCTAGACTGTAAACTCGTTATGGGCAGGGAACGTCTGCTAATTCTGCTGTATTGTTCTCTCCCAATTCTTAGTCCAGTAAGTGCTCAATAAATGCTAAGGATTGACTGATCATCCCCAGAACTTAGTACAGTGTCTCGCACTGATAAAAATGATAAAAAGGCAAATCAGAAAAAGAAAATGTGAAGGGAACAGGTAGCGGCTGGAGAACTGAGGTTGGAAGATGTTGGATGGGGAAGGGCAGGGAATGTGTCTATTATAGTGTACTCTCCCAAGCGCTTAATGCAGTGCTCTGCGTGCAGTTAAGCTCTCGATAAATACGATTGAATGAATGAATAAATGTAGGGCAGGAGCTGAACCAGATTCCGATAAAGTGGCAGCTGCAATCCCCGAGCCCAGGGAAACTACACCAACTCAGCCGAGGCCCATGATGGAAAGAGCCATCCACCAGGCAAGGTTGACTAATAATAATAATAATAATAATAATAATAATGGCATTTATTAAGCGCTTACTATGTGCAAAGCACTGTTCTAAGCACTGGGGAGGTTACAAGCTGATCAGGTTGTCCCAGGGGGGGCTCACAGTCTTAATCCCCATTTTACAGCTGAGGGAACTGAGGCCCAGAGAAGTTAAGTGACTTGCCCAAAGTCACACAACAGACAATTGGCAGAGCCGGGATTCGAACCCATGACCTCTGACTCCCAAGCCCGTGCTCTTTTCACTGAGCCACGCTGCTTCAGGTGACAGCCCGGTCAGGAAGGAAGGGGAGGACGGGCCGGCGGTCATTCAATTGTATTTATTGAGCGCTTACTGTGTGCTGAGCACTGGACTAAGCGCTTGGGAAATACAAGTCGGCAACACGTAGGGATGGTCCCTACCCAACAAGGGGCTCACATCATCATCATCATCAATCTTATTTATTGAGCGCTTACTATGTGCAGAGCACTGTACTAAGCGCTTGGGAAGTACAAGTTGGCAACATATAGCGACAGTCCCTACCCAACGGTGGGCTCACAGGCTAGAAGGGGGAGACGGACAACAAAACAAAACATGTGGACGGGTGTCAAGTCGTCTGAACAAATAGAATTAAAGCTAGAGGCACACCATTAACAAAATAAATAGAATAGTAAATATGGACAAGTAAAATAAATAGAGTAATAAATATATACAGGTGCTGTGGGGAGGGGAAGGAGGTAGGGCGGGGGGATGGGGAGGAGGAGAGGAAAAAGGGGGCTCAGTGCGGGAAGGCCTCCCGGAGGAGGTGAGCTCTCAGTAGGGCTTTGAAGGGAGCAGAGGGCAGAGGGTGGCATCTATACATCTTTTAGACTGTGAGCCCACTGTTGGGTAGGGACTGTCTCTATATGTTGCCAACTTGTACTTCCCAAGCGCTTAGTACAGTGCTCTGCACACAGTAAGCGCTCAGTAAATACGATTGATGATGATCTATACAAGGTACAAGGGCAAGATTGTCATCGGGCTTTGGGCGGAGGCGGCCAGGTGGGCTAAGTGTTTGCAGAAGCGTGGCCGCAGGGGAAAAAATAAACTGGACCCGGGGGGAGATTCAGTTAACCCTGGCACGCCCGACTGCGGAAGGACAGAAATCACTTTTAAAAGTCCAGCTCCTCCTCTCTGGCAGATTGGTGACCCCGTCCGGGGGCCAGAGAGACATTTCCTGCTCTCTGTAATTTATTGATTTGTATCCATGTCTGTCTTGCCCCCAGTCGAGACTGTCAAGTCCTTGTGGGCAGGGAATGTGTCTGTTTATTGTTGTATCGGACTCTCCCGAGCTCTTAATACAGTATTCTGCACGCAGTAAGCGCTCCATCAATATGATTGAATGAATGAATGGAGATGGGATTGATTGGGATTGATTGATGGGATTGATTGTTGCCAATTTGTACTTCCCAAGCGCTTAGTACAGTGCTCTGCACATAGTAAGCGCTCAATAAATATGATTGATGATGATTGAGCGCTTACTGCGCGCAAAGCACTGTACCAAGCGCTTGGGAGAGGACAGTATCGGGACCAGTCGAACGGGCCCAGGGCCCAGGAAGCAGCTCAGTGCCGCAACGACCGTGGTCCATGCTGTGTCCCTGGGCCAGGCCGACCTCCGAAGAGGGTAAGTTGGATAATAATAATAATTATTATTATTATTACTATGTGCCAAGCTCTGTATCAGGCAGTGGGATAGATACAAGGTTGGACACAGTCCCTGTCCCACATGGGGCTCGCTCCCGGTCTTATTCCCCACTTTACAGATGAGGTAACTGAGGCACAGATACTTGCCCAAGGTCACACCGCGGACAAGTGATGGAGGCCGAAATTAAGAAGCAGGTCCTCTGAATCCCAGGCCTGGGCTCTACGTGCTAGTGCCCCGGTCAGTCCAAAGCATCTTCCAGGAACAGTGCCCAGCCTGCCCGCCTCTCGGCTTCGCCCACGAAGCCTGGAGCCTGGGCGGGAACTAAAGCGGTCACCACAGACAGGAAAGCTGGCAGTAAAGAAGGTGCCCTGGGTCCACTCGCCCAGGGAAAGGAAACTGAAGTTTGGAAGCGCGAACCTTTCCTTTTTGTCCTCCCTGCCTTTCGGAAACTAAGCAGGGTCCTGGGGCACTGGATTCAAGTTAAGGTAATTTGGTTTCACATCCAGAAGTCCTGGGCTCACGTGTGGCGACAGACGTGTGGGGACTTACGTGTGCATGCATGGATGTGGGTGTGCATGTGGGTGAAAATGAACGAAAGGGAGAAAGCACAGACCGGCATATGTGTAGGCGTGTAGGTGCGTAAGCGTGCAAATGTTGGAGTGAGGCCGAAGGTAGTTTAGGCGTGATTGAACGTGTGTCGAGGAACTGCGAGTGTGCAAGGGTTTGTACACGGGGGAATATGTGTGAGTTTGGGCATAGGCGTGTAAGTGAGGGTTGACATTCGGAGGCGGGAATAAGGGGGAATTTGAGGGTGGGCGCCAGTTCAGGGTAGTGTGTGGGTGAGAGAGGAAGGGACACGTGTATGTAAATGTGATTGTGAGCGCACGTACAGATTAGTACACTGGTGTGTGAGTTTGGGTCTGAAGGTTATGTGTGCAACGGAGGTCGCACACTGATTAGAGAAGCAGCGTGGCTCAGTGGAAAGAGCCCGGGCTTTGGAATCAGAGGTCACGGGTTCAAATCCCGACCTGCCAATTGCCAGCTGGGTGACTTTGGGCAAGTCACTTCACTTCTCTGGGCCTCAGTTCCCTCACCTGGAAAATGGGGATGAAGACTGTGAGCCCCCCGTGGCACAACCTGATCACCTTGTAACCTCCCCAGCGCTTACAACAGTGCTTTGCATGTAGTAAGTGCTTAATAAATGCCATCGTCTTTATTATTATTTAGGTTTGAGTGTAGGGGTGTGTCTGAACAAGGGTAGGGCATCTGTGTACATGTATAGGAGAGTGTGTGGATGAGGGTTGATAAGTAGGGGTGTGTGTGTGTGTGTGTGTGTGTGTGTGTGTGTGTGTGTGTGTGTGTGTGTGTGCGCCACTCTGTGAGCAGGTGCAGATATGGCTGTGAGTGCGCGTGTGACCATCTCCCTCCTGATCTCCCTCTTTCCTCCGTCCTCTGGTCCGGCGCCTCACCGGGCAGGACAGATCAGAGGCAGACATACGCCACAGGTCGGGGGCAGGTAGGGGGACAGACCGGGGGACAGTTGGGGGGACAGACTCGGGGACAGATGGGGGGACAGACCGGGAAAAGATCAGGGGACAGATGAGGGACAGACGAGGTGGACAGGCCCGGGAAAGAGAGGGGACAGATGGGAGGATAGGGAGAGGGGGGACAGATAGGGGACAGATGGGGGGACAGACAAGGGGACAGAGAGGGGACAGACAGGGGGACAGACTGGGGACAGACGAGGGGGACAGATGGGGGCACTGACAGGGGAAAGACCAGGGGACAAATGGGGGACAGACAGGGGACAGACCCGGGAAAGACGGGGGACAGAGAGGGGACAGACAGAAGGATAGGCAGGGGGACAGAGAGAGAGGGGACAGAGAGGGGGATAGAGAGAGGGAAAGACAGGGGGACAGACCGGAGGACAGAGAGGGGGGCAGAGAGGGGACGGACCGGCGGACAGAGAGGGAAAAGACCAGGGGACAGATGAGGGACAGACAGGGGACAGACCCGGGAAAGACGGGGGAAAGAGAGGGGGAAGACGGGAGGATAGGCAGGGGGACAGACGGGGGACAGACCCGGGAAATATGTGGGACAGAGAGGGGGTAGACCGGGGGACAGATCGGGGGACAGACGACCGGGGGACAGATGAGGGTCAGACAGGAGACAGACCCGGGAAAGACGGGAGACAGAGAGGGGACAGACAGAAGGATAGGCAGGAGGACAGAGAGAGAGGGGACAGAGGGGGGACAGGTCAGGGGACAGAAAGGGGGACAGAGAGGGGGACAGATATGGGGGGACAGATAATGAGACAGGCCGGTGGACAGACAGGGGGACCGAGAGGGGAGAGACGGGGGACCGAGAGGGGAGAGACAGGGGGACAGATCGGGGAATAGGCCGGGGGACCGAGAGGGAACAGGCAGGGGGACAGACGGGGGGGGGGGGAGGGGGGGACAGAAAGGGGATAGACAGAGGGACAGAAAGGGGGACAGAGAGGGGGACCGAGAGGAAACACACGGGGGGCAGATGGGGGGACAGACAGGGGGACGGACGAAGGGGACAGATGGGGGGACAGACTGGGAGACAGACAGGGAGACAGAGGGGGGACAGACGGGGGACAGATCAGGGAACAGGCTGGGGGATCGAGAGGGGACAGACAGGGAGACAGATCAGGGGACAGAAAGGAGGGCAGAGAGGGGGACTGAGAGGGGACAGACAGGGGGACAAACAGGGGGAAAGATAGGGGGACAGTTCAGGGGACAGATCAGGGGACAGAAAGGGGGACAGAGAGGGGGACCGAGAGGGGACAGACAGGGGGACAAAAGGGGGACAGATAGGGGGAGAAGATCAGGGGACAGAAAGGGGGACAGAAAGGGGGACCGAGAGGGAACAGACAGGGGGACAGACGGGGGGAAAGATAGGGGGACAGATCAGGGGACAGATCAGGGGACAGAAAGGGGGACAGAGAGGGGGACCGAGAGGGGACAGACAGGGGGACAAACAGGGGGACAGATGGGGGAGAAGATCAGGGGACAGAAAGGGGGACAGACGAAGGGTACAGACTGGGGGACAGACTGGGAGACAGACAGGGAGACAGAGGAGGGGACAGACAGGGGGACAGATCAGGGAACAGTCCGGGGGGTCGAGAGGGGACAGACAGGGGGACAGATCAGGGGACAGAAAGGAGGACAGAGAGGGGGACCGAGAGGGGACGGACAGGGGGACAGATCAGGGGACAGAAAGGGGGACAGAGAGGGGGACAGACTGGGGACAGAGGAGGGACAGATCGGGGGACAGAAAGGAGGACAGAGAGGGGGACCGAGAGGGGACAGACAGGGGGACAGATCAGGGGACAGACAGGGGGGACAGAGAGAGGGACAGAGAGGGGACAGACCGGGGGACAGACTGGGGGACAGGCAGGGGGACAGATCAGGGGGCAGAAGGGGGGACAGAGAGGGCACAGACAAGGGGCCAGACAGGGGGACAGATGGGGGGACGGTCGGAGGCGGGGACAGCAGGGCGGGCCGGACAGGGCCGCGGAGTAACAGTGCGGATTGTACGCGGCCGCGGGACGGACAGGCCAGCTGGACGCAGCCATCGTCTCTGTAACTGCATTTATTTCTATCGATGCCGGTAATTTTACTAATCATCTCGGGAATTGCATCTATTTGCATCGATGCCGGTAATTTTATCGATGATCTCTGGAATTGCATTTATTTACATCGATGCCGGCAATTTTATCGATGACCTCTGGAATTGCATTTATTTGCATCGATGCCGGTAATTTTATCGATGATCTCTGGAATTTCATTGATTTATATCGATGCCTGAAATTTCATTGACAGTATTTGTATTTGCATTTATTTACATCGATGCCGGTAATTTTATCGGTGATCTCTGCAATTGCATTTATTTACATCGATGCCGGTAATTTTATCGATGGTCTCTGTAATTTCATTGATTTATATCGATGCCTGAAATTTCATTGACAATATTTGTATTTGCATTTATTTACATCGATGCCGGCAATTTTATTGGTGATCTCTGTAATTTAATTGATTTATATCGATGCCTGACATTTCATTGATAATATTTGTATTTGCATTTATTTACATCGATGCCGGTAATTTTATCGACGATGATATCTGTAATTTCATTTATTTACATCGATGCCGGTAATTTTATCGGTGATCTCTGTAATTTCATTAATTTACATCCATGCCGGTAATTTTATTGATAATATCTTTAATTTCATTTATTTACCTCGATGCCCATAATTTTATTGATAATATCTGTAATTTCCTTTATTTACCTCGCTGCCGCTCATTTTAGCGATAGTATCCCGCAATTTCATCTATTTACATCGATGCCGCTAATTTTCTTGATTATAACTTTAATTTCACTTATTTATATCGATGCCTGTTTACTTGTATTGCTGTCTGTCTCCCCGCCTCCCGGACTGTGAGCTCGTTGCGGGCAGGGATTGTCTCTCTTTATTGCCGCAGTGTCCTTTCCCAAGTGCTTAGCACAGTGCTCTGCACATTGTGGGAAGGGAATGTGTCAGCTGTGTGACTTCGGGCAAGTCACTTAACTTCTCTGTGCCTCAGTTACCTCATCTGTAAAATGGGGATTAAGATTGTGAGCCCCACAAGGGACAACCTGATCACCTTGTATCCTCCCCAGCGCTTAGAACAGTGCTTTGCACATAGTAAGCGCTTAACAAATACCAAAATTATTATTATTATTACAGGTAGCGCTAAAGAAATATGAATGAATGAATGAATGAGTGAATGAATGAATGGTAGGCCGGGGATGAGGGGGTGTGTTTGTGTTGTGTGTGTGTGTGTGTGTGTTTGTGTGCGTGCCTGGGCCATAGAGTGTCTACAGCACAGTCTTGGGTGTCAGAAGGTCATGGGTTCTAAACCGACTCCGCTACCTCTCTGCTGTGTGACCTTGGACAAGTCACTTCACTTCTCTGGGCCTCCGTCCCCTCGTCTGTGAAATGGGGATTAAGCCCTATGCAGGGACTATGTCCAACCTGATTATCTCATATCTAGTCCGGGACTTAGAACGTCATTTATGAATGTTCGAATTCATTAATTAAAGAATATTATTTGTTATTATTATTATTATTTTATGTGTATGTACCCTTATCATCATCATCATCATCATCAATCATATTTATTGAGCGCTTACTGTGTGCAGAGCACTGTACTAAGCGCTTGGGAAGTCCAAATTGGCAACATATAGAGACAGTCCCTACCCAGCAGTGGGCTCACAGTCTAAAAGGGGGAGACAGAGAACAAAACCAAACATACTAACAAAATAAAATAAATAGAATAGATATGTACAAGTAAAATAAATAAATAGAGTAATAAATGTGTGTAATAGGCTGAAAGGCAGAATAAATAATGGAATTTGTTTAAAGAGTTGCGGTTGAGGTGACCCGTCTTGGAGTTTTGGGAATTAATCCAGGAATTGATCAATCCTCTAGACAGTAAGCTCCTTGTGGGCCAGGGAATGTGTCTACCAACTCTGGTGTACTGTCCTCTCCTAAGCGCTTTAGCACACTGCTCCGCACACGGTAACCACTCAGTTCATTCAGTCATATTTTCTGAGTGCTTACTGTGCGCAGAGCACTGTACTGAGCGCTTGGGAAAGTAGAATACAGCAAGCACTTTTGCACATAGTAAGCACTTAACAAATGCCATCATTATTATTATTATAATTATTAACTTCTCTGTACCTGTTACCTCATCTGTAAAATGCCAATTTGTACTTCCCAAGCGCTTAGTACAGTGCTCTGCACATAGTAAGCGCTCAATAAATATGATTGATGATGATGATGATGATGATAAAATGGGGATTAAGACTGTGAGCCCCTCATGGGACAACCTGATCACCTTGTAACCTCCCCAGCGCTTAGAACAGTGCTTTGCACTTAGTAAGCACTTAATAAATGCCATTATTATTATTATTATTAATGATAAAGACAGACAATCGCTGCCCAAAACAAGCTCAAAGTCGGGGCAGGGCGGGGCGGGGGGGGGGGGGGAGGGTAAATACCACTGATAGATTGATCTGTAATTTATTATTATTGTTTGTATTGGTGTCTATCACCCTTTTAGACTGTAATAATAATAATGGCATTTATTAAGTGCTTGCTATGTGCAAAGCACTGTTCTAAGTTCTGGGGAGGTTACAAGGTGATCAGGTTGTCCCACGGGGGACTCACAGTCTTCATCCCCATTTACAGATGAGGGAACTGAGGCCCAGAGAAGTGAAGGGACTTGCCCAAAGTCACCCAGCTGATGCTTGGTGGAGCCGGGATTTGAACCCGTGACCTCTGACTCCAAAGCCCGGGCTCTTTCCACTGAGCCACGCTGCTTCTCATAAGCCCTTTATGGGCAGGGAACATATCCACCAGCTCTGTTATTATTATTATTATTATTATGGCATTTATTAAGTGCTTACTATGTGCAAAGCACTGTTCTAAGCACTGGGGAGGTTACAAGGTGATCAGGTTGTCCCACAGGGGGCTCACAGTCTTCATCCCCATTTTACAGATGAGGGAACTGAGGCACAGAGAAGTTAAGTGACTTGCCCAAAGTCACAAAGCTGACAATTGGTGGAGCCGGGATTTGAACCCATGACCTCTGACTCCAAAGCCCGGGCTGTTTTCCACTGAGCCGCGCTGCTTCTCTGTTATATTGCATTTCCCCAAGCACTTAGGACGGTGCTCCGTACACAGTAAGTTCTTGGAAAATATGAACGACTGAGTGGTGGATGGATTGACTGGAAGGCTTCCCAGTGGAGGTAGGATTTCAGGAAAGCTTTGAAAATGGAGAAGGTTGCGGTGGGGTGAGTTTGAATCAATCAATCAATCAATCAATCAATCAATCAATCGTATTTATTGAGCGCTTACTGTGTGCAGAGCACTGTACTAAGCGCTTGGGAAGTCCAAGTTGGCAACACCTAGAGACGTCCCTACCCAACAGCGGGCTCGCAGTCTAGAAGGGGGAGACAGACCACAAAACATATTAACAAAATAAATAAAATAAAATAAATAGAATAGATATGTACGGAGGAAGGAATTCCAGGAAGGGAGAATTGCACACACAAGGAATCTGGAGGTGGGAGAGTCCAGAGTGGGGTTCAGAAAGCAGCGCTTAGAACAGTGCTTTGCACATAGTAAGCGCTTAATAAATGCCATTATAAAAAAAAGGAGGTAATTTGGAGCAAACTGGGGAGGGAAGAGAGTAGAAAGGCAAGAAAGAAAGAGAAAGCTAGTGGAAACTCTTGAAGCCAGTGGTCGGGGATTTTTGTTTGGTGTGAGAAAAAGTAGGTTTCCACTGGAGACTTTTGAGGAGTGGAGAGGCAGGGGCCGAATGATGCATTACTGTTAATTATTATACTTGTTAAAGCAATTACTGTGTGTCAAGCACTGTTCAAAGTGTTGAGATGGACACAAACTCACCAGGTGGGACACAGTCCCTGTCATCATCATCATCATCATCAATTGTATTTATTGAGCACTTACTGTGTGCAGAACACTTTACTAAGCGCTTGAGAAGTACAAATTGGCAACATATAGAGACGGTCCCTGCCCAACAGTGGGCTCACAGTCTAAAAGGGGGAGACAGAGACCAAAACCAAACATACTAACAAAATAAAATAAATAGAATAGATATGTACAAGCAAAATAAATAAATAGAGTAATATTTATTACTCATGGAGTAATAAATGAGTCCCATATGGAGCTCACATTTTGAGTAGGAGGGGAGCCAGGGATTGAATCCCTAATTTTACAGTAAATAATAATAATAATGATGGCATTTATTAAGCGCTTACTATGTGCAAAGCACTGTTCTAAGCGCTGGGGTGGTTACCAGGTTATCAGGTTGTCCAACGGGGGACTCATAGTGTTAATCCCCATTTTACAGATGAGGTAACCGAGGCACAGAGAAGTTAAGTGACTTGCCCAAAGTCACACAGTTGACAGTCGGCTTCTAGACTGTGAGCCCGTCATTGGGTAGGGGCCGTCTCTCTATGTTGCCAACTTGGACTTCGCAAGCGCTTAGTCCAGTGCTCTGCACACAGTAAGCGCTCAATAAATACGATTGAATGAATGAATTGGCAGAGCCGGGACTTAAACGCATGACCTCTGACTCCAAAGCCCATGCTGTTCCCACTGAACTCTTTTAGTCTGTGAGCCCACTGTTGGGTAGGGACTGTCTGTATATGTTGCCAACTTGTACTTCCCAAGCGCTTAGTACAGTGCTCTGCACACAGTAAGCGCTCAATAAATACGATTGATTGATTGATTGATTGATTGAACCACGCCGCTTCTCCAGTAGTAAAGGGAAGAGGCCCAGGAAGTTAAGTGACTCACCCAAGGTCACCCTGCAAGCAGTTGACAAAGCTGGGATTATTCATTCACTCAATCGTATTTATTGAGCGCTTACTGTGTGCAGAGCACTGTACTAAGCGCTTGGGATTAGAACCCAGGTCCTCTTACTCCCAGGCCTGTGCTCTTTCCACTAGGTTTTGCTGGGCATTAGAGTCTAATATAAACCAACTGGTCCCTTCTTTTGGGTCTTAAGACTGGCAGCGCTTTGCTAATTTTGAGAAGTGATTCACGGTCCTGTCTTCTTGAGAGCGTGCACTTTCAATCAATCAATCAATCAATCAATCAATCAATCATATTTATTGAGCGCTTACTGTGTGCAGAGCACTGGACTAAGCGCTTGGGAAGTACAAGTAGGCAACACATAGAGACAGTCCTTACCCAACAGCGGGCTCACAGTCTAGAAGGGGGAGACAGAGAACAAAACCAAACATACTAACAAAATAAAATAAATAGACAAAATAAAATAAATAGTTTTATTTCAGAGAAGCCTTTCAGAGAAGTCGTCATCATCACCAGTGGTATTTAGAGAGCGCTTACTGTGTGCGGAGCACTGTACTAAGCGTTTAGGATAGGGCAATACCACAGAGTTGTATTCTAGACTGTAAGCCCGGCATGGGCAGGGATTGTTTCTCTTTATTGCTGAATTGTGCTCTCCAAGCGCTTAGTACAGTGCTCTGCACACAGTAGGCGCTCAATAAATACGATTGAATGAATGAATGAATGCCCTTAACTGGCTTACAGTCTAGAGCTACAATCATTGTGAAGCAGAGAAGCAGCATGGCTCAGTGGAAAGAGCCCGGGCTTTGGAGTCAGAGGTCATGGGTTCAAATCCCGGCTCCGCCAATTGTCAGCTGGGTGACTTTGGGCAAATCACTTAACCTCTCTGTGCCTCAGTTACCTCATCTGTAAAATGGGGATTAAGACTGTGAGCCCCCCGTGGGACACCCTGATTACCTTGGAACCTCCCCAGCGCTTAGAACTGTGCTTTGCACATAGTAAGTGCTTAATAAATGCCATTATTATTATTATTGTGGAGGACTGTGCCCCGCCCTATTATCTTGCATTTACCCCTGGGCTTAGTACAGTGCTCTGCACCCAGTAGGTGCTCAATAAATACAATTGAATGAATGAATGAATGTCTTTAACTGGCTTACAGTCTAGAGCTACAATCACTGTGAAGCAGAGAAGCAGCATGGCTCAGTGGAAAGAGCCTGGGCTTTGGAGGCAGAGGTCATGGGTTCAAATCCCGGCTCCACCAATTGTCAGCTGGGTGACTTTGGGCAAGTCACTTAACCTCTCTGTGCCTCAGTTACCTCATCTGTAAAATGGGGATTAAGACTGTGAGCCCCCCGTGGGACACCCTGATTACCTTGGAACCTCCCCAGTGCTTAGAACAGTGCTTTGCACATAGTAAGTGCTTAATAGATGCCATTATTATTATTATTGTGGAGGACTGTATCCAGCCTGATTATCTTGTCTCCCCCTTCTGGACTGTGAGCCCACTGTTGGGTAGGGACCGTCTCTATATGTTGCCAATCTGTACTTCCCAAGCGCTTAGTACAGTGCCCTGCACACAGTAAGCGCTCAATAAATACGATTGATGATGAGCACCAATCCAAGTGCGGGGGCCATGCAGAAGGGAGTGGGAGAAATGGAAATTCGGGCTCAGCTTCTTGGACTCCTCCTTGGACATCATCATCATCATCATCAATCATATTTATTGAGCGCTTATTGTGTGCAGAGCACTGTACTAAGCACTTGGGAAGTACAAGTTGGCAACATCTAGAGACAGTCCCTACCCAACAGTGGGCTCACAGTCGAAAAGGGGGAGACAGAGAACAAAGCCAAACATACTAACAAAATAAAATAAATAGAATAGATAGGTACCAGTAAAATAAATAAATAAATAGAGTAACACATATGTACAAACATATATCCATCTATACAGGTACAGTGGGGAAGGGAAGGAGGTAAGATGGGGGGGATGGAGGGGGGACGAGGGGGAGAGGAAGGAAGGGGCTCAGTCTGGGAAGGCCTCCTGGAGGAGGTGAGCTCTCAGTAGGGCCTTGAAGGGAGGAAGACATGCTTTTAATAAGGTTGAGAAGGTGGGGAGAGTGATTTATTTTATATTTGCTTATTACTTATTAGTGTTTTATTGTGAACTAAGCTCCTTCCTCAAAACCGTAAGCTCCTTGTGGGCAGGGAACATGTCTACCACCTTTTATATTGTATTCTCCCAAGCGCTTAGTACAGTGTACAGCCCACAGTAAGCACTTGGGAGAGTACGACACAACAGTAAACAGACCCATTCCCTGCCCACAACAAACTGGATTATCTTCTCGTGGCCCCGCTCCGCTGACACATCTCCTCTCCTCAAAACCCTCCAGGGCTTCCTGCGTCTCTTTGCGTCAGTTGATCAACTGAGCAATCACTGTGTGCAGAGCGCTGGTCTAAGAGCTTGGGAGAGTCCAGTACAACGGAATTGGTAGACAGTTTCCCTGTCCGCAATGAGCTTACAGTCTAGACGGGGAGACAGCAGTCTAAGCAAGCAAATTATGGCTATGTACAGAAGAGAAGCAATGTTGTCTAGTGGATAGAGCATGGGAATGGGAGTCATCATCATCATCGTCATCATCATCATAATAATGGCATTTATTAAGCTCTTACTATGTGCAAAGCACTGTTCTAAGCACTGGGGAGGTTACAAGGTGATCAGGTTGTCCCACATGGGGCTCCCAGTCTTAATCCCCGTTTTACAGATGATAAAGACTGAGCTAGACTTTAAGCTCACTGTGGGCAGAGAATTTCATTCATTCATTCAATCGCATTTATTGAGCGCTTACTGTGTGCAGAGCACTGTACTAAGCGCTTGGGAAGTACAAGTTGGCAACATATAGAGACAGTCCCTACCCAACAGTGGGCTCACAGTCTAGAAGAATGTGAACAAGATAATGTGTCTGTCCTATTGTTCTATTGTAATAATAATAATAATTATGGTATTTGTTAAGCGCTTACTATGTGCCAGGCACTGTACTGAGCTCTGGGTTGGATACAAGCAAATCGGGTTGCATCCAGTCCCTGTCCCGCATAGAGCTCACGGCCTTAACCCCCATTTTACAGAAGAGGTGACCGAGACCCAGAGAAGTGAAGTGGAGATGCAGCGTGGCTCGGTGGAAAGAGCCCGGGTTTGGGAGTCAGAGGTCGTGGGTTCTAATCCCGGCTCCACCACTTGTCTGCTGTGTGACTTTGGGCAAGTCACTTGACTTCTCTGGGCCTCAGTTCCCTCATCTGTAAAATGGGGGTTAAGAATGTGAGCCCCACGTGGGACAACCTGATCACCTTGTATCCTCCCCAGCACTTAGAAGAGTGCTTTGCACATAGTAAGCGCTTAACAAATGCCGTCATTATTATTATTATTCTTAAGTGACTGGCCCAAGACCACGCAGCAGACAAGTGGCGGGACCGGGATTAGAATCCATGGCCTTCCAACTCCCAGGCCCGTCCTCTCTCCACTAGACCGTGCTACCTCTCCCAAGCGCTTAGTACAGTGCTCTGCCCACAGTAAGCGCTCAATAAATATGACCGACTGACTGATCCCTGCCTCTTTGAGACCAAATTTGTCCCAGACGGGGGGGGTCAGCCAGGGGAAGGGGAGATGGTTTCCATGGGCACGGAATGACCACCCAAGTGGTTCTCGGGCCGAGGCTGGAAGCGACAGACCACACCGGGCTCTCTGCCCAGAGTCCGGGCAATTCTTAGACCGTGGCTTCCCGCAGCCGCTCCAGACATACAATTACCTAGGGACGGGCCAGAGTCAAAGGAAAAAAATCCCAGGCTGTGACCTGAGGAGGAAAAGGAAAATGCCTGCATTGATTCCCTACTGAGAGCTCACCTCCTCCAGGAGGCCTTCCCAGACTGAGCCCCTTCCTTCCTCTCCCCCTCGTCCCCCTCTCCATCCCCCCCATCTTACCTCCTTCCCTTCCCCACAGCACCTGTATATAGGTTTGTACATATTTATTACTCTATTTATTTTACTTGTACATATCTATTCTATTTATTTTATTTTGTTAGTATGTTTGGTTTTGTTCTCTGTCTCCCCCTTTTAGACTGTGAGCCCGCTGTTGGGTAGGGACTGTCTCTAGATGTTGCCAAATTGGACTTCCCAAGCGCTTAGTACAGTGCTCTGCACACAGTAAGCGCTCAATAAATACGATTGATTGATTCCCAAGCGCTTAGTACGGTGCTCTGCACACAGTAAGCGCTCAATAAATACGATTGAATGAATGATTGATTGATTCCCGACTGGGTGGACTCGGGGCTCTGTGGGCAAACTCATTCATTCCGTGTGGCCTTGGGAGAGTCACTTTACTTCTCCGTGCCTCAGTTCCCTCATCTCTAAAATGGGGGTGAAGACTGTGAACCCCATGTGGGACAGGGATTGTTCTCAACCTGATTTGCTTGTATTCACCCCAGCGCTTAGTTCAGTACCTGGCACCAAATAAGTGCTTACCAAATACCACAATTATTATTCATTCGTTCAATCAAATTTAACTTCTAGACTGTGAGCCCGCTATTGGGTAGGGACCGTCTCTATATGTTACCAACTTGTGTTTCCCAAGAGCTTAGTACAGTGCTCTGCACACAGTAAGCGCTCAATAAATATGATTAAATGAATGAATGAATTGAGAGCTTACTGAATGTAGAGCACTGTACAAAGTGCTTGGGAGAGTAGTAATAATCAATCAATCGTATTTATTGAGTGCTTACTGTGTGCAGAGCACTGTACTAAGCGCTTATAATAATGATAACATTTATTAAGTGCTTACTATGTGCAAAGCACTGTTCTAAGCCCTGGGGAGGCTACAAGGTGATCAGGTTGTCCCATGGGGGGCTCGCAGTCTTCATCCCCATTTTATAGATGAGGGAACTGAGGCACAGAGAAGTTAAGTGACTTGCCCAAAGTCACACAGCTGACAAGTGGCGGAGCCGGAATTAGAACCCAGGACCTCTGACTCCAAAGCCCGTACACTTTCCACTGAGCCACCAGTACAACAGAACAATAAACAGACACATTCCCTGCCCACAAGGAGATTATAGTCTAGAGTTGGAGAGACAGACATTAATAGCAGTAAGTAAATTACAGATATGGACTGTGTCTGTGGGGCTGGGAGGAGGGAAGAACTTTTGGATGACTTTTATAGGGACCGTCTCTATATGTTGCCAACTTGTACTTCCCAAGCGCTCAGTACAGTGCTCTGCACACAGTAAGCACTCAATAAATACGATTGAATGAATGAATGAATGAATGAATAGAGTTTGCATTGTGAGCAGACTGCTTTTTCACTCCCACCCACTTCTCCTACCCCACTCATTCATTCAGTCATATTTATTGAGGGCTTTCTGTGTGCAGGTCACTGTACTGAGCGCTTAGGAGAGTCCAACACCACAATAAACAGTGACACTCCCTGCCCCCAATGAGCCCCTATCTCCAAGCCCGTCCTTGGTGGGTAAGGTCCTTTAAGTTACTAACATCAATATTAATGATATCAATGATCATATCGATGATATTAATAAAATGCTTTATTACGAAGGGCTTACTGTGTGCAGGTCACTGTACTGAGCGCTTAGGAGAGTCCAATACCACAATAAACAGTGACATTCCCTGCCCTCAATGAGCCCCTATCTCCAAGCCTGTCCTTGGTGGGTAAGGTCCTTTAAGTTACTAACATAAATATTAATTATATCAATGATCATATCAATGATATTAATGAAATGCTTTATTACGAAGGGCTTACTGTGTGCAGGTCACTGTACTGAGAGCTTAGGAGAGTCCAATACCACAATAAACAGTGACACTCCCTGCCTCCAATGAGCCCCTATCTCCAAGCCCGTCCTTGGTGGATAAGGTCCTTTAAGTTACTAACATCAATATTAATGATATCAATGATCATATCAATGATATTAATGAAATGCTTTATTATGAAGGGCTTACTGTGTGCAGGTCACTGTACTGAGCGCTTAGGAGAGTCCAATACCACAATAAACAGTGACACTCCCTGCCCCCAATGATCCCTAACTCCAAGCCTGTCCTTGGTGGGTAAGGTCCTTTAAGTTACTATCATCAATATTAATGATATCAATGTTCCTATCGATGATATTAATGAAATGCTTTATTATGAAGTGCTGACTGGGGGCCAAGCACTATATACTAAACGCTGGGTTAGACAGAAGATCAACAGGTCAGACGCAGTCCTTGTCCCACACGGGGCTCACAGTCTCAGTAAGATTTTACACATTTTATAGATGAGGTAATCAAGGCACAGGAAAATTAAATGACCGTCCAAGTTTCCTCAGCAGGCAGGTGTCAGAGCCGGGATTAGAACCCAGGTCCTCTTACCAAAGTTAAACGCAGCTGCCTCATTACTGGCTCTCTGTTGGGTAGGGACCGTCTCTATATGTTGCCAACTTGGACTTCCCAAGCGCTTAGTCCAGTGCTCTGCACACAGTAAGCGCTCAATAAATACGATTGAATGAATGGATGAATGTTGCCCTTGTCTGTCTGCACGTTGATTTGGAGTCGGTTAGGGTAGGGGTAAGAATTAAGATAGCAGGATTGGATTCAGGAGGAGGAACAGGAGGAGCCCATTTTCTTCTACTTACCCCAGTGCTTAGAACAGTGTTGGACACGTAGTAGGAGCTTAATGATTACCATAAAAAATGAATATATTTGTTATGAGAACTCAGACCTGCCCGGTATCTCTGTCCTGCCATTCTGGCCTGCCTACTCGTGAGACAGAATCCTGGCTACTAAGCGCTTAGTACAGTGCTCTGCAATCAATCAATCAATCAATCAATCGTATTTATTGAGCGCTTACTATGTGCAGAGCACTGTACTAAGCGCTTGGGAAGTACAAATTGGCATCACATAGAGACAGTCCCTACCCAACAGTGGGCTCACAGTCTAAAAGGGGGAGACAGAGAACAGAACCAAACATACCAACAAAATAAAATAAGTAGGATAGAAATGTACAAGTAAAATAAATAAATAAATAAATAGAGTAATAAATATGTACAACCATATATACATATATACAGGTGCTGTGGGGAAGGGAAGGAGGTAAGACGGGGGGATGGAGAGGGGGACGAGGGGGAGAGGAAAGAAGGGGCTGCACATAGTAAGCGCTCAATAAATACGATTGATGATGATGATGGCTAGAATCCTACCTAGTATCTGAGACTGATGGGAAGTAATAATACTAATAATGATTATTATTTTGGTATTTGTACAACGTTCACTACGTGCTCGGCACTGCTTTAAATGCTGGGGAGGATGCAAGCAGATTGGGTTGGACACTGTCTCCGTCCCACATGGGGCTAAACAATCTTTATCCCCAATTTCCAGATGAGGTAACTGAGGCACAGAGAAGTGAAGTGACTTGACCAGGCCGCACAGCAGAAAAGTGACGGAGGCAGGATTAGAACCCACGTCCTTCTTACTGTCAGGCCTGTGCTGGGAAAAGCCTGGACCCCAGGGCAGTTCAGGTTTGGGAAGATAGAAGGGTTGGAGGATTTCGGCTGGGTTTAACCTGAGGAAACCCTGACCTCGGGGGGCCCAGCTTTCTGGGAGACGAGGAGGAGCCGGCGGAGGCGATGGCGTCTCTAACTTCACCCACCGTGCAATAAGTCGAACCAGTTTTTAGCGAGGTTGCGGCTGCCCAGGGCCAAACCAGCGTCTGCTGAAAAACCCCAAACACGAGGCCGAACAGGGCCGCTTTGTTCCGGCCAAGGAGAGGGGCTGGAGTTTTGGGTTCTGGTTTATATGGAAAAGCGGAATCCCTACCACTCCGAAATGTGGATGGAGAAAGGGTCGGATGGGAGATCACCCCATTGGCCTTGTACTGCCCAAGCGCTTAATACAGAGAAGCAGCGTGGCTCATTGGAAAGAGCACGGGCTTTGGCGTCAGAGGTCATGGGTTCAAATCCCGGCTCCACCAATTGTCAGCTGTGTGACTTTGGGCAAGTCACTTAACTTCTCTGGGCCTCAGTTACCTCATCTGGAAAATGGGGATTAAGACTGTGAGCCCCAAGTGGGACAACCTGATCACCTTGTATCCTCCCCAGCGCTTAGAACAGTGCTTTGCACATAGTAAGCGCTTAACAAATGCCATCATTATCCTTCTCCAGCCCAGCCAGCACCCTCCGCTCCTCCGCCGCTAATCTCCTCACCGTACCTCGTTTCCGCCTGTCCCGCCATCGACCCCCGGCCCACGTCATCCCCCGGGCCTGGAATGCCCTCCCTCTGCCCATCCGCCAAGCTAGCTCTCTTCCTCCCTTCAAGGCCCTGCTGAGAGCTCACCTCCTCCAGGATGCCTTCCCAGACTGAGCCCCTTCCTTCCTCTCCCCCTCGTCCCCCTCTCCATCCCCTCCGTCTTACCTCCTTCCCTTCCCTACAGCACCTGTATAGATGTATATATGTTTGTACATATTTATTACTCTATTTATTTATTTTACTTGTACATTTCTATTCTATTTATTTTAGTTTGTTAATATGTTTGGTTTTGTTCTCTGTCTCCCCCTTCTAGACTGTGAGCCCACTGTTGGGTAGGGACCGTTTCTATGTGTTGCCAACTTGGACTTCCCAAGCACTTAGTCCAGTGCTCTGCACACAGTAAGCGCTCAATAAATACGATTGATTGATTGATTGATAAATGGCCCTCCATGCTGCGTCACCTAGGCACTTGGGTCTGTATCCCTGAAACCCTATGATACCCCACCCCGACCCCCAAAGCACTTATGAATGTACAGCTCCTTATATTCTGTTCCTTCCCTTATTTGTAACTTAATTTACTGTCTGCCTCCCCCTCTAAACCGTGAGCTCCTTCTGGTTAGGGAATGCTCTGACCACAGTTCGATTCTACTGTATTGTGCTCTTCCAAGCACCTAGTATATTGTCCAGCAGACAATAAATGCTCAATTAATACCACAGATTCATCGATTCCTTCCAACAGAAACTCTCTACCATTGGTTTTAAAACAATCAGTTCATTCATTCATTCATTCAATCGTATTTGTTTGAGCGCTTACTGTGTGCAGACCACTGTATTAAGCGCTTGGAAAGTACAAGTACAAAGTAGAGAAGCAGCGTGGTTCAGTGGAAAGAGCCCGGGCTTTGGAGTCAGAGGTCATGCGTTCAAATCCCGGCTCCACCAATTGTCAGCTGTGTGACTTTGGGCAAGTCACTTCGCTTCTCTGGGCCTCAGTTACCTCATCTGTAAAATGGGGATTAAGACTGCTTCCTACAGCCTCCACAGTGAAATGGAGCCCCTCCAACTTGTACTTCCCAAGCGCTTAGTACAGTGCTCTGCACACAGTAAATGCTCAATAAATACAACTGATTGATTGATTGATAAGCTTGTTAAGGGCAGGGAACGTGTCTGCTGTCTCCCCTGCTAGAGTGTAAGCTCGTTGTGGGCAGGGAATGTGTCTGTAATAATGATAATAATAATAATGATAATAATAGCATTTTTAGGCGCTAACTTTTCTGTGCCTCAGTTACCTCATCTGTAAAATGGGGATTAAGACTGTTAGCCCCCCCCGTGGGACAACCTGATCACCTTGTAACCTCCCCAGTGCTTAGACTCAATCAATCAATCGTATTTATTGAGGGCTTACTGTGTGCAGAGCACTGTACTAAGTGCTTGGGAAGTACAAGTTGGCAACATATGCAGACAGTCCCAACCCAACAGTGGGCTCACAGTCTAAAAGCTCACAGTCTAAAAGAACCGTGCTTTGCACATAGTAAATGCTTAATAAATGTCATTATTGTTATTATTATTACAATATGGCAACAGATAAGAGACAATCCCTACCCAACGATGGGCTCACAGTCTAGAAGGGGGAGACAGACGACAAAACAAAACAATCCACTCACCCCTTACAACCTTGCCTTTATCGATCTCCTACTACATCTCAGCTGGCACGCTTCAATCCTCCAATGCCAGCTTCCTCCCGGCACCCCGATTTCATCTATCTCGCCATCGACCCCTTTCCCCCATCCTCCCTCTAGTGTGGAACTCCGACCCCCTCCACTTATGCCACCCCACTGCTTCCCCCATCTTCAAAACCTCATTAAGGTCACATCTCCTCCAGTTGCTTCACTTCTCCGTGCCTCAGTTCCCTCATCTGTAAATAGGGGATCAAGACTGTGAGCCCCATGTGGGACGGGCACTGGGTCTGACTTCATGAGCCCCTTCCTTCCTCTCCCCCTCGTCCCCCTCTCCATCCCCCCCATCTTACCTCCTTCCCTTCCCCACAGCACCTGTATATATGTATATATGTTTGTACATATTACTCTATTTATTTATTTTACTTGTACCTATCTATTCTATTTATTTTATTTTGTTAGTATGTTTGGTTTTGTTGTCTGTCTCCCCCTTTTAGACTGTGAGCCCACCGTTGGGTAGGGACTGTCTCTATATGTTGCCAATTTGTACTTCCCAAGCGCTTAGTACAGTGCTCTGCACATAGTAAGCGCTCAATAAATACGATTGTGATGATGGTGGTGATGATGAGCTGGTACCTACCTTTGAGCTTAGTACAGGGGCTGGCATATAATAAGCGCTCAACAGATACCAAAAGAAAAAAAAAAGCCAGGCCCAGGTGTTTTTCCCTTTTTCATGGTTTCCAGGGTGGCAGTTTCTCTCGCAAAACTCAGGGCTTAGTTGGTGACTCCCGACTTTGGCTGATTTTGATGGGTCGCAGACCTTCTTCCAGGGTGGGAGGTGGGTAAGGGTCACCCTGAGGCTGCTTCCCATCCGTGTAGGCGTCCCTCTTTGACTGGGATGAGGGTGGATGTGAATCAGTGGGTATGTTTGGGGGGCTGGAGTGCAGGGTATCTCTGCCAAGTTGTCCCCCACCCCGACCCCTTTGCATAGGGCATCTCTGCCAGGCTGCTCCCACCCCCCCACCCACCTTTTAGACTGTGAGCCCACTGTTGCGTAGGGACTGTCTCTATATGTTGCCAATTTGTACTTCCCAAGCGCTTAGTACAGTGCTCTGCACATAGTAAGCGCTCAATAAATACGATCGATGATGATGATGATGGTCCCCTTGTGAGCCCCTGGGCCACCCTGCTGGGTTGGAAGGGACAAAGCATTACAAACACCACTTCCCCTTCCCGGAGGGCCAAGGAAAATCCGTGCGTGCCAGTGCTGGGAATCATCATCATCATCATCAATCGTATTTATTGAGCGCTTACTGTGTGCAGAGCACTGGACTAAGCGCTTGGGAAGTACAAATTGGCAACATATAGAGACAGTCCCTACCCAACAGTGGGCTCACAGTCTAACGACCCCCTGGGAGCGTGGAAAAGGCCGGGGGAATCGATCCCGGGGTGGGGATGATGCAGTGGGAGGAAATAGCGTGGCTCAGTGGAAAGAGCCCGGGCTTTGGAGCCAGAGGTCATGGTTTCACATCCCGGCTCCGCCACGTCTGCTGTGTGACCTTCGGCAAGTCACGTCACTCCTCGGAGCCTCTGTTACCTCGTCTATAAAATGGGGATGAAGACCGTGAGCCCCCCGTGGGACAACCTGATCACCTTGTATCCCCCCCAGCGCTTAGAACAGTGCTTTGCACATAGTAAGCAGTTAACAAATGCCATCATTAATTAATTAATTAATCCCTTGGAGCATGAAAAATAACCCGCGAATCGATCCGCGGGATCATGGAAAAGGTTGCAAGAATTGACACCTGGGAGCATGGAAAAGGCCCTGAGACTTGATACCTGGGAGAGTGGAAAATAATAAATAATAATAATAATAATGGCATTTATTAAGCGCTTACTATATGCAAAGCACTGTTCGAAGCGCTGGGGAGGTTGCAAGGTGATCAGGAAAGGCCCCGAGAACTGACGCCTGAGAACATGGAAAGGGGTCCAAAAAATCGACCCCACAAGAGGGTGGGAAAGGCCTTGGGAATAGATTAATTCATTCATTCAAATCATCAATCGTATTTATTGAGCGCTTACTGTGTGCAGAGCACTGTACTAAGCGCTTGGGAAGTACAAATTGGCAACATATAGAGACAGTCCCTACCCAACAGTGGGCTCACAGTCTAAAAGTGTATTCAAATGTATTTATTGCGCATTTACTGTGTGCAGAGCACCGTGCTAAGTGCTTGGGAGGGGACAAAATAACACAGACACGTTCTCTGCCCGCAGTGAGCTTACAGTCTAGAGGGGGAGGCAGACAGCGTGGCTCAGTGGAAAGAGCTCAGGCTTTGGAGTCAGAGGTCATGGGTTCAAATCCCGGCTCCGCCACTTGTCAGCTGTGTGGCTTTGGGCAAGTCACTTCACTTCTCTGGGCCTCAGCTCCCTCATCTGGAAAGTGGGGATTAAGTCTGTGAGCCCCATGTGGGACAACTTGATTACCTCGTATCTACCCCAGCGCTTAGAACAGTGCTTTGCACATAGTAAGCGCTTAATAAATGCCATCATCATCATCATAAATAAATTACCGATACGGACATAAGTGCCGAGCCCCCCCAGTGAATTTTGTATTGTCCAGCAGGTGACCGGGCGACATGGGAAACGGGTCGATGAAGCTGAAGGTGGGAAAGCACGCGTCCGGCCGGCCGGAAGGCCTGCGGCGGCGAGTGTCCGAGCTGGAGCGGGCGCTGCAGGCGCAGGGCGAGGCGCTGCGGGAGCGGGAACGCCAAGTGCGGGAGTTGCAGGAGCAGCTGGCCCACCAGAGCCGGGCCCTGGCCCACCTCACCGACCAGCTCCACGCCAAGTGTGTCCGGCTCAACCGGCTGCAGGCCGCGGCCCCCGAGCCGGGACCCCCCAGCCATGCCCCGGCAGCGTGCAAGAGCCGTCGGGGGGCCAGGGAGGGCGTGTCCGCCGAGCCCACCGCCACGACCTCTGACCCGGGCCGGCCAGCCGAGTTTTCCTTCGAGAAGGCGAGGGTCAGGAAGACCTCCGGGTAAGCTCGCCTCGCTCCGGCTTTCCGTCTTCTTGACCTCTTTTCGATCATTCATTCATCATCATCATCAATCGCATTTATTGAGCGCTTACTATGTGCTGAGCACTGTACTAAGCGCTTGGGAAGTACAAACTGGCAACATCTAGAGACGGTCCCTACCCAACGGCGGGCTCGCAGTCTAAAAGGGGGAGACAGAGAACAAAACCAAACATACTAACAATTCAGTCGTATTTATTGGGAAGCAGCGTAGCTCAGTGGAAAGAGCCCGGGCTTTGGAGTCAGAGGTCGTGGGTTCAAATCCCAGCTCCGCCAACTGTCAGCTGTGTGACTTTGGGCAAGTCACTTCACTTCTCTGGGCCTCAGTTCCCTCATCTGGAAAATGGGGATGAAGACTGGGAGTCCCCTGTGGGACAACCTGATCACCTTGTAACCCCCCAGCGCTTAGAACAGTGCTTTGCACATAGTAAGCGCTTAACAAATGCTATCATTATTATTATTATTATTACTGAGCACTTACTGTGTGCAGGGCACTGTACTAAGCGCTTGGGAAGTACAAGTCGGCAACATAGAGAGACGGTCCCAACCGGCAGCGGGCTCACAGTCTAGAAGGTGGAGACGGACAACAAAACAAAACACGTGGACGGGTGTCAAGTCGTCAGAACAAATAGAATTAAAGCTGAGTGCACTTCATTAACAAAATAAATAGAATGGTAAATATGGACAGGTAAAATAGAGTGATGTCTGTACAAACGTATATACAGGTGCTGTGGGGAGGGGAAGGAGGTAAGGCAGGGAGGAAGGGGAGAGGAAGGAGGGGGCTCAGTGTGGGAAGGCCTCCTGGAGGAGGTGAGCTCTCAGAAGGCTTTTGAAGGGAGGAAGAGAGCGAGTTTGGCGGATGTGCGGAGGGAGGGCATTCCGGGCCAGGGGGAGGACGTGGGCCGGGGGTCGACGGCGGGACGGGCGAGAACGAGGCCCGGTGAGGAGATTAGCGGTGGCAGAGGAGCGGGGGGTGCGGGTTGGGCTGGAGAAGGAGAGAAGGGAGGTGAAGTAGGAGGGGGCGAGGTGATGGACAGCCTTGAAGCTGAGAGTGAGGAGTTTTTGCTTGATGCGTAGGTTGACTGGCAGCCACTTCTGCTCCTCTGCTATCGCTCCCCACCCTGTGCCCCCTTGCTCCCTCTCCACTTGCTTCTCCCACCCTCCTGTCCCTTCTTTATTTTTAATGGTATTTGTTAAGCACTTACTGAGCAGCCTGGCCTTAATGGATAGATCACAGGCCTGGGACTCAGAAGGACCTGGGTTCTAATCCCAGTTCCGCCACGTGTCTGCTGTGTGACCTTGGGGAAGTCATTTCGCTTCTCTGAGCTTCTGTTCCTTCCTCCATAAAATGGGGACGAAGACCCTGACCAAAGCAGGGCAGACGTCAGTTCAGGTGCACCACAATCACTAGATATTTCAAAGAGTCCAGAAACTTGTAATTAATCAATCGATGGTATTTATTGCAGCATGGCAGCCTGGATAGAGCACGGGCCTGGGTTCTAATTCCAGTTCTGCCACTTGTCTTCTGTGTGACCTTGGGCAAGTCATTTCACTTCTCTGTGCCTCAGTTACCTCATCTGTAAAAAGTGGATTGAGACTGTGAGCCCCACTTAGGTCAGGGTCTGTGTCCAACCCAATTTGCTTGTATCCACCCCGGTGCTTAGTACAGTGCCCGGAACCTAGCAAGCACTTAACAAATACCACAAATTATTATTATTATTGAGTGTACCAAGCACTTGGGAGAGTACAATACAACAGAGTTGGTAGACACAGTCCCTGGCTACAGGAGCTTACCGTCTAGTGGGAGAGACAGACATTAATATAAATGAATTTCATCCAAATCAGTAAATTGGGAAGTACATCCAAAGAAGGGCCACTTGGCTAGTGTAGTCCCAGAAGCTCCGTGCAGCTGCTTGAAATTATGGGAACGCGAACAAGGCTGCAACTTTGCTCCTGCCCCAGGTTTTGAGAGTTGTAGATTTGCCAGCAGCTGCTGAGACAAGTTTAATTAATTCATTCAATCGTATTTATTGAGTGCTTACTGTGTGCAGAGCACTGGACTATGGGGACTTAGAGAAGAAATCAGGTGGCTCATGGGACAGAGGGGCCTAGCAACCCCACTGCAGGAGTAGCCTGAGATCACAGAGAATCTGGCTAATGATACCCCAGTTCATTCATTCAATCGTATTTATTGAGCACTTACTGTGTGCAGAGCACTGTACTAAGCGCTTGGGAAGTACAAGTTGGCAACATATAGCGATGGTCCCTACCCAACAGTGGGCTCACAGTCTAGAAGGGGGAGACATACAACAAAACAAAACATATTAACAAAATAAAATAAGTAGAATAAATATGTACAAGTAAAATAAATAAATAAGGTAATAAATACATATAAACATATATACATATATACAGGTGCTGTGGGGAAGGGAAGGAGGTAAGGCGGAGGTAAGTTGAGTGGAATCAGCTGCAGGGTTTTTTTTTTTGGAGGGCAGGAAGGAGTTGGGGTTTGTGGGGAGGGTAAAGGCTGTGCTCAGATCTAACAGGGATAATCGTTGTGTATTTAAGCAGCAAATAGGCCCAGGTAGGCATCGTCCAATGTGCCTTCTCCTTACCCCTCCTGGTCTCTGTTTTATCTCCCTTAGCCTGTGATTCCTTCATTCATTCAATCGTATTTATTGAGCGCTTACTGTGTGCCGAGCACTGAACTAAGCACTTGAGAAGTACTAATCGGCAACCTATAGAGATGGTTCCTATCCAACAACGGGCTCACAGTCTAGAAGGGGGAGACAGACAACAAAACGAAACATGTACACGGGTGTCACAACTGTCAGAATAAATAGAATTACAGCTCTGTGCACATCATTAATGAAATAAATAGAATAGTGAATGTGTATAAGTAAAATAAATAGGGTAATAAATCCGTACAAACATATATACAGGTGCTGTGGGGAGGGGAAGGAGGTAGGGCGGGGGGATGGAAGGAGGAGAGGTAAAAGGGGGCTCAGCCTGGGAAGGCCTCCTGGAGGAAGTGAGCTCTCACTAATCAATGGCATTAATTGAGCTGCTAGCCAGTGTGCTGAAGGCCTGAGAGAATACAGCAGCAGACATATTCTCCTTGTCCATAAAGGGCTCAAACCCAACTTGGGGAGACTGACTAAAAGTATTTGAATTCCCCTGTCCCCTTCCTCCCTCAAGGTCCCTAACCCTTTCTCCATTTCCTTGACTCCATTCTAATAATAATAATAGCATTTATTAAGCACTTACTATGTGCAAAGCACTGTTCTATGTGCGGGGGAGGTTACAAGGTGATCAGGTTGTCCCACTGGGGACTCACAGTCTTAATCCTCATTTTCCAGATGAGGTAACTGAGGCCCAGAGAAGAGAAGTGACTTGTCCAAAGTCACGCAGCTGACAATTGGCAGAGCAGGGATTTGAACCCATGACCTCTGATTCCAAAGCCCGGGCTCTTTCCACTGAGCCACGCTGCTTCGCAACTAAGCGCTTCTGTACTTCTGTCCCCTTCTCTGGCTTTGCCACCTTCTGGGGTCCTTCCTCACTTGGGGTCTCCTCTCTTTCTCCCCTGCCGCTCGCTATTCTCAGAGGCCGGGATTGATTGTCAGTTGATTGATTGATTGCCAATTATGTTGCCAACTTGTACTTCAATCAATCAATCAATCAATCGCATTTATTGAGCGCTTACTGTGTGCAGAGCACTGGACTAAGCGCTTGGGAAGTACAAGTCGGCAACACATAGAGACAGTCCCTACCCAACAGCGGGCTCACAGTCTAGAAGCGGGAGACAGAGAACAAAATCAAACATACTAACAAAATAAAATAAATAGAATAGATATGTACAAGATAAGTAAATAAATAAAGTAATAAATATGTATAAACATATATACATATACATATACATCATCCATGATGATGATGTTATTTGGTAAGCGCTTACTATGTACCAACCACTGTTCTAAGCGCCGGGGGAGATACAAGGCCATCAGGTTGTCCCACTGTGAGCCCCACAAGGGACAACCTGCTTACCCTGTATTTACCCTAGTGCTTAAAACGGTGCTTGGCACATAGTCAACGCTTAATCAATCAATCAGTTGTATTTATTGAGTGCTTACTGTGTGCAGAGCACTGTACTAAGCGCTTGGGAAGTACAAGTTGGCAACATAACTGCTTAACAAATCCATAATTATCATTATCCCATGTGCAGCTCACAGTCATCACCCCCATTTTCCAGATGGGTAACTGAGGCAAAGAGAAGCGAAGCAACTTGCCCAATACTTCCCAAGCATTTAGTACAATACTCTGCACACAGTAAGTGCTCAATAAATACGATTGATTGATTGATTGTCCCGGGAAAGGGTGGCGACAATCGAGGCTGCCAAAAGGAAGTAGGGGCAGAACTCCCCAACCCGTCCTGGATCCTCCGTGGCTTCTCTTCAACTGACGCTCAGGGGGAAGAGTTTGATGGCTTAACTGAACATCTGAATTCTGTCTTTCCTGCCTACGGGGTCCTGGAGGGGAATGAGATTTGCAGGAGAGCATTTAAGAAGGGTCAGGAATTCCAGTAGTGATTGGGCAGCCATCAGTACTAACATGGAGGATTTGGAGCCTGCCGTAGAAGATCCTGGGATGGTCCTCCAGGCCCGGCCCAACAACTCCCCACAGAGATTTGGCCGGTGGCGGCTGGGTGAAAAGGAGCTGGGGGAATAATAATAGCAGTAATAATAATAATAATATCATCATTGATGGTCTTTATTGAGTGCTTACTACTATACTATACTTGAGAAGCAGCGTGGCTCAGTGGAAAGAGCGCGGGCTTTGGAGCCAGACGTCAGGGGTTCAAATCCCGGCTCCGCCAATTGTCAGCTATATGACTGTGGGCAAGTCGCTTAACTTCTCTGGGCCTCAGTTCCCTCATATGTCAAATGGGGATTAAGACTGTAAGCCCCTCATGGGGTGAGCCCGTTGTTGGGTAGGGACCGTCTCTATATGTTGCCAACTTGTACTTCCCAAGCGCTTAGGACAGTGCTCTGCACACAGTAAGCGCTCAATAAATACAATTGAATGAATGAATGAATGACAACCTGATCACCTTGCATCCCCCCAGCGCTTAGAACAGTGCTTTGCACATAGTAAGCGCTTAACAAATACCATCCTTATTATTATTATTATTATTATTATTATTATTATTATTATACTAAACACTTGGGAGAGCAAAATACAAGAGTTGGCAGACACCTTTCCGGCTGCATTGAACTTACCTCTAGACAATGAATAATAATAATAATAATAATGGCATTTGTTAAGTGCTTAGTATGTGCAAAGCACTGTTCTAAGCACTGGGGAGGATACAAGGTGATCAGGTTGTCCCACTTGGGGCTCACAGTCTTAATCCCCATTTTGCAGTTGAGGTAACTGAGGCCCAGAGAAGTTAAGTGACTTGCCCAAAGTCACACAGCTGACAATTGGCAGAGCTGGAATTTGAACCCATGACCACTGACTCCAAAGCCCGTGCTCTTCCCAATGAGCCACGCTGCGAATTGTAATGATAATAATGATAATAATTTGTGGTATAATGATAATAATAATTTGTGGTATTTGTTAAACACCTGCTGTGTGCTAAGCTCTGTACTAAGCACTCAGGTGGACAACTATATAATCAGATAATAATAATAATGATGGTATTTGTTAAGCACTTACTATGTGCAAAGCACTGTTCTAAGCACCGGAGAGGTTACAAGGTGATCAGGTTGTCCCACGGGGGACTCACAGTCTTCATCCCCATTTTCCAGATGAGGTAAGTGAGGCCCAAAGAAGTCAAGTGACATGCCCAAAGTCGCACAGCTGACAGCTGGAGGAGCTGGGATTTGAACCCATGACCTCTGACTCCAAAGCCTGGGCTCTTTCCACTGAGCCACGCTGCCAATCCCTGTTCCACATGGGACTCGCTGTCTAAGTAGGAGGGAAAACAGGTGTTTAATCCCTACTTTACAGAAGAGGAATCTGGGCCCCAGAGAAATTAAGTGACTTGCCCATTTTAAGCAGCAGGCAAGCGCTTAGTCCAGTGCTCTGCATACAGTAAGCGCTCAATAAATACAATTGAAATAATAATAATAATGTTGGTATTTGTTAAGCGCTTACTATGTGCAAAGCACTGTTCTAAGCCCTGGGGGGAACACAAGGAGATGAGGTTGTCCCATGTGGGGCTCACAGTCTTAATCCCCATTTTACAGATGAGGGAACTGAGGCACAGAGAAGTGAAGTGACTTGCCCAAGGTCACACAGCAGACGTGGGGGAGGCGTGATACGAACCCATGACCTCTGACTCCCAAGCCCGCGCTCTTTCCACTGAGCCACGCTGCTTCTCTAATAATAATAATGGCATTTATTAAATGCTTACTACATGCTAAGTGCTGGGGAGGTTACAAGGTGATCAGGCTGTCCCACGGGGGGCTCACAGTCTTCATCCCCATTTTACAGATGAGGCCACTGAGGCACAGAGAAGCTAAGTGATTTGCCCAAGGTCATACAGCTGACAAGTGGCTGAGCCGGGATTCGAACCCATGCCCTCTGACTCCCAGTCCTGCGCTCTTCCCACCGAGCCAAGCGCCGGGGAGGTTACAAATTGAAAGAATGAAGGGGGAGAGCTGGGATCAGAACTCATGTTTCTGTGGGTTTCTAGTACCCACCCCAGTTAGTACAGTGCCTGGCACATAGTAAGCACCTTTAACAAATACCATCATCATCATCATGATGATTATTATGTCCCTTGTCTTCTGGGCCCGTGCTCTTTCTGCCGGGTCACTCGTCGTCGGGACAGGGCCGGGACTGGATCTCCCGGCCCTTCCTCGGCCGATAACTTTTCCCCTCCTCGTCCCCAGGGAAAAGCAGCTCATCACGGACGCGCTGAACAAAAATCAGTTTCTGAAGAGACTGGAGCCCCAGCAGCTGAGGGCCATGGCGGAGTGCATGCGGCGGAGAGATTACGCAGAAGGAAGTTACATCCTCCAGCAAGGGGAGCCGGGAAACCACATCTTTGTCCTGGCAGGTACGATTGAGGACGAGGCGGTGGCAAACGCCCCGGCTCTCACAAGTCCTCCGTGTTTGGGGACTTGCAGAAATAGCCCCTCGTCCATTCTGGGCCGAGCAGGATTTTCCCCTGGGAGACTCCACCCAGTCCTCCTCCAGCAGCATGGCTCAGTGGGCTTTGGAGTCAGAGGTCACGGGTTCAAATCCCAGCTCCGCCACTTGTCGGCTGTGTGACTTCGGGCAAGTCGCTTCACTTCTCTACGCCTCAGTTACCTCATCTGGAAAATGGGGATTAAGATTGTGAGCCCCACATGGGACAACCCGATCTCCTTGCATCCTCCCCAGCGCTTAGAGCAGTGCTTTGCACATAGTAAGTGCTTAACAAATGCCAAAATTATTATTATTATCAATCCCCAATTTCCAGATGAGGTAACTGAGGCGTAGAGAAGTGAAGTGACTTGCTCGAAGTCACACAGCCGACAAGTGGCGGAGCTGGGATTTGAACCCGTGACCTCTGACTCCAAAGCCCACTGAGCCATGCTGCTGGAGGGGGACTTGCAGAAATAGCCCCTCGTCCATTCTGGGCAGAGCAGGATTTTCCCTCGGGAGACTCCACCCAGTCCTCCTCCAGCAGCATGGCTCAGTGGGCTTTGGAATCAGAGGTCATGGGTTCAAATCCCAGCTCCGCCACTTGTCGGCTGTGTGACTTCGGGCAAGTCGCTTCACTTCTCTGGGCCTCAGTTCCCTCATCTGTAAAATGGGGATTAAGACTGTGAGCCCCACATGGGACAACCCAATCTCCTTGCATCCTCCCCAGCACTTAGAGCAGTGCTTTGCACATAGGAAGTGCTTAACAAATGCCAAAATTATTATTATCATCAATCCCCATTTTCCAGATGAGGTAACTGAGGCGTAGAGAAGTGACTTGACTGAAGTCACGCAGCCGACAAGTGGCGGAGCTGGGATTTGAACCCGTGACCTCTGACTCCAAAGCCCACTGAGCCATGCTGCTGGAGGGGGACTTGCAGAAATAGCCCCTCGTCCGTTCCGGGCCGAGCAGGATTTTCCCTCGGGAGACTCCACCCAGTCCCCCTCCAGCAGCATGGCTCAGTGGGCTTTGGAGTCAGAGGTCACGGGTTCAAATCCCAGCTCCGTCACTTGTCGGCTGTGTGACTTCGGGCAAGTCGCTTCACTTCTCTGCGCCTCAGTTCCCTCACCTGTAAAATGGGGATTAAGACTGTGAGCCCCACATGGGACAACCCGATCTCCTTGCATCCTCCCCAGCGCTTAGAACAGTGCTTTGCACATAGTAAGTGCTTAACAAATGCCAAAATTATTATTATTATCAATCCCCAATTTCCAGATGAGGTAACTGAGGCGTAGAGAAGTGAAGTGACTTGCCCGAAGTCACACAGCCGACAAGTGGTGGAGCTGGGATTTGAACCCGTGACCTCTGACTCCAAAGCCCACTGAGCCATGCTGCTGGAGGGGGACTTGCAGAAATAGCCCCTCGTCCAGTCTGGGCAGAGCAGGATTTTCCCTCAGGAGACTCCACCCAGTCCTCCTCCAGCAGCATGGCTCAGTGGGCTTTGGAGTCAGAGGTCATGGGTTCAAATCCCAGCTCCGCCACTTGTCGGCTGTGTGACTTCGGGCAAGTCACTTCACTTCTCTACGCCTCAGTTACCTCGTCTGGAAAATGGGGATTGATAATAATAATAATTTTGGTATTTGTTAAGCACTTACTATGTGCAAAGCACTGTTCTAAGCGCTGGGGGGGATGCAAGGTGATCGGGCTGTCCCATGTGGGGCTCACAATCTTAATCCCCATTTTACAGATGAGGTAACTGAGGCACAGAGAAGTGAAGCGACTTGCCCAAAGTCACACAGCTGACAATTGGCGGAGCCAGGATTTGAACCCCTGACCTCTGACTCCCAAGTCTGTGCTCTTTCCACTGAGCCATGCTGCTTCTTCATGGGACAACCTGATCACCTTGTAACCTCCCCAGCGCTTAGAACAGTGCTTTGCACATAGTAAACACTTAACAAATGCTATCAGTATTATTATTATTATTATTATTATTTGGAGTCAGAGGTCATGGGTTCAAACCCCGGCTCCGCCAACTGTCAGCTGTGTGACTTCGGGCAAGTCGCTTCACTTCGCTGTGCCTCAGTTGCCTCATCTGTAAAATGGGGATTAAGACTGGGAGCCCCCCGTGGGACAACCTGATCACTTTGGAACCTCTGTAGCGCTTAGAAGGGGGTTCTGCACATAGTAAGCGCTTGATAAATGCCATCATTATTTATTATTTATTCTCCCCAGGTGTCTCTGCATGGAGTCAGCATCTGGGGGTAAGCAGGAGGGGCAACCGCGAGGGCCACCACTGGCCCAGCCGTCTCACCAGCCCGGTGTGTCTGGAAAAGAGTCAGCCAGTCATATTTATCACGCTCTTACTGGGTGCACGACCATGTACTAAGCGCTTGGGAGAGTACAATATAACAGATACAATCCCTGCCCACAGCGAGTCTACAGTCTAAAGGGCCCGCAGTTTAAATAGGAGGGAGTAGGATTTATTCCCCACTTTAGAGAAGCAGCATGGCTCAGTGGAAAGAGCACGGGCTTTGGAGTCAGAGGTCATGGGTTCGAATCCCGACTCTGCCACATAATCATAATAATAATGATGGCATTTATTAAGCGCTTACTATGCGCAAAGCCCTGTTCTAAGCACTGGGGAGGTTACAAGGAGATCAGGTTGGCCCACGGGGGGCTCACAGTCTTCATCCCCATTTTACAGATGAGGGAACTAAGGCCCAGAGAAGTGAAGTGACTTGCCCAAAGTCACACAGCTGACAGTTGGCAGAGCCGGGATTTGACCCCATGACCTCTGACTCCAAAGCCCAGGCTCTTTCCACTGAGCCACGCTGGTCTGCTGTGTGATCTTGGGCAAGTCACTTCACTTCTCTGAGCCTCAGTTACCTCATCTGTAAAATGGGGATGAAGACTGTGAGCCCCTCATGGGACAACTTGATCACCTTGTATCCCCCCCCCCCAGCCAGCGCTTAGAACAGTGCTCTGCACATAGTAAGCGCTTAACAAATGCCATCATTATTATTACAAATGAAAAAACTGAGGCACAGAGAAGTGAAGTGACTTGGCCAAGTTACACAGCACCAAGTGGCGGAGTGAGATTAGAACCCTGGTCCTTTGACTCTGAAGCCTGGGCTTTTTGATCTAGGCCTTTCTGCTTCTCCCCCCCATTTAGACTGTGAGCCCACTGTTGGGTAGGGACTGTCTCTATATGTTGCCAACTTGTACTTCCCAAGCGCTTAGTACATCATCATCATCATCATCAATCGTATTTATTGAGCGCTTACTATGTGCAGAGCACTGGACTAAGCGCTTGGGAAGTACAAATTGGCAACATATAGAGACGGTCCCTACCCAACAGTGGGCTCACAGTCTAAAAGGGGGAGACAGAGAACAAAACCAAACATACTAACAAAATAAAATAAATAGAATAGATATGTACAAGTAAAATAAATACAGTACAGTGCAGTGCTCTGCACACAGTAAGCGCTCAGCAAATATGATTGATTGATTAATTGATTGATTGATTCTCAGGGTCATGAGGCCCTCCAGGGGAACAACAGGTTTTATCTTCTCAGTTCAGGGCTTGAAGGGAAATGGAGCCCTCAGAAAGGCCACTTTAAGTCAGAAGGATGTGGCATCTAAATCCCGACTGTGCCACTTGTCTGCCGTGTGACCTTGGACAAGTCACTTCACTTCTCTTCCACGAGAAGCAGCGTGGCCCAGTGGAAAGAGCCCGGGCTTTGGAGTCAGAGGTCATGGGTTCAAATCCCGGCTCCGCCACATTCATTCATTCATTCAATCGTATTTATTAGTGCTTACTGTGTGCAGAGAACTGAACTAAGCACTTGGGAAGTACAAGTGTCTGCTGTGTGACCTTGAGCAAGTCACTTAACTTCTCTGAGCCTCAATTACCTCATCTGTAAAATGGGGATCGAGTGGGAGCCCCACATAGGACAACCTGATCACCTTGTATCCCCCCCACCAGCGCTTAGAACAGTGCTTTGCACATAGTAAGTGCTTAACAAATGCCATCATTATTATTATTATTGTTGGAATCAGCTCCTTTAGCTTGGGACAGCTATCAATCATAGTGTTTATTGAGCAATTACTGTCTGCAAAGCGCTTATTGTGTGCAGACCACTGTACTAAGCATTTGGGAGGGTACAGTACAATAAAATTGGTAATAATAATAATAATGATGATATTTGTTAAGCGCTTACTATGTGCCAAGCAATGTCCTAAACACTGGGGCGGTTACAAGTTAATCAGGTTGTCCCACGTGGGGCTCCCAGTCTTCTTCCCCATTTGACAGAAGAGGGAACTGAGGCACAGAGAAGTGCCCAAGTACCATCATAATAATAATGATGGTATTTGTTAAGCGCTTACTATGTGCCAAGCAATGTCCTAAACACTGGGGCAGTTACAAGTTAATCAGGTTGTCCCACGTGGGGCTCCCAGTCTTCTTCCCCATTTGACAGAAGAGGGAACTGAGGCACAGAGAAGTGCCCAAGTACCATCATAATAATAATGATGGTAGTTGTTAAGCGCTTACTATGTGCCAAGCAATGTCCTAAACACTGGGGCAGTTACAAGTTAATCAGGTTGTCCCACGTGGGGCTCCCAGTCTTTTTCCCCATTCGACAGAAGAGGGAACTGAGGCACGGAGAAGTGAAGTGACTTGCCCAAGGTCACACAGCTGACAAGTGGCAGAGCCGGGATTAGAACCCACGACCTCTGACCCCCAAGCCCGGGCTCTTTCCACTAAGTGAGAGGGCTGCAGCCAGTCAATCCATGGAATTTATTGAGCGCTTAATATGCACGGAGCACTGTACAAAGCACTCGGGAGGGTAGAATATAACAAGATTGTTAGACATATTCCCAGCCCATAAAGAGTTTACAGTCTAGAGAAGGAGAGGCTGGGTATGGGGGGGAAAATTGAACATTTCCCCCTGCCCCACCCCAGAATTGGGGGAACATTCATTCAATCGTATTTATAGAGCGCTTACTGTGTGCAGAGCACTGTACTAAGCGCTTGGGAAGTACAAGTCGGCAACAGATAGAGACGGTCCCTGCTTTGCGTTCTGTCCTGGGTCCCAGAGCACATCTGAAAGGCCCCTCCCTGTCTGATATTCAATCATATTTATTGAGCTCTTACTGTGTGCAGAGCACTGGACTAAGCGCTTAGTGTTAAGTACTAAGGCCATAAGGCCTATGGGTACTGTCCAGTTGGAGTCATTCATTCATTCAATCGTATTTATTGAGCGCTTACTGTGTGCAGAGCACTGTACTAAGCACTTGGGAAGTACAAGTTGGCAACATATAAAGACAGTTCCTACCCAACAGTGGGCTCACAGTCTAGAATCATCTCACCTGCAAAATGGGGATTAAGACTGTGAGCCCCACGTGGGACAACCTGATCACCTTGTATCCCCCCAGCGCTTAGAACAGTGCTTTGCACATAGTATGCGCTTAACTAACGCCATTATTATTATTATATTATTATTATTATTACTAAGCGCTTGGGAAGTACAAGTTGGCAACATATAAAGACAGTCCCTACCCAACAGTGGGCTCACAGTCTAGAATCATCCGTTCATCGGCTCAGTCATTCAGTTGTATTTATTGAGAGCTTGCGGTGCGCAGAGCATTGTACTAAGCGCTTAGGAGAGTACGCTATAACGATAAACAGAAACATTCCCACCCACGAGAAACTTAGTCCCGATGTTCTTTGTTGGTTTTTTTCCAGAGGGGAGCGTGGAGGTGTTTCAGGGGAACATGCTGCTGACCTCCATCCCCGAGTGGACGACGTTTGGAGAACTCGCCATCCTGTACAACTGCACCAGGACGGCCTCCGTGAAAGGTGAGGGCCGGCCCCCAGTAATAATCATAATGATGGTATTTGTTAAGCGCCTACTATGTGCTGAGCACTCTTCTAAGCACTGGGGTGGATTCAAGGTAATCAGGTTGTCCCATGTGGGGCTCATAGTCTTCGTCCCCGTTTTCCAGATGAGGTAACTGAGGCACAGAGAAGTGAAGTGACTTGCCCAAAGTCACAGAACTGACAAGTGGCGGAGCCGGGATTAGAACCCGTGACCTCTGACTCCCAAGCCCGGGCTCTTTCCACTGAGCCACGCTGCTTCTCCTGGAATAGGAGATTGTCGTTGAGCTTGGGAGTTTTCAAACGCTGGGAAGCAGCGTGATTGTGTTCAATCTGATTAATTTGTAGCTACACCAGTGCTTAGTATAAGCGCTTAAGCACTTAGTACAGTGCTCTGCACACAGTAAGTGCTCAATAAACACGATTGATTGATAGTATAGAGAAGTGTGGCTCAGTGAAAAGAGCATGGGCTTTGGAGTCAGAGGTCATGGGTTCGAATCCCTGCCCCGCCACTTGTCAGCTGTGTGACTTTGGGCAAGTCACTTAACTGTGCCTCAGTTCCCTCACCTGTAAAATGGGGATTAAGACTGTGAGCCCCACGTGGGACAACCTGATCACCTTGTAACCTCCCCAGAGCTTAGAACAGTGCTTTGCACATAGTAAGCACTTAATAAATGTCATTGCTATTATTATTATTCATCCATTCAGTCGTATTTATTGAGCACTTACTGTGTGCAGAGCACTGTACTAAGTGCTTAGAGCACTGTTATTATTATTATTATTATTATTACCAATGCCATTTAAAAAAAAAACCAAAAAACATTTTCTGGCCAGCCCTACTTTTCTTGGGGTGACTTCCTTTCCTCTGTACTCTGAAGTGCTCCTTTCCAACTAATAAGAATAATAGATAATAATAATAATTATGCTACTAGTTAAACTCCTACTCCATGCCATACATCACCCTAACAAGTACCCAAACAACCACCACACATACACAAAATGGAATCCGAATGTTTGCTAGATTCCACCCTTGCTACTTGTGTCACCCGCGGGAAACTGAGGTAGTGAGAAACCACAAATGGGGTCTGGGCCCCAGTATCAGGGAAACCAAATGCTTCCTCAGAAGACATTAGCAGGAAAAACTGCGCCATGTCTGCGTCGGGTCCTTTAGTTCACCGCATTTCTGTGAAAGGGCTTTCCCCATCGGTGGTTCTGGGTGCGAGGAACGGACCCATTAAGGTCTTCCTCCTTTTGGAGTCAATCAATCAATCAATCAATCACATTTATTGAGCGCTTACTGTGTGCAGAGCACTGTACTAAGCGCTTGGGAAGTACAAGTTGGCAACATATAGAGACGGTCCCTACCCAACAGTGGGCTCACAGTCTAAAAGGGGGAGACAGAGAAAACCAAACATACTAACAAAATAAAATAAATAGAATCACATCCCATGTTTAGAATTACTTTCCATTCACTAACAGAAAAGAAAATTTCCCCAACACAGACTTTCTGCCTGACTGGTAAAGCAAAGGCAGAAGCAGCATTGCCTAGTGGGCGGACCTGGGTTCTAATCTCAGCACTGCCCCGTGCCTGCTGGGTGACCTTGGTAAAGTCACTCACCTTCTCCATGCCTCAGTTTCCTCATCTGCAAAATGGGGATTCAATACCAGGTCTCCCTCCCCGTTAAATTGTAAATCCCACGTGGGGTAGGGATTTTGTCCAATAGGGTGATCTTGTACCGACCCAGGCAAATAGTGAAGGCGAAGCAAATACCATTTGCAAAAAATGGAAAAGGCAGTAATCCACAGGTACAGAAGTCTCCCTGAGTGCTTTGAAGTAGAACACACAACCCTCGGGTCGGCAGGGATGGAGGAGCTTGTCTGCTGTGGGACCATGGGGCAAGTCACTTCACTTCTCTGGGCCTCGCTTCCCTCATCTGTAAAATGGGGATTAAGACTCTAAGCCCTATAATAATAATGATGGCATTTGTTAAGCGCTTACTATGTGCGAAGCTGTGCTGGGGGGGATACAAGGTGAGCAGGTCATCCCACGTGGGGCTCACAGTCTTAATCCCCATTTTACAGATGAGGGAACTGAGGCTCAGAGAAGTTAATAATAATAATAATAATAATAATAATGGCATTTATTAAGCACTTACTATGTGCAAAGCACTGTTCTAAGCGCTGGGGAGGTTACAAGGAGATCAGGTTGTCCCACGTGGGGCTGACAGTCTTAATCCCCATTTTACAGATGAGGGAACTGAGGCTCAGAGAAGTGAAGTGACTTGCCCAAGGTCACACAGCAGACATGTGGCCGAGCCGGGATTAGAACCCATGACTTCTGACTCCCAAGCCCGGGCTTTTTCCACTGAGCCATGCTGCTTCTCAGGGTCTGTTCACAACCTGATTACCTCGTAGCTGCCCCAGTGCTTTAGTACAGTGCCTGGCACATAGTAAGCGCTTAACCAACGCCATTAAAAAAAAAGAATTGAGTAGCATCTCTCCCAGCAGATCCCTGGGATGGATAAGGGACACTCAGCTTTGAGACGAGTTTAGAGTTTCCGAGATTCAAATTGTGCTTTCTATTTATTTTATTTTGTTAGTATGTTTGGGTTTGTTCTCTGTCTCCCCCTTTTAGACTGTGAGCCCACCGTTGGGTAGGGACTGTCTTTAGATGTTGCCAACTTGTACTTCCCAAGCGCTTAGTACAGTGCTCTGCACACAGTAAGCGCTCAATAAATACGATTAATTGATTGATTTATTGTAATTTTTTCTTTCTGTGCCTGAAGCTGTCACTGACACGAAGACCTGGGCCCTGGAGAGAGAGGTTTTCCAGAATATCATGCGGAAGGCGGCCCAGGCCAGAGACGAACAGTACAGAAACTTCCTCAGGAGGTAAAATCACCGTTCTCACCCAGCGAGGATCAATCAATCAATAATCAATCCTATTTACTGAGTGCTTACTACGTGCCAAGCACTGTACTAAGTGTCTGAGACAGTACAACAGAATTAGCAGGCACGTTGCCTGCCCATTTATCTGCTGTGTGACCTTGGGCAAATCACTTCACTTCTCTGGGCCTCAGTCCCCTCATCTATAAAATCATCATCATCATCATCAATCGTATTTATTGAGCACTTACTGTGTGCAGAGCACTGTACTAAGCACTTGGAAAGTACAAATTGGCAACATATAGAGACAGTCCCTACCCAACAGTGGGCTCACAGTCTAAAAGGGGGAGACAAAACCAAACATACTAACAAAATAAAATAAATAGGGGATATAATAAAAAATATAATATAATAAATATAATAATAAATAAAATGGGGATGAAGACTGAGAGCCCTGTGTGGGACACGCACTGTTTCCAGACCGATTAGTTTATATCGACCCCAGTGCTTAGTATAGTGCCTGGCACATAGTGAATACTTAGCAAATGCTATAGAAAAAAAAAGTATTGGTTTTGCTTTCTAGAAAGGAAATTTGAAAAGTAAAATGACATCCTGGAAAGGGTATATGACCCACACGTACTTTATGCAAGTAATGGCCCAAATATACTTTATGCATATTATACCGTGCTCTGTGCACAGTAAGCGCTCAATAAATATGATTGAATGAATGAATGAATGAAAGTAATGGCCCAAATATACTTTATGCATATTATACAGTGGTCTATGCACAGTAAGCGCTCAATAAATACGATTGAATGTTGTATGTTGTATGTTGAATGTTGTATGTTGTTCTGTTGTATGTTGATTGAATGAATGTTGTGTGCATATTATACAGTGGTCTGTGCACAGTATGCGCTCAATAAATACGATTGAATGTTGTATGTTGTATGTTGAATGTTGTATGTTGTTCTGTTGTATGTTGATTGAATGAATGTTGTATGCATGTTATACAGTGGTCTGTGCACAGTATGCGCTCAATAAATACGATTGAATGTTGTATGTTGTATGTTGAATGTTGTATGTTGTTCTGTTGTATGTTGATTGAATGAATGAATGAATGAATGAATGAAAGTAATGGCCCAAATATACTTTATGCATATTAATGGTTTTATTTTTACCTCTGAAGCGTCTCCTTGTTGAAGAATTTACCTGAAGATAAATTAACCAAGATCATAGACTGTTTGGAAGTGGTAAGATATTTTACAATAAGATTAATCACACCCATCCAATGCGTATTTTAAGGTCTCTGAGTCATAAGCCCACTGTTGGGTAGGGACTGTCTCTATATGTTGCCAACTTGGACTTCCCAAGCGCTTAGTACAGTGCTCTGCACACAGTAAGCGCTCAATAAATACGATTGATGATGATGATGATGATAAGATAAATCAGAGGCACAGAGGGTTTGAGTGGCGGTTCATTCAGCTAAAGAGAGCTTTCTCTTTTAAATGTACTTCACTTCCTTTTTTTTTTTCCGATCCTTCAAATCTTAACCTTATCCTCAGTGCCTTAATTTAGCGGTGCATATATAAAGCGTGGAGTTTACCCACGGAACAAGGACTTTTTCTACTTTCCAGACGTATATAATGAATGAAAAAACCTTTTCTTGAATAAATGATATTACACTTTTGAAATTGTTTTTGCTGGGAGGTGAAGAGGCCCTGAATCAGGGTTGTGACTGTTTGAGTGGTGAAAAAGGAGTGGAGGACTTTGTGACACGCTGAATGTGAGGATTAAAAGATAAGGAAACATTTTTTAATGCTATCTGTTGAGCTTACTCTATGCCAGGCACTGAACTAAGCACTGGGGTAATAATAATAATAATAATGATGGCATCTTATTAAGCGCTTACTATGTGCAAAGCACTGTTCTAAGCTCTGGGGAGGTTACAAGGTGATCAGGTTGTCCCACTGGGGGCTCCCAATCTTCATCCCCATTTTCCAGATGAGGGAACTGAGGCCCAGAGAAGTGAAGTGACTTGCCCAAAGTCACACAGCTGACAGTTGGCGGAGCCGGGATTTGAACCCATGACCTCTGACTCCGAAGCCCGGGCTCTTTCAGGTTGGACCCATCCAGGTCCCACATGGGACTCACGATCTTAATCCCCATTTTACAGATGAGGTAGCTGAGCCAAAGAGAAGTGAAGTGATTTGTTCAAGGTCACCCAGGAGACAAACGGTGGGGTCAGGATTAGAACCCGGGTCTTCTGGCTCCCAGGCTTATGTTCTTTCCTCTAGGCCAAGTCGTTTCCCAAATTTTGTAGATCATTTTAGAACATCATTCGAAGCATATCATTCCTCCTCACGATCTTCCCCATTTCTTGTCACCTCAATGAAAGCTCCAGGCTAATAATAATAATGATGGCATTTATTAAGCGCTTACAATGTGCAAAGCACTGTTCTAAGCGCTGGGGAGGTTACAAGGTGATCAGGTTGTCCCACATGGGGTTCACGGTTAATCCCCATTGTACAGATGAGGGAACTGAGGCCCAGAGAAGTGAAGTGACTTGCCCAAAGTCACACAGCTGACAATTGGCGGAGGTGGGATTTGAACCCATGACCTCTGACTCCAAAGCCCGGGCTTTTTCCACTGAGCCACGCTGCTTCTCCATCTCTAATGGATTTAAGGCCCTCTGCTAGCAGTCTCTCTATTTATTTAATGTCAGTTTCCCCCTTTACAATGTAAGCTCCAAACTCTATTGTGTTGTAATAATAATAATAATAATGGCATTTATTAAGCAGTTACTATGTGCAAAGCACTGTTCTAAGCGCTGAGGAGGTTACAAGGTGATCAGGTTGTCCCACGTGGGGCTCACAGTCTTCATCCCCATTTTACAGACGAGGGAACTGAGGCCCAGAGAAGTGAAGTGACTTCTCCTCCTATTTCTCCACTCCTACATTCCTCACTCCTTCAAGCCTCCTTCACTTTGTCTCTCTTGGGACTCTCCTGTCTCCTATCCATTGCTTCCACTTTTCCTCTGGCATAGAACTCTCTCCCCCCTCCAAAACACCAACCCTATCCCTCCCCACCTTCAGAGCCCTCCTAAAAATCAATCAATCAATCAATCGCATTTATTGAGCGCTTACTGTGTGCAGAGCACTGGACTAAGCGCTTGGGAAGTACAAGTCGGCAACATATAGAGACGGTCCCTACCCCAACAGTGGGCTCACAGTCTAAAAGGGGGAGACAGAGAACAAAACCAAGCATATTAACAAAATAAAATAAATAGAATAGATATGTACAAGTAAAATAAATAAATAGAGTAATAAATACGTACAAACATATATACATATATAAAAAGCCACCTCCTCTAAGAAGCATTCCTCAATTCCCTTCTTGCTCTTGGCATCCCATTCCCACATCTTTCCACCCACGAGTATATCTACCTGTTTGATGTTCTAACACCCAATCAAATATCGACGTTTATCGAGTGCTTACTGTGTACAGAGTACTGTACTAAATCCTTGTGGCTCAGTGGAAAGAGCCCAGGCTTTGGAGTCAGAGGTCACGGGTTCAAATCCCGGCTCCACCACTTGTCAGCTGGGTGACTTTGGGCAAGTCACTTCACTTCTCTGGGCCTCAGTTCCCTCATCTGTAAAATGGGGATGAAGACTGTGAGCCCCACATGGGACAACCTGATCACCTTGTAACCTCCTCAACGCTTAGAACACTGCTTTGCACATAGTAAGTGCTTAATAAATGCCATTATTATTATTATTATTACAACACAATAGAGTTTGGAGCTTACATTGTAAAGGGGGAAACGGACATTAAATAAATTATGGCTATGTATATAAGTGCTGTGGGGCTGAGGGTGGGTTGAACAGCTTAAAAGGGGACAAATCCAAATGCCCAGGTGACGCAGAAGGGAGAGGAAGGAGGGGAAAAGAGGGCTTAATCGGGGAAGGCCTCTTGGAGGAGATGGGATTTTAACCCTCGCATTTTGCAGTCTTAAATTAAGTATTAATGGGGAGGGCGGGAGGCACTCATTACTCTATTTTATTTGTACATATTTATTCTATTTATTTTATTTTGCGAATAGGTTCTGTTTTGTTGTCTGTCTCCCCCTTCTAGACTGTGAGCCCGCTGTTGGGTAGGGACCATCTCTCTGTGTTGCCAACTTGGACTTCCCAAGCACTTAATACAGTGCTCTGCACACAGTACGCGCTCAATAAATACGACTGAATTGAATTGAATTGAATTATTAAGTATTAAATGGCTACTTGCAATGTGATCCTTGCATTTTTATCATTGATATCTATGCTCTTACTCTTTTGCTCATTATATGCTTGCAATTTGTGTCTGCTTGAGGAGCAGAGTCTGTGTCGTACATCCAGTGCATGTTTCCTAGGGCAGAATAAGGGACTCTACTTCCCATAGGGGCAAGATATTCATTCATTCATTCAGTCGCTTTTATTGAGCACTTACTGTGTGCAGAGCACTGTACTAAGCGCTTGGGAAGTACAAGTTGGCAATATATAGAGACGGTCTCTACCCAACAACGGGCTCACAGTCTAGAAGAGGGAGATGGACAACAAAACGGATAAACAGGAGTAAAGCTAGATGCACATCATTAACAAAATAAATAGAATAGTAAATATGTGCAAGTAAAATAGAGTAATAAATCTGTACGAACATGCATATAGTTTGTAGTGAGTGATACAGTGAGTGGCCCACGGCAGGTGCTTTGTTCAGTGCTCTGCACACAGTAAGCGCTCAATAAATACGATTGATTTTTCCGCACTAGTGTGGCCTAATGGAAAAAGCACGGGCCTGGGAATGAGAATGACCTGGGTTCTAATCCCAACTCCCTTATCCTCTCTGGGCCTCAGTTCCCTCATCTGATAAATGGGGATTCAATACCCATTTCCCCGCTACTCAGACTGTGAACCCCAGCGGGGATCTGATTTTCTTATATAATAATTATTGTATCTACCCTAGAGCTTAGTACCGTGCTTGGCACGTAGTAAGCACTGAACAATTATTGTTATTATTACTATTAATGATAATAATAATAATAATAAAACAGTTATAGGCATCTATTCTGAGCATCCACCGTGAGCAGAGTACTGTACTGGGTGTCCACTGTAGAGTCATGGGCGTCCACTGTAGGGTCACCTAGTACAGTTCTCTGCTCATACTCTGTGTCCCCCTTCCCCTTCTAGACTGTGATCCCACTGTTGGGTAGGGACTGTCTCTATATGTTGCCAACTTGGACTTCCCAAGCGCTTAGTACAGTGCTCTGCACACAGTAAGCGCTCAATAAATACAATTGATTGATTGATTGATTGACTCCCAGAATATAACTGAACACAGTAACCATTTAGTCTAGTGCCCTGACCACAATAGGAGCCTAGTTCAATGCTCTGCATACAGTATGTGTCTAGTGATAATGATGGTGTTTGTTAAGCGCTTACTATGTGCCAAGTACTGTTCTAAGCGCTGGGGTAGATACAGTTATCTGGTCATCCCACGTGGGGCTCACAGTCTTCATCCCCATTTTCCAGATGAGGTAACTGAGGCCCAGAGAGCAGCATGGCTCTGTGGAAAGAGCCTGGGCTTTGGAGTCACAGGTTGTGGGTTCATATTCCGCTCCGCCAATTGTCAGCTGTGTGACTTTGGGCAAGTCACTTAACTTCTCTGGGCCTCAGTTACCGCATCTGTAAAATGGGGATTAAGGCTGTGAGCCCCCTGTGGGACAACCTGATCACTTTGTAACCTCCCCAGCGCTTAGAACAGTGCTTTGCACATAGTAAGTGCTTAATAAATGCCATTATTATTATTATTATTATTGTTAAGGGATTTGCCCAGAGTCACAAAGCTGACAAGTGGAGGAGCCTGGATTAGAACCCACGACCCCTGACTCCCAAGCCTGTGCACTTTCCACTAAGCCACGCTGCTTCTAGTCGAGTATGGGCCGTTGCACATGGAGGGGTCCAGTACAGTGCTCTACCACATAGTTTGGGCAGAGTTCAGAGCTTTGCATACAGTAGATGCACAGTACAATCCCCCCTCTGAGTTATGGGTGATGATGATGGCCGCCCTTTCCTCTCCATCCATACCGCTACCCTGCTCATTCAAGCTCTCATCCTATCCCGTCTGGACTACTGCATCAGCCTTCCCACTGATCTCCCATCCTCGTGTCTCTCCCCACTTCAATCCATACTTCATGCTGCTGCCCAGATTATCTTTGTCCAGAAACACTCTGGGCATGTTACTCCCCTCCTCAAAAATCTCCAGTGGCTACCAATCAATCTGCGCATCAGGCAGAAACTCCTCACCCTGGGCTTCAAGGCTGTCCATCCCCTCGCCCCCTCCTCCCTCACCTCCCTTCTCTCCTTCTCCATCGCAGCCCACACCCTCCGCTCCTCCGCCGCTAATCTCCTCACCGTTAGGCCTCGTTCTCGCCTGTCCCGCCATCGACCCCCGGCCCACGTCATCCCCCGGGCCTGGAATGCCCCCAATCCCTCTGCCCATCCGCCAAGCTCTCTCTCTTCCTCCCTTCAAGGCCCTACTGAGAGCTCACCTCCTCCAGGAGGCCTTCCCAGACTGAGCCCCTTCCTTCCTCTCCCCCTCGTCCCCCTCTCCATCGGCCCCATCTTACCTCCTTCCCCTCCCCACAGCACCTGTATATATGTATATATGTTTGTACATATTTATTACACTATTTATTTATTTTACTTGTACATATCTATTCTATTTATTTTATTTTGTTAGTATGTTTGGTTTTGTTCTCTGTCTCCCCCTTTTAGACTGTGAGCCCACTGTTGGGTAGGGACTGTCTCTATATGTTGCCAACTTGTACTTCCCAAGCGCTTAGTACAGTGCTCTGCACACAGTAAGCGCTCAATAAATACGATTGATGATGATGATGATGATTTTTGGTTTTGTCTCCTGTAGGCCTCTCGTCTGTGGGTGGAATCTAGTTTCAAGCAAGTTTTCAACCCCAAATGCCCAGAGGAGAGTGTTACTGACCATCCATAGTGACCATTCCTTTTCTAGAGACCCTGTAGACTGTAAGCTCGTCGTGGGCAGGGAATGTGTCTGTTATATTGTTGCGCTGTACTCCCCCAAGGGCTTAGTACAGTGCCCTGCACACAGTAAGCGCTCAGAAAAGTGATTGATTGATTGACCCCAGGGATAAGAAACACAGGGACCTGGTGTTGTGATAAGCAGCGCGGCCTCATGGATAGACCGTAGGCCTGGGAGCCAGAAGGACCTGGGTTCTAATCCCTGCTCCACCACTTGTCTGCTGTGTGACCATGGACAAGTCACTCTACTTCTCTGTGCCTCGGTTACCTCATGGGTAAAATGGGGGTTAAGACTGTGAGCCCCACGTGGGACAACCCGATCACCTTGTATCCTCCCCAGTGCTTGGAACAGTGCTTTGCACATAGTAAGTGCTTAACAAATGTCATTATTATTATTATTATTATTAATGGGATCAGAAATTTAGGGAAGCAGTGTGACCTATTAATAATAATAATAATAATAATAATGGTATTTGTAAAGTGCTTACTATGTGCCCAGCACTGTTCTAAGCACTGGGGGAGATAACAAGGTCATCAGGTTGTCCCCCGAGGGGCTCATAGTCTTCATCCCCTTTTAGACTGTGAGCCCACTGTTGGGTAGGGACTGTCTCTATATGTTGCCAACTTGTACTTCCCAAGCGCTTAGCACAGTGCTCTGCACACAGTAAGCGCTCAATAAATACGATTGATTGATTGATTGATTGATCCCCATTTTCCAGATGAGGTCACTGAGGCCCAGAGAAGTGAAGTGACTTGCCCAAAGTCACACAGCTGACAAGTGGTGGAGCTGGGATGGGAACCCACAACCTCTGACACCCAAGCCTGGGTTCTTGCCACTAAGTGAGCGCTTAACAAATGCCATTAAAACAATAAAACCAAATTGCATATCCTTCTCCCCCAGGAATTCTATGACCAAGGGGACTTCATCATCCGAGAGGGGGAGGAAGGAAATACCTTTTTCATCTTGGCCAAAGGAAAGGTAAAATGGAAAATTGCCAATTTGAGCATGGTCTGCAGCCTGCGGCACTAATTACTTCCCCGGTGGGCAGGTGGGTGGGATGCGAGGTCCGGGTGAGCTAGCGGTTCTTGGGTGCCGAGTTATCCTGAGAAGCAGCTTGGCTCAGTGGAAGGAGCCCGGGCTTTGGAGTCAGAGGTCATGGGTTCAAATCCCGACTCCGCCAACTGTCAGCTGGGTGACTTTGGGCAAGTCACTTCACTTCTCTAGGCCTCAGTTCCCTCATCTGTAAAATGGGGATTAAAACCGTGAGCCCCACGTGGGACAAACTGATCACCAGAGGAGCAGCGTGGCCCAGTGGAAAGAGCCCGGGCTGTGGAATCAGAGGTCATGGGTTCAGATCCCGGCTCCGCCAACTGTCAGCTGTGTGACTTGGGGCAAGTCACTTAACTTCTCTGTGCCTCAGTCACCTCATCTGTAAAATGGGGGTGAAGACTGTGAGCCCCCCGGGGGACAACCTGATCCTCCCCAGCACTTAGAACAGTGCTTTGCACATAGTAAGCGCTTAATAAATGCCATTATTATTATTATTATTATAACCTCCCCAGTGCTTAGAACAGTGCTTTGCACATAGTAAGCGCTTAACAAATGCCATTATTATTATTATTATTATTACTGCAGTCTACTTCCTCCACCCCCACACCAGCCTTGATCGGACCATGGGTCACTCTCTCAGTCCCCTCTCCCCCAGGCTCGGGTCACCCTGTTACTGCTCTTGAAGGGACAGCTTGACCTGCGGCCTAGTCGGGTCGGGGTTTGGGGTTTTTCTGTGTTTTCGCACCCCTCAGGTGAAAGTCACTCAGAGTACGGAAGACCACGATCAACCGCAAGTGATTAAGGTGCTGCAGAAGGGTGATTACTTTGGGGAGAAAGCGCTCATCAGGTTAGCTCCACGTTTCTGGATTTCAGACGCAAATGTGGGTCGGCCTTTAAGCGGCCAGGTGACCACAACGTCCCGATGTGGGTGGGACAGTGACGCTCTTTGGGATGCCCCGAAACGCCTCCAATGAAGCCCCCTTCTAGACTGTGAGCCCGCTGTTGGGTTGGGACCATCTCTATATGTTGCCAACTTGGACTTCCCAAGCGCTTAGTACAGTGCTCTGCGCCCAGTAAGCGCTCAATAAATACGATTGAATGAATGAACCCACAAGGCCTGATCGGGACGCTTGGGCCGTGGGAGGTCTCTAGACTATGAGTTCGCTGTGGGCAGGGCACGTGTCTTCTGACTCTTTTATACTGTACTCTCCCAAGCGCTCAGTACAGTGCTTTGGACACAGTAAGCGCTCAATAAATACCATTGATTATGTACATATCTGTCATGAGAAGCAGCGTGGCTCAGTGGAAAGAGCCCGGGCTTGAGAGCCAGAGTTAATGGGTTCTAATCCTGACTCTGCCACTTGTCAGCTGTGTGACTTTAGGCAAGTCACTTAACTTCTCTGTGCCGCAGTTCCCTCATCTGTTAAATGGGGATTAAGACTATGACCCCCCCCCATGGGACAACCTGACCACCTTGTATCCCCCAGCACTTAGACCAGTGCTTCGCACATAGTAAGTGCTTAACAAATGCCATCATCATCATCATCTGATCTATTTATATTCTGTATCTCCCCCTCTAGACTGTAAGCTTACTGTGGGCAGGGCTTGAGTTTACCGACTCTGTTCTGTTGTACTCTCCCAAGCACTTAGTAGAGTGATCTGCCAATGTGATTGATTGCTTGTAGAGATGGTGGTGATGGCTGGCTAAGCTTTCTCCTTTTCCTCTGTCCTGCTCCTCCTCCTCTCTCTCCTCCTCTCTTTCCTCCTCCTCTTCTTTCTCCTCTTTTTTCTCCTCCTCTCTCTCCTTCTTCTCTCTCTCTCCTCCTGACCTTTCTCCTCCTCCTCCCACTCTTGTTTAATCTCTTCCTTCTCCTCCTCCTCTTCTCCTTCCCTTTCTCCTCTTCCTCCTCCTTTCTGCTCCTCCTCCCCCTCTTCTTTCTCCTCCCTTCTCTTCCTCTTCTCACTCCTCCTCCATTTTCTCCTTCTCCTCCTCTCTTTCCTCCTCCTCTTTCTCCTCTTTTTTCTCCTCCTCTCTCTCCTTCTCCTCACCTTTCTCCTCCTCCTCCCACTCCTCTTCTTTCATCTCTTCCTTCTCCTCCTCCTCTTCTCCTTCCTTTTCTCCTCTTCCTCCTCCTTTCTGCTCCTCCTCCTCTTCCTCCTTCTCCCCCTCTTCTTTCTCCTCCCTTCTCTTCCTCTTCTCACTCCTCCTCCGTTTTCTCCTTCTCCTCCTCTCTTTCCTCCTCTTCTTTCTCCTCTTTTTTTCTCCTCCTCTCTCTCCTTCTCCTCTCTCTCTCCTCCTCACCTTTCTCCTCCTCCTCCCGCTCCTCTTCTTTCATCTCTTCCTTCTCCTCCTCCTCTTCTTTCTCCTTCCCTTTCTCCTCTTCCTCCTCCTTTCTGCTCCTCCTCCTCCCCCTCTTCTTTCGCCTCCCTTCTCTTCCTCTTCTCACTCCTCCATTTTCTCCTTCTCCTCATCTCTTTCCTCCTCCTCTTTCTCCTCTTTTTTCTCCTCCTCTCTCTCTCCTCCTCCCACTCGTCTTCTTTCATCTCTTCCTCCTCCTCCTCCTCCTCCTCTTCTTTCTCCTTCCCTTTCTCCTCTTCCTCCTTCTTTCTGCTCCTCTTCCTTCTCCTCCCCCTCTTCTTTCTCCTCCCTTCTCTTCCTCTTCTCACTCCTCCTCCGTTTTCTCCTTCTCCTCCTCTCTTTCCTCCTCCTCTTCTTTCTCCTCCTCTCTCCTCCTCTCTCTCCTCCTCCTCCCACTCGTCTTCTTTCATCTCTTCCTCCTCCTCTTCTTTCTTCTTCCCTTTCTCCCCTTCCTCCTCCTTTCTGCTCCTCCTCCTCCCCCTCTTCTTTCACCTCCCTTTTCTTCCTCTTCTCACTCCTCCTCCATTTTCTCCTTCTCCTCCTCTCTTTCCTCCTCCTCTCCTTCTCCTCTCTCTCTCCTCACCTTTCTCCTCCTCCTCTCGCTCCTCTTCTTTCACCTCTTCCTTCTCGTCCTCCTCTTCTTTCTCCTTCCCTTTCTCCTCTTCCTCCTCCTTTCTACTCCTCCTCCCCCTCTTCCTCCTCCTCCCCCTCTTCCTCCCCCTCCCCCTCTTCTTTCTCCTCCCTTCTCTTCCTCTTCTCACTCCTCCATTTTCTCCTTCTCCTCCTCCTTTTCATCTTCCTCCTCCTCCTCCTTACCCTCGGCTGCAGCCTAGCATTTTGGGGTGGGCATCTAGGAAGGAGGCACAGGCGTTGATATTTTCACCTCTGCCTTATATGGTCGCCATGACCTTCAGTGGGTTATCAGAGCTTAGAACAGTGCTTTGCACATAGTAAGTGCTTAACAAATGCCATTATTATTATTATTATTATTATTAGGAGAGGTGCAGTGGGGCAACTGAGAAGAGGGGGTAGATGGATGCGCTATCTAATGGATAGAGCACAGGACTGGGAGTCAGGAGTTACGGGTTCTAATTCAGCTCCATCCCTTGCCTGTTTTATGACCTTAGGCAGATCACTTAAATTCTCAGTGCCTCAGTTGCCTCATTTGTGAAATGGAGATTAAACACATAAGACACTGTCAGTCCCAGGAGGGAAGGGGACTGTGTCCAACCCAATCGTGTTGTAGGTACCCCCGTGCTTAGGACAGTGTTTGGCACATAGTAAGTATTTAACAGGGGCCACAAGAGAAGAAACGTGGCCTAGTGGATGAGCACGGAGTCAGAAGGACCTGGGTTCTAATCCTGGCTCCACTGCCTGTCTGCTCTGTGACCTCGGGAAAGTCACTTCACTTCTCTGGGCCTCAATTACCTCATCTGCAAAATGGGGCGGTGATCCCCATGTGGGACAGGGACCGTGTCCAACCTGATTTGCTTGCATCCACCCTGGAGTTTAATACAGTGCCCGGCACATAGTAAACATGTAACAAGTACCACAGTTATCATTATTATTATTATTACTATTATTATGTGTGCCACAAGGTTTTGGGTGGCCATTTGACAGGTTTTGAAGAGATTTCAGCCTCGCCCATCGGGAGGGGGAGTCCTCGCATAGGGGAAATTTTTTATTTTTGTCTGTTTGCCTCCTCAGCGATGACGTCCGGTCGGCTAACATCATCGCAGAAGAAAATGGTGTGGCGTGCCTGGTCATAGACCGCGAGTGAGTACCAGAGCCTCATTTTAGCACAGGCCTAGGTTCTAATCCTGGCTCTGCCACTCTTCTGCTGTGTGGCCTTGGGCAAGTCACTTCACTTTGCTGTGCCTCAATTACCTCATCTGTAAAATAATAATAATAATGATGGCATTTATTAAGCGCTTACTATGTGCACAGCACTGTTCTAAGCGCTGGGAAGGTTACAAGGTGATCAGGTTGTCCCACAGGGGCTCACGGTCTTCATCCCCATTTTCCAGATGAGGTAACTCAGGCCCAGAGAAGTGAAGTGACTTGCCCAAAGTCACGCAGCTGACAATTGGCAGAGCTGGGATTTGAATAATAATAATAATAGTGATGGCATTTGTTAAGCGCTTACTATGTGCAAAGCACTGTTCTAAGCGCTGGGGAGGATACAAGGTGATCAGGTTGTCCCACTTGGGGTTCACAGTCTTAATCCCCATTTTACAGATGAAGGTGACTGAGGCTCAGAGAAGTGAAGTGACTTGCCCAAAGTCACACAGCTGACAATTGGCGGAGCTGGGATTTGAACCCATGACCTCTGACTCCAAAGCCCGGGCTCTTAACACTGAGCCACGCGGCTTCTCCAACACGGGGATTGAGACTGTGAGTCCCACATGGGACAGGGACTCTGTCCAACCTGATTTGCTTGTATCCACCCCAGCGCTTAGTACAGTGCCTGGCACACAGTCAGTGCTTAACAAATAGTAACAGTTATTCTTACAGTGCCTAGGTCATAGTGCTTAACAAATCCCATTGTTATTATTATATCTACCCCAGTGCTTAATAAGGGATTAAGAAATACTAGTTTTTAATTGTGTGTATGAATGTACGTCTACTATGTCACTGAATGGATGGGTTGATTTTTTTTCAGGACATTCAACCAGACAGTGGGCACCTTGGAGGAGCTGCAGAAGTATCTGGAAGGGTACGTAGCCGACCTGGACCGAGATGACGAGAGAAGGCACATCAAGTAAGTTGGGTCGCAGTCTCCCGTTCAGTCTTCCCTCTCTGCTGGCCGCTCATCTAGAAGGAGGAAGCCGGAAATCGGAATTACTGTGTTCTAGATAATAATCTAAATAATTGTGGTCTTTGTTGAGCGCTTACTATTCATTCAATCAGCAGAGTGGCTGATTGAAGCAGCGTGGCTCATTGGAAAGAGCACGGGCTTTGGAGTCAGAGGTCATGGGTTTGAATCCCGGCTCCGCCACATGTCTGCTGTGTGACCTTGGGCAAGTCACTTAACTTCTCTGAGCCTCAGTTCCCTCATCTGTAAAATGGGGATTAAGACTGTGAGCCCCACGTGGGACAACTTGATCACCTTGTATCCCCCCAGTGCTTAGAACAGTGCTCCGCACATAGTAAGCGCTTAACAAATGCCATTATTATTATTATTATTATTATTATTATTCAATCGTTCGTTCAATCGTATTTACTGAGCGCTTACTGTGTGCAGAGCACTGCACTGAGCGCTGGAGTGGGTACAAGATTATCATTTCCTACATGGGGCTCACAGTCTAAGTAATATTAATAATAATTGTGATATTTGTTAAGCATTTGCTATGTGTCTAGCACTGTACTGAGCGCTGGACACAAGATGGTCAGGTCCCACATGGGGCTTATAGTCTAAGTAGAAGGGAGAACAGGGATTGAACCCCCATTATGCAGGTGAGGGGACTGAGGCACAGAGAAGTGGAGCATCTTGCCCAAGGTCACACAGCAGGCATGTGGTGGAGCCAGAATTAGAACCCAGGTCCACTGACCCTCAGGCCTGAGACCTTCCATGCTGCTTCTCTACTGCATCATACGACTCTCTTCTCTACAGATCATGCTACTGCAGGGCTGGATTCTAGCAGAAGTGTTAGATTCAAATAAATTATTTTATCCTGACATTAAAGTTCCATGAGAGTCTAAAAATGGACTTGGCAATCATGGTATTCTGAATTCAGACGGTATTTCAAAAACGTTTGGAATTTTCACCATTGAAGGGAGAATTTATCAATTGCTGGTACTTACTGAGCGCTCATTGTGTGCAAAGCACTGTAGGAAGCGCTCGGGGGAGGACAATATATTAGTTGGTAGACACGTTCTGGAAGAGGCCGAGGTTGTGTGCCTCCCAGAAAACCAGGAAAACTCCTGGAAAACGTAAGTGCAGTGACCCAAACATGGCATCTTAACCAGCGTTTGGGTTGGAGAGAAGGAAATAAGGATAATGGGATTCTGAAGCATTCATTCATTCATTAGTATTTATTGAGCACTTGCTCAATAAGGGGTATTTATTGAGCGCGTACTCAATGAGCGGGGGGGACTAGTAGATAGAGCACGGGCCTGGGTCAGAGGATGTGGGTTCTAATCCTGCTCCACCACATATCTGCTGTGTGACCTTGGGCAAGTCACTTCACTGCTCTGTGCCTCAGTTTCCTCATCTGTAACATGGGGATTAAGACTGTGAGGACCATGTAGGACAGGGACTGTGTCAAACCAGATTATCTTCTATCTACCTGGTGTTTAGAACAGTGCTTGGGATGTAGTAAGCCCTTAACGAATACCCCAGTTATTATTCATTCATTCATTCATTCAATCGTATTTACTGAGCACTTACTGTGTGCAGAGCACTGTACTAAGCGCTTGAGAAGTCCAAGTTGGCAACATATAGAAACGGTCCCTACCCAACAGTGGGCTCACAGCCTAGAAAGGGGAGACAGAGACCAAAACAAAACATATTAACAAAATAAAATAAATTGAATAAATATGCACAAGTAAAATAAATAGATAAATAGAGTAATAAATTCATACAATTGACTGGTTGTTTCCCTAGGGAGAATGATCGGAGTGTTTCCACTTGTCCACTTAACACTTTCTTCCGAATGACTGTGCCTCTTCTTAACGCCAAACAAGCCAGCTTCTGCTCCCCGAGCGATAAGTCCATCTGAGCGTGCACCTTAACAATCAATCAATCAATCAATCGTATTTATTGAGCACTTTCTGTGTGCAGAGCACTGTACTAAGCGCTTGGGAAGTACAAGTTGGCAACATATAGAGACAGTCCCTACCCAACAGTGGGCTCACAGTATAAAAGGGGGAGAATTAACAACCATGGCCATGGCCTATTAATAACCATGGCCTATTAACAACCATCCATTAAAAGTATTTTGAAAATAAGCCCGGCTTTTCCCAAGCAGGCATGTGGGTCCCTGTCCTTCCTTAAATATCCTACAATCCGAGTGATGGGACGGGGAGTGAGGGATTGTCTCTGTAGCCCTTACCCAAGAAGAGGAAAGGGAGGGTACAGTGGAATGGACAAAATAGAGAAGCAGCGTGGCTCAATGGAAAGAGACTGGACTTGGGAGTCAGAGGTCATGGGTTCAAATCCGGGCTCTGCCAATTGTCAGCTGTGCGACCTTGGGTGAGTCACTTAACTTCTCTGGGCCTCATTTCCCTCATCTGGAAAATGGGGATGAAGACTGTGAGCCCCACATGGGACAACCTGATCGCCTTGTATCCTCCCCAGTGCTTGGAACAGTGCTGTGCACATAGTAAGTGCTTAACAAATGCCAGCATTATTATTATTAATGGGATCAGAACTATAGGGAAGCAGTGTGGCCCATTAATAATAATAATAATAATGATGACATTTCTTAAGCACTTACTATGTGCAAAGCACTGTTCTAAGTGCTGGGGAGGTTACAAGGTGATCAGGTTGTCCCACGGGGGACTCACAGTCTTCATCCCTATTTTCCAGATGAGGGAAATGAGGCCCAGAGATGTGAAGTGACTTGCCCAAAGTCACCCAGCTGACAATTGGCAGAGCTGGAATTTGAACCCATGACCTTTGACTCCAAAGCCCAGGCTCTTTCCACTGAGCCACGCTGCTTAAATACGATAGAATGAATGAATAAATGAGTGAGTGAGTAGCCACGGATATCTGAGACTTCCAAGGAGCAAACTCTGAAAGTCTTTCTATCTCCCGCATTTATAGGGTAATAATAATGATGGTATTTGTTAAGCGCTTACTATGTGCAAAGCACTGTTCTAAGCGCTGGGGAGGTTACAAGGTGATCAAGTTGTCCCACGTGGGGCTCACAGTCTTAATCCCCATTTTACAGATGAGGGAACTGAGGCCCAGAGATGTGAAGTGACTTGCCCAAAGTCACCCAGCTGACAATTGGCAGAGCTGGAATTTGAACCCATGACCTCTGACTCCAAAGCCCAGGCTCTTTCCACTGAGCCACGCTGCTTCTCTATTAGAAAGAGCACGACGTTGTGGGGCGAGGACAACCATGTTCTAATCCAAGTTCTACCACTGATTTGCTGTGTGACCTTGGGTCAGTCACTTCACCTCTCTGGACCTCAGTTTTGTAGACAGTGCTGGGCCTCAGGGCTTTCAGGGTGACAGTCCCCTAATGGATGAGTGGAAATCTCCTCCCAGGAGTTCTTCAAGTGCTTAGTACATTGCTCTGCACACAGTAAGCGCTCAATAAATACGATTGAATGAATGAATGAATCTCACTTGTCCCGAACTGGGCTGTTTGGCACTGCCTTTTCCATGCTCCGGGTGCGGGGAGAGGGGAGCGTTTGGTAGGTGCTGGAGCCCAGAGATCTCCAGAGCTGTCTGGGGAGTGACAGAATATATTCATTCAATCGTATTTATTGAGCGTTTACTGTGTGCAGAGCACTGTACTAAGCTCTTGGGAAGTACAAGTTGGCGACATATAAAGACGGTCCCTACCCAACAGCGGGCTCACAGTCTAGAAGGGGAAGACAGACAACAAAACAAAACATGTGGACAGGTGTCAAGTCGCCCCGGCTCCGCCACTTGTCAGCTGTGTGACTTTGGACAAGTCACTTAACTTCTCTGTGCCTCAGTTCCCTCATCTGTAAAATGGGGATTGACTGTGAGCCCCCCGTGGGACAACCTGATCACCTTGTAACCTCCCCAGTGCTTAGAACAGTGCTTTGCACATAGTAAGCACTTAATAAATGCCATTATTATTATTATTATTATTATCAGAATAAATAGAAGGAAAGCTAGAAGTGCATCATTAACAAAATAAATAGAAGAGTAAATACGGACAAGTAAAATAGAGTAATAAATCTGGACAAACATATATACAGGTGCTGTGGGGAGGGATGGGGAGGAGGAAAGGAAAAAGGGGGCTGAGTGTGGGAAGGCCTCCTGGAGGAGGTGAGCGCTCAGTAGGGCTTTGAAGGGAGGAAGAGAGCGAGCTTGGCGGATGTGCAGAGGGAGGGCATTCCGGGCATTCCTACTGAGAGCTCCCCTCCTCCAGGAGGCCTTCCCAGACTGAGCCCCTTCCTTCCTCTCCCCCTCGTCCCCCTCTCCATCCCCCCATCTTACCTCCTTCTCTTCCCCACAGCACCTGTATATATGGATATATGTTTGTACAGATTTATTACTCTTTTTATTTTACTTGTACATATCTATTCTATTTATTTTATTTAGTATGTTTGGTTTTGTTCTCTGTCTCCCCCTTTTAGACTGTGAGCCCACTGTTGGGTAGGGACCGTCTCTAGATGTTGCCAACTTGGACTTCCCAAGCGCTTAGTCCAGTGCTCTGCACACAGTAAGCACTCAATAAATACGATTGATTGATTGATGTGGGCCGGGGGTCGACAACGGGACATTAGAGAACGAGGCCTAGCGAGGAGGTGAGCGGCGGCAGAGGAGCGGAGGGTGCGGGCTGGGCTGGAGAAGGACAGAAGGAGTGATCCTTGTCCCCCTGGGTCCCCGAGGATGGTGGAGTAGTCAAGGTTTCTTTCCGCAGGAGGTCCACGGGAGGCGGTTCCCTGTCCCTGGAGATGATCGAGCTGCAGGAGAAGGTGGCTCATTTCCCCTCCTCGGCTCCGTTCCAGCACCTGGAGATTGTCGCCACACTGGGCGTTGGTGGGTTCGGAAGAGTCGAGCTCGTAAGGGGTTTTACGTTTCAAACATTTCAGAAAAGCCTTTTGAGATTTAATGCTTGCCGGGCCTCGGCCCTCCTGTAAGAATGGTGGTTCCCTTGCTGATATGGGAGGGGGCTGGGCGTGGGTGTACGCGTGGTGTGTGATGCGCATGTAGGTGTCTACGTGGGGTGTGAGTGGTTGGGCTTCCCAAGCGCTTAGTACAGTGCTCTGCACACAGTAAGCGCTCAATAAATACGATTGATTGATTGATTAGTCCAGTGCTCTGCACACAGTAAGTGCTCAATAAATACGACTGAATGAATGAATGAATGAATGTGAGTGGGCTGGGGAGGAGTAGTGGGGGGTGTGCATGTAGTGTGTGTGTATGTTTGTGAGATGCACATGTACGTGTATATGTAGGGTGTGTGTTGTTGTGAGTTTGCTGGGGAGGAGTAATGGGGTGTGTGTGTCTGTGTATTGTGTAGCTGGGTGTGTGCGTATATGCATGTGAGGAAGCAGTGTGGAAAGAACTGGGGCAGGTCATGGGTTCAAATCCCAGCTCCGCCGCTTGTCAGCTGTCACACTTCTCTGTGCCTCAGTTGCCTCAGTTCCTTGTCTGTCTCCCCCTTCTAGACTGTGAGCCCACTGTTGGGTAGGGACCGTCTCCACATGTTGCCAACTTGTACTTTCCAATCGCTTAGTACAGTGCTCTGCACACAGTAAGCGCTCAATAAATACGAGCAAGTCACTTCAATCAATCAATCAATCAATCGTATTTATTGAGCGCTTACTGTGTGCAGAGCACTGGACTAAGCGCTTGGGAAGTACAAGTTGGCAACATCTAGAGACAGTCCCTACCCAACAGTGGGCTCACAGTCTAGAAGGGGGAGACAGAGAACAAAACCAAACATACTAACCAAATAAAATAAATAGAATAGATATGTACAAGTAAAATAAATAGAGTAATAAATATGTACAAACATATAAACATATATACAGGTGATATACATATATACAGGTCCAGCACCCTCGAACTCTCAACCCATTAGCTGATAGTATCTCTTGAGCGCTTGCTCTGTGCAGAGTACTGTACTGAATGCTTGGGAGTGCACAATAGCAGTAGTAGACACGTTCCTTGCCGCCCAAGCATTTAAAGTGCTTAATGGGTGCTCAATAAATACTCTTGATTGATTGGAACACGTTACCCTCTGCTTTCGAAAGCTGATATGATTTTCATATTCTGAGTTTACTTCAGGGCCCACTGAGATTCTGATTTATTTTGTTATTGTTTGAATCCTCGACGGAATAAAGACCAAATTCTTTATTTGCTACTTATATGCTGCTTCCGGGAAGCAGCATGGCTCAGTGGAAGAGCCCGGGCTTTGGAGTCAGAGTTCATGTGTTCGAATCCCGGCTCCGCCAATTGTCAGCTGTGTGACTTTGGGCAAGTCACTTCACTTCTCTGTGCCTCAGTTCCCTCATCTGTCAAATGGGAATGAAGACTGTGAGCCCCCCGTGGGACAACCTGATCACCTTGTAACCTCCCCAGCGCTTAGAACAGTGCTTTGCACATAGTAAGCACTTAATAAACACCATTTAAAAAAATTCCTTTTGTTCAGGAGTGAGCGAGGATTTTGCTCACTGCCTATGTTTACCTTTCAGAGTAGAACAGTGACTGGATATGGGCAGGTAGGGGATCTGGACATTTGGAGAAGCAGTGTTGCTCAGTGGAAAGAGCCCAGGCTTTGGAGTCAGAGGTCATGGGTTCAAATTCCGACTCCGTCAACTGTCAGCTGTGTGACTTTGGGCAACTCACTTAACTTCTCTTTGCCTCAGTTACCTCATCTGTAAAATGGGGATTAAAACAGTGAGCCCCCCGTGGGACAACCTGATCATCTTGTAACCTCCCCAGAGCTTAGAACAGTGCTTTGCACAGAGTAAGTGCTTAACAAATACCATCATTATTATGTGCCCATGTGGGATGTGTGTTATGTGTGTGATTGTGTGGGGGATGTGCATAGACTGTAAGTTTGTCATTGTGAACAGGGAATGGGTCTGTTTATTGCTATATTGTACTCTCCCAAGCGCTTAGTACAGTGCTTTGCACACGGTAAGCCCTCAGTAAATAATGACTGAATGAATGAATTTATGAAGGCATGTGGGGCATAATAATAATAATAATAATAATAGTGATGGTATTTGTTAAGCGCTATGTGCAAAGCACTGTTCTAAGCACTTGGGGGATACAAGGTGATCAGGTTGTCCCACGTGGGGCTTACAGTCTTAATCCCCATTTTATGAGCATATGTGAGTGTGTGAGTGGGTGAGTGAGTGTGTGAGTGGAAGGGTATAGGGTTGTATGCATGTGTTGTATATAATAATAATAATGGTATTTGTTAAGCGCTTACTATGTGCCAAGTACTGTTCTAAGCACTGGGGAGGTTACAAGGTGATCAGGTCGTCCCACGGGGGGCACACAGTCTTCATCCCCATTTTCCAGATGAGGTAACTGAGGCTCAGAGAAGTGAAGTGACTTGCCCAAAGTCACACAGCTGACAATTGGCGGAGCCGGCATTTGAACCCCTGACCTCTGACTCCAAAGCCCGGGCTCTTTCCACTGAGCCGTGCTGCTTCTCACGTGTATGTATGAGTATGGGGATATGTATATATGATGCATGTGTGATCAGATTGTCCCATGTGAGGCTCACAATCTTCATCCCCATTTTACAGATGCATAGAGAAGCAGCATGGCTCAGTGGAAAGAGCCCGGGCTTTGGAGTCAGAGGTCATGGGTTCAAATCCTGACTCCGCCAACTGCCAGCTGTGTGACTTTGGGCAAGTCACTTCACTTCTCTGGGGCTCAGTGACCTCATCTGGAAAATGGGTATTAAGACTGTGAGCCCCCCGTGGGACAGTCTGATCACCTTGTAACCTCCCCAGCGCTTAGAACAGAGCTTTGCACCTAGTAAGTGCTTAATAAATGCCATTATTATTATTATTATTATTATTATGTGTATGTACATGCCTGCTTGTACATGTGGGATAATAATGATAATAATAATGATGGCATTTATTAAGCGCTTACTATGTGCAAAGCACTGTTCTAAGCGCGGCTGCATGGAGGATGTGCCTGTATGTATGCACGTGAAGTGTAAGTGAATGTGTGTGTGTGTATATATATATGGGAAGTGTGTGTATGTATGTGTGTAAATGACAATAAAGGCATGGATTTTCGATGTTGAAAAAATACCTATTTCAGGGAGCAATTTTCTATTTTTTAAGTTTCGGTAAATATAAGGTTTTACGTTCTTAAAACATCAGGTTTTGTTTCTAGCTTTCATTTTAATGATCCTGCCCCAGCAATGGCTGCTTAATAATAATTATGATAATAATAATAATAATAATAATTTTGGCATTTGTTAAGCGCTTACTAGGTGCAAAGCACAGTTCTAAGCGCTGGGCAGGACACAAGGTGATCAGGTTGTCCCACGTGAGGCTCACAATCTTAATCCCCATTTTACAGATAACGGAGGCCCAGAGAAGTGAAGTGGCTTGCCCAAAGTCATACAGGTGATGAGCGGCAGAGCTGGGATTTGAACCCATGACCTCTGACTCCTAGGGCTGTGCTCTTTCCACTGAGCCACGCTGTTTCGCTTGCACATACTGCTCCTTTCTGAGCTTCGCCGACGCCAAGCGGAGTCTCGTTGCGCTGGCGCCTTGGACGAGGCTCCCCCTCGTCCCCCTCTCCATCCCCCCCATCTTACCTCCTTCCCTTCCCCACAGCACCTGTCTATATGTATATATGTTTATACAGATTTATTACTCTATTTATTTATTTATTTTATTTGTACATATCTATTCTATTTATTTTATTTTGTTAGTATGTTTGGTTTTGTTCTCTGTCTCCCCCCTTTTAGACCGTGAGCCCACTGTCGGGTAGGGACTGTCTCTATATGTTGCCAATTTGTACTTCCCAAGCGCTTAGTACAGTGCTCTGCACATAGTAAGCGCTCAATAAATATGATTGATGATGATGATGATGATGGTGCTCTTAGTCTTGTCCGCAGACAAGCTCTGTCTAAGGGATCGGATCCCTGCCCCCAAAGAAGCGGTGCTCCCGGTTGTCCTGAGGACAGAGGGAAAGCTCCAAGTTGGAGAGAGAGAAGAATGGAGATGGGCTAAACCCACCCTGGGGGCCACTTACCCCCCTGGGGAAACTGAGGACCAGCCCAGGCTTGAGAGTCAGGAGGACCCGGGTTCTAATCCTAGCTCAGCCACTTGTCCGCTGGGCGACCTTGAGTAAGTCACTTCTCTGGGCCTCGGTTACCTCATCTGTAAAAGGGGGATTAAGGCCGGGAGCCCCATGGGGGACAGGGACTGTGTCCCAACTGATTAGCTTGTGCCTACACAAGGATACCTAGGCATCCAGCAGTGCTCTGCATCCCCGCTAATGGATTGGTGTGAATGTCTCTTGCAGTGAACGGGAAGAGATTTTTGCCCCCCCCCGCCGAGGGTTTGGCTTTTCATTAATTTATTAATTCATTCAATCATATTTATTGAGCTCTTACTGTGTGCAGAGCGCTGGACTAAACGCTTGGGAAGTCCAAGTTGGCAACATCTAGAGACGGTCCCTACCCAACAGCGGGCTCACAGTCTAGAGGGGGGAGACAGACAACAAAACATATTAACAAAATAAAATAAATAGAATAAATACGTACAAATAAAATAAACAGAGTAATAACGAATAAAATAAATAAATAAAGTGTGCCCGACAGCAGAGCTGGTCTCGTCCATCGGAATATTCAGATACCTACCCCTTCGGTAGGGACGGAAGTCGAATTCCCTTCTCTTTTCTCTTCGAAGGTGAAGGTCAAGAATGAGAATGTTGCCTTTGCCATGAAGTGCGTGAAGAAGAAGCACATCGTAGACATGAAGCAGCAGGAACACATCTACTCGGAAAAGCGGATTCTGGAAGAGGCGAGCTCTCCGTTTGTTGTGAAGTAAGGACAGACTGAGCTCCCTCCTTCCTCTCCCCCTCCTTCCCCTCCCCACAGCACCTGTATATATGTTTGTTCGAATTTATTACTCTATTTATTCATTTATTTTACTTGTACGTATTTACTCTATTTTATTTTGCTACTATGTTTTGTTTTGTTGTCTGTCTCCCCCTTCTAGACTGTGAGCCCGCTGTTGGGTAGGGACCGTCTCTATATGTTGCCAACTTGGACTTCCCAAGCACTTAGTACAGTCCTCTGCACACAGTGCTCAATAAATACAATTGAATGAATGAAGTAAGTGGGACCAGGCCTACCAAGGGCTCCGGAAATTGATTTATTTTTTTAAATTGTTTTTGTTAGGGCATACTGTTTGTCAGGCACTGTCCTAAGCGCTGGGGGAGATACGAGATTAATCAGGTGGGACACAGTCAGTGTTCCACATGGGGCTCGCAGTCTTCATCCCCATTTTAAAGATGAGGGAACTGAGGGGCAGAGAAGCAACGTGGTTTGCCCAAGGTCACGTAGCAGACAAGTGATGGAGCTGGGATTAGAATAAAAATAATAATACTAATGGCATTTATTAAGTGCTTACTTTGTGCAAAGCACTGTTCTAAGCTCTGGGGAGGTTACAAGGTGATCAGTTTGTCCCATGGGGGGCTCACAGTCTTAATCCCCATTTTCCAGATGAGGCGACTGAGGCCCAGAGAAGTTGTGACTTATTTTATTTATGATGGCATTTATTAAGCGCTTACTATGTGCAAAGCACTGTTCTAAGCACTGGGGAGGTTACAAGGTGATCAGGTTGTCCCACGGGGGGCTCACAGTCTTAATCCCCATTTTCCAGATCAGGTAACTGAGGCCCAGAGAAGTTAAGTGACTTATTTTATTTATGATGACATTTATTAAGTGCTTACTGTGTGCAAAGCACTGTTCTAAGCTCTGGGGAGGTTACAAGGTGATCAGGTTGGCCCACGGGGGGCTCACAGTCTTCATCTCCATTTTACAGATGAGGCACAGAGAAGTGAAGTGACTTGCCCATAATCACACAGCTGACGATCGGTGGAGCCGGGATTTGAACCCATGACCTCTGACTCCAAAGCCCGGGCTCTTTTTCACTGAGCCATGAACCCACGTGCTCTGATTTCCAGGCCTGGGCTCTTTCCTGATTGTTTCACTCCAAAGCTGGTCTGTTTGCATCCAGACCTTACGCCCCACTCCATACTTCACTCTGCTGCCCGGCTCATTTTTCTACAAAAATGTTCGGTCCGGGTTTTCCCTCTCCTCAGGAAACACCAATGGTTGCCCGTCCACCTCCGCATTAAACACAATCTCCTCACCATTGGCTCAAAGCAGTCCATCACCTTATTGAACGCCCGCCTCCTCCAAGAGGCCTTCCCGGACGAAGCTCTCCTCTTCTCTCACTCCCTTCTGCGTCGCCCTGACTTGCTCCGTTCACTCACCGCCCCCCTCAACCAATCAATCGTATTTATTGAGCGTTTACTGCATGCAGAGCACTGTACTAGCGTTTATGTCCGTACCTGGAATATATTTATCTCTATTAATGTCTGTCTCTCCTTCTAGACTGTAAGCTCGTTGTGGACGGGGAATGTGTCTGTTTATTGTTCTATCGTACTGTCCCCAGGGCTCTGCACCCAGTAAGAGCTCAACAAATACAACTGAGAAAATGAATTATGTACCTAGCCATAATTTATTTATCTATATTACTGTCCGTCTCCCCCTCTAGATAGATACTATTTATTTTATTCTGTTAATATGTTTGGTTTTGTTCTCTGTCTCCCCCTTCTAGACTGTGAGCCCGCTGTTGGGTAGGGACTGTCTCTATATGTTGCCAACTTGGACTTCCCAAGCGCTTAGTACAGTGCTCTGCCCACAGCAAGCGCTCAATAAATACGATTGATTGATAGATTGTAAGCTCGCTAAGGGCTGGGAACGTGTCTACTAGCTGTACTCGCCCAAGTGCTTAGTACAGTGCTCTGTATACGGTAAGTGCTCATTACTGTGAGCCCACTGTTTGGTAGGGACTGTCTCTATATGTTGCCAATTTGTACTTCCCAAGCGCTTAGTACAGTGCTCTGCACATAGTAAGCGCTCAATAAATACGATTGATGATGATTAAATACGATCGATCGCTCGATCGATTCAGGCCAGGACCCCCAAAGCAGGCCTGACTGGGCTGAACTGGGACTCCTGGATCCCTGAATCTGGCAGTTCTAATATTCCCGTTTGCCTCTGTTTCCCCAGATTGTATCGTACCTTCAAGGACAATAAGTACGTGTACATGCTGCTGGAAGCCTGCTTGGGTGGAGAGCTTTGGAGTATCCTCAGGGACAGGTATCATCAACAAGCCAATAATCAGCAGCTGGCCTCATTGGGGTATTTGTTGAGCGCTTATTATGTGCCAAGCACTGTCATCATCATCATCATCAATCGTATTTATTGAGCGCTTACTATGTGCAGAGCACTGTACTAAGCGCTTGGGAAGTACAAATTGGCAACATATAGAGACAGTCCCTACCCAACAGTGGGCTCACAGTCTAAAAGGGGGAGACAGAGATCAAAACCAAACATACTAACAAAATAAAATAAATAGAATAGCTATGTAAGCGCCGGGGTGGTTAATCAGGTTGGACCCAGTCCTTATCCCAAATGGGGCTCACAGTCTTAATCTACATTTTCCAGATGAAGGAACTGAGGCACAGAGAAAGGATGTTCCGCCACTTGTCTGCTGTGTGGCCTCTGCCTCAGTTCCCTCATCTGTAAAATGTGGATTAATACTGTGAGCCCCATGAAGGACAGGGATTATGTCCAGCCCGATTTGCTTGTATCCACCCCAGTGCTTAGTACAGTGCCTGGCCCATAGTAAGCGCTTAACAAATACCATTATTATTACTATTATTATTATTAGTCTGAGGATTCATGCCCAGCCGAGACCATCAACTCACCGTGGGCAGGGAATGTGTCTGCTTATTGTTCATTCATTCATTCATTCAATCGTATTTATTGAGCACTTACTGTGTGCAGATCACTGTACTAAGCGCTTGGGAAGTACACGTTGGCAACATATAGAGGCGGTCCCTACCCAACAGTGGGCTCACAGTCTAGAAGGGGAAGGGTATTGTTGTACTCTCCCAGGTGCTTAGTACAGTGCTCTGCACACTAAGTGCTCAATAAATACGCTCGAATGACTGAATGGATAAAAAACCTTTATTCTTTAATAATAATAATGGCATTTGTTAAGCACTTACTATGTACGAAGCCCTGTTCTAAGTGCTGGGGTGGATACAAGATGATCAGGTTGTCCCACGGGGGGCTCCCAGTCTTCACCCCCACTTTCCACATGAGGTAACTGAGGCCCAGAGAAGTGACTTCCCCAAAGTCACACAGCTGACAAGCGTCCAAAGCCCGTGCTCTTTCCACTGAGCCTACTGAGAGCTCACCTTCTCCAGGAGGCCTTCCCAGACCGAGCCCCGTCTTTCCTCTCCCCTTCCTCCACTTCCCCATCACCCCCACCTTACCTCCTTCCCCTCCCCACACCACCTGTATATATGTATATGATTGTACGTATTTCTTACTCTATTATTTTATTTGTACATACTTATTCTATTTTATTTTGTTAATATGTTTTGTTTCGTCGTCTGTCTCCCCCTTCTAGACTGTGAGCCCGCTCTTGGGTAGGGACCGTCTCTATGTGTTTCCAACTTGTACTTCCCAAGCACTTAGTACAGTGCTCTGCACACTGTAAGCGCTCAATAAATACGATTGAATGAAGGAATGATTAGAACCCACAACCTCCGGCTCCCAAGCCCGGGCTCTTTCCACTGAGTCACGCTGCTTCTCTTCCCTTTGCAGGGGTAGCTTTGACGAACCCACCTCCAAGTTCTGTGTTGCCTGTGTGACAGAGGCGTTGGATTATCTGCATCAGATGGGAGTTATCTACAGGGACCTGAAACCAGAGAATTTGATTTTGGACAGCGCGGGCTATCTCAAGTTGGTAAGGTGAAAACGGTCTCCTGGGTGAAGCCAGATCAAGGGTGGCGATAGTAAGTAGGAGTATTTGTTGGGTGCCCACCTCATTCATTCATTCGTCATTCGCTCGTGTAGTTTGAGCGCTTACTGTGTGCAGAGCACTGTACTGAGCACTCAGGAGAGGACGCTAAAACAACAAACCGACACATTCCCTGCCCACAAGGAGCTCACAGTCTAGAGGGGTGGTGCATTGTACCAGCGCTTAGAACAGTGAGCGTTTAACAAATGCCATCATCATCATTATTATTATCATTAGTAGGTGCTTGGGAGGTGCAGAACAGCGACGTGACAGTCCGTCAATCGTATTTACCGTGCGCTTACCATGCGCAGGACACTGTACTAAGCGCTCGAGTACAGTATCATCATCATCAACATCATCAATCGTATTTATTGAGCGCTTACTGTGTGCAGAGCACTGTACTAAGCGCTTGGGAAGTACAAATTGGCAACATATAGAGACAGTCCCTACCCAACAGTGAGCTCACAGTCTAAAAGGGGGAGACAGAGAACAAAACCAAACGTACTAACAAAATAAAATAAATAGAATAGATATGTACAAGTAAAATAAATAAATGTATAACAATATAACAGACACATTCCCTTGCTCACAACAGCTGGAGCATTGAGTGATACCTCCATTCCTTCATTCAGTCATATATGTTGCCGACTTGTACTTCCCAAGAGCTTAGTACAGTGCTCTGCACACAGTAAGCACTCAATAAATACGATAATGAATTAATTTATCGAGCACTTACTGTGTACAAAGCATTGTACGAAGCGCTTGAGAGAATACAACAGAAAAGCAGACATATTTCCTGTCTCCCCCTTTTAGACTGTGAGCCCACTGTTGGGTAGGGACCGTCTCTATATGTTGCCAATTTGTACTTCCCAAGCGCTTAGTACAGTGCTCTGCACATAGTAAGTGCTCAATAAATACGATTGATGATGATCACAATGGTCTTCGCATAGAGCGATCACAAGTACTTATTCTATTGTAGTGTCTCAAGTATTTAATCATAAACTCAGCACAAAGTGCTCAACAAATATCATTAATTGATTGTTGTATCATCATCATCATCAATCGTATTTATTGAGCACTTACTGTGTGCAGAGCACTGTACTAAGCGCTTGGGAAGTACAAATTGGCAACATATAGAGATAGTCCCTACCCAGCAGTGGGCATACTAATTCTGTTATTCTCCCAAGCATTTTTGTATAGTGCTGGGCTTGTAATAAGTACGCAGTGAATGCTACTGATTCCTTGATTCACTGAGAGTCTTTCCCAGACCTTGCCTTCATATTGCTTCCATGACGATGATGATGATGGCATTTATTAAGCGCTTACTATGTGCAAAGCACTATTCTAAGCGCTGGGGAGGTTACAAGGTGATCAGGTTGTCCCACGGGGGACTCGCAGTCTTCATCCCCATTTGACAGATGAGGGAACTGAGGCCCAGAGAAGCGAAGTGACTTGCCCAAAGTCACCCAGCTGACAATTGGAGGAGCCGGGATTTGAACCCATGACCTCTGACTCCAAAGCCCGGGCTCTTTCCACTGAACCACGCTGCTTCCATGAAGAGCAGCGTGGCTTAATGGAAAGAGCATTGGCCCGGGAGTCTGAGGACCTGTGTTCTAATCCTGGCACCACCATTTGTCTGCTAAATGACCTTGAGCAGAGTCACTTAACTATTCTGTGCCTCAGTTCCCCCCACCTGTAAAATGGGGATTAAAACTGTGAACCCTATGTGGGACAGACTGTGAGCCCGCTGTTGTTAGGGACCATCTTTATATGTTGCCAACTTGTACTTCCCAAGCGCTTAGTACAGTGCTCTGCACACAGTAAGCACTCAATAAATATGAGTGAATGAATGAATGACGGGGACTGTGTCAAACCTGATTCCCTTTTATCCGTCCCATCATCATCAATCGTATTTATTGAGCGCTCACTGTGTGCAGAGCACTGTACTAAGCGCTTGGGAAGTACAAGTTGGCAACATATAGAGACGGTCCCTACCCAACAGTGGGCTCACAGTCTAAAAGAATCCGTCCCAGCACTTAGTACGATGCCTGGCACATAGTAAGCACTCAAATACCATTTTTTAAAAAAGATCCTTTCTGGTCAGTCCTACTTTCCTTTCTAAAGTGCAGCTTTTCCAACAGCTGCCAGCCTCTGGGCAATGCCCACCTCTCTTCTACCCTCCAAGCTGGCTCGTTGGCCATGAGAAGCAGCGTGGCTCTGTGGAAAAAGCCCGGGCTTTGGAGTCAGAGGTCATGGGTTCAAATCCCGGCTCCGCCACTTGTCAGCTGGGTGACTTTGGGCAAGTCACTTCACTTCTCTGCGCCTCAGTTCCCTCATTGGAAAAATGGGGATTAAGACTGTGAGACCCCCGTGGGACAAGTTGATCACCTTGTAACCTCCCCAGTGCTTAGAACAATGCTTTGCACATAGTAAGCACTTAATAAATACTATTATTATTATTATTATTATTATTATTATTATTAGCTCAGGTTTTTGTTTCTACCTCGCGGCCTCTCAAATGAGCCAGGCCAAAACTGCGATTCAGTTCTCGATCCAGTTTCCTCACAAGGTGGCAGCAAAGCCAGTCAGAAAATAAAAGAAAATAAAGCGGTTTTGCGGGCTTTCAAGTCAGCAGAGAGCCCTCCTTCCTCAGAAATAATATTAATGACAATAACAACAGCAATAATAATGATAATAATAATAATGATGGCATTTGTTAAGTGCTTACTATGTGCGAAGCACTGTTCTAAGTGGCTGTCCCACGAGGGGCTCACAGTCTTCATCCCCATTTTACAGATGAGGGAACTGAGGCCCAGAGAAGCGAAGTGACTTGCCCGAAGTCACACAGCTGATACAAATCGTTGCCTTTGTAAAGGGCTTACTATGGGCCAGGCACTGTACGAAACGCTGGGGTAGACCCAAGCTAATCAGGTTGGACACAATCCCTGTCCCACATAAGGCTCACAGTCTTCATCCCCATTTTGCAGATGAGGGAACTGAGGCCCAGAGAAGCGAAGTGACTTGCCCGAAGTCACACAGCTGATACAAATCGTTGCCTTTGTAAAGGGCTTACTATGGGCCAGGCACTGTACGAAACGCTGGGGTAGACCCCAAGCTAATCAGGTTGGACACAATCCCTGTCCCACATAAGGCTCACAGTCTTCATCCCCATTTTACAGATGAGGGAACCGAGGCACAGAGAAGTGAAGCGACTTGGCCAAGGCCTAGTTTTAAGTGAAAACTGTGCTTTGCACATAGGAAGCGCTTAATAAATGCCATTAAAAAAAAAAAAGAGGAGCAGTGTGGCCCAGTGGAAAGTGCACAGCCTTGGGAATCAGAGGACCTGGGGATTAGAAATCCCACTCTGCCACTTCATTCATTTATTCATTCATTCAATCGCGTTATCAAGTGCTTGCTGTGTGCAGAGCACTGTACTAAGCGCTTGGAAAGTACAAATCAGAAGCACTTTGGGCGAGTCACTTTACTTTTCTGTGCCCCCGTTCTCTCATCTGCAAAATGCGGATTCAATGCCTGTTCTCTCTCCTACATACATTCTAAGTCTCACGTGGGACCTGATTACCTTGTATAATAATAATGATGGCATTTATTAAGTGCTTACTATATACAAAGCACTGTTCTAAGTGCTGGGGAGGCTACAAGGTGATCAGGTTGTCCCACAGGGCGCTCCCAGTCAATCCCCATTTTACAGATGAGGTAACTGAGGCCCAGAGAAGTTAAGTGACTTGCCCAAAGTCACCCAGCTGACAGTTGGCGGAGCTGGGATTTGAACCCATGACCTCTGACTCCCAAGCCTGTGCTCTTTCCACTGAGTCACGCAGCTTGTAATAATAATAATAATGGCATTTATTAAGCACTTACTATGTGCAAAGCGCTGTTCTAAGCTCTGGGGAAGCTACAAGGTGATGAGGTTGTCCCACGTGGGGCTCACAGTCTTAATCCCCATTTTACAGATGAGGTGACTGAGGCACAGGGAAGTTAAGTGATTTGCCCAAAGTCACACAGCTGACAAGTGGCGGAGCCGGGATTTGAACCCATGACCTCTGACTCCCAAGCCTGGGCTCTTTCCACTGAGCCACACTGCTTCTCTACCTTAGAGTTAAGTACGGTGTTTGGCACATAGTAAGCAGCTTAGCCAATACCACAATAATAATAAAAGATATAATAATTAATATTAATAATAATTAATAAAGATTAATAATTAATAATTATTTATTATTATTATTATTACCACCGGGACCAGCTTGAGGATGGTCAATTCAAAATGAATGAAAGGAAATGCTACATCACTCACCAAGCAGGGAACAGAGAGAAGTTAAGGAGGTTGATTGTACGCGGCATCAATAACAGCAAAAACCTCTATCACAGTAAAAACTACCCCATTGCCTGTCCTTTCCCCTGTGACGGAGATGTAGTAAACGACAATTCCACGTTTGCGCACCTCCTTAATCATTTTAGAAATTTCAATCACGTCCCGTCTCGGCCTCGGTTTCTCCAAGTTGCAAGAGCCCTGACCATTCCTTCTTCGGTTCAATCAGTTAATCAGTCAATCAGTGGTATTTTTTGGGCACCTACAGGGCAGAGAGCACCGACTTAAGAACTTGGGAGAATAAAGTACAATAGAGTTGGTCAACACAATCTCAAGCAGCAAGTGTGGCCTTGGACAAGTCACTTCTCTGAGCCTCAGTTCCCTCATCTGTAAAATGGGGATTAAGACTGTGAGCCCCACGTGGGACAACCTGATTAGTACAGTGCTAAGCGCTTAGTACAGCGCTCTGCACATAGTAAGCGCTCAATAAATACGATTGATGATGATTACCTTGTAACTACCTCAGCGCTTAGAACAGTGCTTGGCACATAGTAAGCATAGTAAGTGCTTCCCAAGCGCTTAGTACAGTGGTCTGCACACAGTAAGTGCTCAATAAATATGGTTGATTGATTGATTAAGTGCTTACTATATGCCAAGCACTTAACAAATGCCATAATAATAATTATCATTATTAATTATTATTATTAAGGAGCTTACATTCTGAGGGGAAGGGAGACATTAAAGTAAAATGACAAAGAGGGGAAGCCGCAGAGTATAAGGAGATGTACATAATAATAATAATGGCATTTATTAAGCACTTACTATGTGCAAAGCACTGTTCTAAGCGCCGCACATAAGTGCTGTGAGGCTGGGGGTGGGGTGGTATCAGATTGCTGAGAAGCAGCGTGGTTCAGTGGAAAGAGCCCGGGCTTTGGAGTCAGAGGTCATGGGTTCAAATCCCGGCTCTGCCACTAGTCAGCTGTGTGACTTTGGGCAAGTCACTTCACTTCTCTGTGCCTCAGTTACCTCATCTGTAAAATGGGGATGAGGACTGTGAGCCCCCCGTGGGACAACCTGATCGCCTTGTAACCTCCCCAGTGCTTAGAACAGTGCTTTGCACATAGTAAGCACTTAATAAATGCCATTATTATTATTATTAGTATTGCTTAAGGAGTACAGTTTGACCTATTGTCAAGAGCCTGGGCTTGGAAGTCAGAGGACGTGGGTTCTACTCCCGGCTCCTCCACTTGTCTGCTGTGTGACCTTGGGCAAGTCACTTCACTTCTCTGGGCCTCAGTGACCTCACCTGTAAAATGGGGATTAAGACTGTGAGGCCCATGTGGGACTGGGGCTGATTAGCTTGTATCTATCCCGACGCTTAGAACAGTGTTCACCACATAGTGAGCATTTATCAAATACCATTATTGTTATTATTATTACAGACCAAAGTGTATAGCAAAGCAGAAGGGAGGGCAAGTAGGGCAGAGAAGCAGCAGAGCCCAAAGAAAATAGCCCAGTGGAGGAGAAAATTTCTTTGGAAGGCAATGGAGCACATTATCTCCTCATAGTGGCAAATGTATCAGTTTATTATTATATTATTCATTCATTCATTCAATCGTATTTATTAAGCACTTACTGTGTGCAGAGCACTGGACTAAGCGCTTGGGAAGTCCAAGTCGGCAACATCTAGAGACGGTCCCTACCCAACAACGGGCTCGCAGCCTAGAAGGGGGAGACGGACAACAAAACAAAACACGTGGACAGGTGTCAAGTAGTCAGAATAAATAGAAATAAAGCTAGATGCACATCATTAACAAAATAAATAGAATAGTAAATGTGGACAAGTAAAATAGAGTAATAAATCTGTACAAACATAGTCATTCATTCAGTCGTATTTATTGAGCACTTACTGTGTGCAGAGCACTGGGCTAAGCGCTTGGGAAGTCCAAGTTGGCAACATATAGAGATGGTCCCAACCCAACAACGGGCTCACAGTCTAGAAGGGGGAGACGGACAACAAAACAAAGCATGTGGACAGGTGTCAAGTCATCAGAATAAATAGAAATAAAGCTAGATGCACATCATTAACAAAATAAACAGAATAGTAAATATATACAAGTAAAATAAATAGAGTAATAAATCTGTACAAACATATTCATTCATTCAATCATATTTATTGAGCGCTTACTGTGTGCAGAGCACTGTACTAAGCGCTTGGGAAGTACAAGTTGGTAACACATGTCTGCTGTGTGACCTTGGGCAAGTCACTTAACTTCTCTGAGCCTCAGTTACCTCATCTGTAAAATGGGGGTTAAGACTGTGAGCCCCACATGGGACAGCTTGATCACCTTGTAACCCCGCCAGCACTTAGAACAGTGCTCTGCACATAGTAAGCGCTTAACAAATGCCATTATTATTATTATTATTATTATTATTATTATATAGAGACGGTCCCTATATATACAGGTGCTGTGGGGAGGGGAAGGAGGTAGGGCAGGAGGGATGGGGAGGAGGAGAGGAAAATGGGGGCTCGGTCTAGGAAGGCCCTCTTCCAAGTGCATAGTACAGTGCTCTGCACACAGCAAGCGCTCAATAAATGATTAATTGATCTGGAGGATGGCTTCCTACAGCCTCCACAATGAAATGGAGCCCCACCAACTTGCACTTCCCAAGCGCTTAGTACAGTGCTCTGCACACAGTAAGTGCTCAATAAATATGATTGATTGATTGATTGATAAGCTCATTAAGGGCAGGGAACATGTCCGCTGTCCCCCCTGCTAGAGTGTAAGCTCACTGTGGGCAGGGAATGTATCTGTTGTAATAATAATGATAATAATAATAATAATAGCATTTTTAAGCGCTAACTTTTCTGTGCCTCAGTTACCTCATCTGTAAAATGGGGGTTAAGACTGTGAGCCCCCCGTGGGACAAACTGATCACCTTGTAACCTCCCCAGCGCTTAGAACAGTGCTTTGCACATAGTAAGTGCTTAATAAATGCCATTATTATTATTATTACTATGTGCAAAGCACTGTTCTGAGTGCTGGGGAGGTTGTAAGGTGATGCGGTTGTCCCATGTGGGGCTCGCAGTCTTAATCCCCATTTTACAGGTGAGGGAACTGAGGCCCAGAGAAATTAAGTGACTTGCCCAGAGTCACACATTAGACTGTGAGCCCACTGTTGGGTAGGGACTGTCTCTATAGGTTGCCAACTTGTACTTCCCAAGTGCTTAGTACAGTGCTGTGCACACAGGAAGTGCTCAATAAATACGATTGATTGATTGATTGATTGATTGATGGATTGATTCTATAGTACTCTCCCAAGCGCTTGGTACGGTGCTCTGCACACAGTAAGCACTAAATAAATATGAATGACCCACTGACTGTTTTACTGTACTCTCCCAAACGCTTAGTGCAGTGCTCTGCACATAATAAGTACTTAATAGAGAAGCAGCATGGCTCAGTGGAAAGAGCCCGGGCTTTGGAGTCAGAGGTCATGGGTTCAAATCCCAGCTCCGCCAATTGTCAGCTGTGTGACTTTGGGCAAGTCACTGCACTTCTCTGAGCCTCAGTGACCTCATCTGGAAAATGGGGATTAAGACTGTGAGCCCCCCGAGGGACAACCTGATCACCTTGTAACCTCCCCAGCGCTTAGAACAGTGCTTTGCACATAGTAAGCACTTAATAAATGCCAATATTATTATTATTATTATTATTATTATTATTACTATGTGCAAAGCACTGTTCTAAGCACTGGGGAGGTTATAAGGTGATGTGGTTGTCCCATGTGGGGCTCGCAGTCTTAATCCCCATTTTACAAATGAGGGAACTGAGGCCCAGAGAAGTTAAGTGACTTGCCCAGAGTCACACGTATCATTCTATAATACTCTCCCGAGCACTTAGTACAGTGCTCTGCACACAGTAAGCACCAAATAAATACGATTGACTCACTGACTGTTTTACTGTACTCTCCCAAACACTTAGTGCAGCGCTCTGCACATAGGAAGCACTTAATAGAGAAGCAGCATGGCTCAGTGGAAAGAGCCTGGGCTTTGGAGTCAGAGGCCGTGGGTTCAAACCCCAGCTCCGCCAATTGTCAGCTGTGTGACTTTGGGCAAGTCACTTCACTTCTCTGAGCCTCAGTCACCTCATCCGTAAAATGGGGATGAAGACTGTGAGCCCCCCGTGGGACAAACTGATCACCTTGTAACCTCCATAGCGCTTAGAACAGTTCTTTGCACTTAGTAAGCGCTTAATAGATGCCATTATTATTATTAATAAAGACCACGGATTGATCGATTGATTGTTCTCCGTGCCCGGGGCATAAGGGGGTCTCTCTGAACTGCTCGCCCATTCCTCGGCAGGTGGATTTCGGATTTGCCAAGAAGATCGGATCTGGACAAAAAACCTGGACATTCTGTGGGACTCCGGAATACGTGGCCCCTGAGGTGATCCTCAACAAGGGCCACGACTGCAGTGTGGACTTCTGGTCCCTGGGCGTCCTGGTGTATGAACTTCTCGCTGGCAAGTAAGGGCCTGCCGCCGGCTACGGGCTGATGGGGATCGGGAGGAGAGTAATACTGTAACAATAATAATCATAATTGTGGTGTTTGTTATCAATCAATCAATCAATCAATTGTATTTATTGAGCACTTACTGTGTGCAGAGCACTGGATTAAGCGCTTGGGAAGTACAAGTCGGCAACACACAGAGACGGCCCCTACCCACCAGTGGGCTCACGGTCTAGAAGGGGGAGACAGACAACAAAACCAAACATACTAACAAAATAAAATAAATAGAATACATATGTACAAGTAAGATAAATAAATAGAGTAATAAATATGTACAAGCATATATGAGGGATTAGTCAGGGAAGACCTCTTGGAGGAGATGGGATTTTAATAAGGTTTTAAAGGTGGGGAGAGTGATCGTCTGTTGGGCAGGAAGAGGGAGGATTCTCCAGGCCAGAGGCGGGATGTGGGCGAGAGGCCGGCAGTGAGATAGACGACGTCCAGGTACGGGGAGTAGTTTGGCATTAGAGGAGTGAGGTGTTTTAGCTGGGTCGGAGTAGAAAATCAGGAGGTGAGGTAAGAGGGGGCAAGGTGATTGCTTTAAACCTAACGGTAAAGAGTTTCTGTTTAAAGCGGAGGTGGATCATCATCATCATCATCATCAATCGTATTTATTGAGCGCTTACTGTGTGCAGAGCACTGTACTAAGTGCTTGGGAAGTCCAAGTTGGCAACATATAGAGACAGTCCCTACCCAACAGTGGGCTCACGGTCTAAAAGGGGGAGACAGAGAACAAAACCAAGCATACTAACAAAATAAAATAAATAGAATAGATATGTACAAGTAAATTAAATAAATAAATAGAGTAATAAATCTGTACAAACATATATACATATATACAGGTGCTGTGGGGAAGGGAAGGAGGTAAGATGGGGGGGATGAAGAGGGGGACGAGGGGGAGAGGGGCATGGAGGGGGAGAGAGGTGGATGGGCAATCACTGGAGGGTCTCGAGGAATGGGGAAACACGGACCGAAAGGCTTGGTAGAAAAATGATCTGGACAGCAGAGTGAAGAGTGGCGAGAGACAGGAGGCAGGGAGGTCAGCGAGGAGGCTGATGTAGTAATCAAGGCATTATTATTATTTATCGTGCCGAGATGTCCCCTCCTCGGTTAGCAGGCTGCCAAAGGGCTGTAGAATAAACCCCCTGGTTCGTCGGCCTCTTCTCCCAAGGAAGAGAAGCAGCGTGGTCTAGTGAATAAAGCACGGGCTGGGAGTCAGAGGACCTGGGTTCATTCATTCATTTCATTCATTCATTCATTCAATCGTATTTATTGAGCGCTTACTGTGTGCAGAGCACTGTGCTAAGCGCTTGGGAAGTACAAATTGGCATAAATAGAGTAATGCAGTCTTAATCCCCATTTTGCAGATGAGGGAACTGAGGCCCAGAGAAGTGAAGTGACTTGCCCAAAGTTTTTGTTCTCTGTCTCCCCCTTCTAGACTGTGAGCCCACTGTTGGGTAGGGACCGTCTCTATATGTCGCCAACTTGGACTTCCCAAGCGCTTAGTACAGTGCTTTGCACACAGTAAGCGCTCAATAAATACGATTGATTGATTGACAAGTGGTAGAGGTGGGATTTGAACCCATGATCTCTGACTCCAAAGCCCGTGCTCTTTCCACTGAGCCACGCTGCTTCAAATAAATAGAGTAATACAGCCTTAATCCCCATTTTACAGATGAGGGAACTGAGGCCCAGAGAAGTGAAGTGACTTGCCCAAAGTCACACAGCTGACAAGTGGTAGAGGTGGGATTTGAACCCATGACCTCTGACTCCAAAGCCCGGGCTCTTCCCACTGAGCCACGCTGCTTCTCTAATCCAGCTCCTCCACTTGTCTGCTATGTGTCCTCGGGTAAATCACAAATGGGGATTAAGACTGTGAGCCCCGCGTGGGACAACCTGATCACCTTGTATTCCCGCTCCTCCAGCACTTAGAACAGTGCTTTGCACATAGTAAGCGCTTAACAAATGCCATTGTTATTATTATTATTATTATTCACTTTTCTGTGCCTCAGTTACTTCATCTGTAAAATGGAGATTGAGACTGTGAGCCCCATGTGGGACAGGGACTGTGACCAACTTGATTAGCTCGTATCTACCCCAGCAATTAGGACAGTGTCTGGCACATAGTAAGTGCTTAACAAATAACTTTAAGAAAAAAATAGCCCCCTGGCATCACTTCTCCCCAGAGCAGCCCCAGTTAGCTCCAGTATGGGTGACATCTTTTAGACTGTGAGCCCACTGTTGGGTAGGGACTGTCTCTATATGGTGCCAATTTGTACTTCCCAAGCGCTTAGTACAGTGCTCTGCACATAGTAAGCGCTCAATAAATACGATTGATGATGATCCCTGGGAGCGGGGACTGGGGGGGGATCCTGATTCCCGCTCGTGCACTTATCCTGCCGCTCTCTGAACGCGTCCTGTCTCGGATGTCTTCCCAGCCCCCCATTCTGTGGGACTGACCAGATGATGACCTACAATTTGATTCTCAAAGGGATCGAAAAGATGGATTTTCCCAAAAATATCAGCCGTCGCTCGGAAGATTTGATCCGCAGGCTTTGCAAGTAAGAGGCCGCCGCGGGGCGGGACGGTGAATCGGGTCTTGGCATCAGACAGCCAAGCGCTTAGTACAGTGCTCTGCACACAGTAAGCGCTCAATAAATACGATTGATGATTGATGACAGTGGTCCGGGTGTCCGGCTGCCCGGATGCCCAGTTGGTGACGGAGGAGAGGGAAGGTCATGACCTCGGGAAGGCCGAGCTGCGGGTTGGCGCGGGCCGGGCTGGTTCACATCCGCCACCTCCCAACCGGGGCCAGGGCACCTGCCTCTACCCGCTTTGCCACCTCGGCCTGACACGGTGAAAGGAGTCTGCTCTCACAGCCTCACAATCCCTCCCTGGACCCATTAAAAGAGCTTCAGCCCTAACTGCCCAAGTGCCTAAACCCCTGGCTTCTCCTCTGCTCAGTCTGGGCCAGCCCACCTCTCGTTGCCCCCACGGAACCTCAGAAAACCCCTAACGTGAGCAGCGGGAGGTGAAAACGGCCCGAATGTGTGAATTTTTCTGTGTTTCCTAGACAGAGCCCCACAGAAAGGCTGGGGAACCTGAAGAATGGAATTTCTGGCATTAAAAAGCACAGGTATCAGTCCTCTTTCTCTCCCTCCCTCCCTCTCTCTCTCTTCCTCTCCCTAGAAAAGTCAAGATTTGGGAAAATTTGGATGAATTCACCTCCCCCTGAGCCTTCAATGCATGGGTCAAAGGTTACTTTGTGGCCTCCAGAGATTTCCAACTGATTCTTTTCTTTGCTCCTGGTACAGGGCAACAGTTGTGAGGGTCAGAGATTAAAGCTTAATTCTGCCATGGTGCTATGTCTTCCAGATCGTAAGCTCCTCATGGACAGGGAATATCTGTTTTTTGTTCTATTGTACTCTCCCAGGAGCTTAGTACAGTGCTCTGCACACAGTAAATGCTCAATAAATACAACTGAATGAAGGAATGAATGAAGTGGAAACTTGGATGCTGGAGGAAAGGGAGCTAACAGTGGAATCTTGCCTTCTCAGGTGGCTGAATAGTTTTAATTGGGAAGGACTCAAGGCGAGGAGTGTCCGGTCACCTTTGAAGAGGGAGGTAGGTTTCGTGCCCGCTGGGGCTGAGAAGCAGCCTCCTCTCTGCAGCATCTGGTTGTTTACCCAAGCGCCATATGCACACACAGATGCACACACACCCTTGGAGTCCTTGGTGCAGGGAAAGAGATTTTCCTGGATTGGACAATATTCTCCCTGTCCAGGTCCCCTAGAGAATCATCTCCACCATCAGTTAATGCTACTGTTACTCCTGTTCCTACTAATTCATGCATTCGTTCATTCATCATCATCATCATCATCATCATCAATCGTATTTATTGAGTGCTTACTATCAATCAATCAATCAATCAATCGTATTTATTGAGCGCTTACTATGTGCAGAGCACTGTACTAAGCGCTTGGGAAGTACAAATTGGCATCACATAGAGACAGTCCCTACCCGATAGTGGGCTCACAGTCTAAAAGGGGGAGACAGAGAACAGAACCAAACATACCAACAAAATAAAATAAGTAGGATAGAAATGTACAAGTAAAATAAATAAATAAATAAATAAACAGAGTAATAAATATGTACAACCATATATACATATATACAGGTGCTGTGGGGAGGGGAAGGCGGTAAGGCGGGGGGATGGAGAGGGGGACGAGGGGGAGAGGAAAGAAGGGGCTCAATCTGGGAAGGCCTCCTGGAGGAGGTGAGCTCTCAGCAGGGCCTTGAAGGGAGGAAGAGAGCTAGCTTGGCGGATGGGCAGAGGGAGGGCATTCCAGGCCCGGGGGATGACGTGGGCCGGGGGTCGATGGCGGGACAGGCGAGAGCGAGGTACAGTGAGGAGATTAGTGGTGGAGGAGCGGAGGGTGCGGGCTGGGCAGTAGAAGGAGAGAAGGGAGGTGAGGTAGGAGGGGGCGAGGGGATGGAGAGCCTTGAAGCCCAGGGTGAGGAGTTTCTGCCTGATGCGCAGATTGATCGGTAGCCATTGGAGGTTTTTGAGGAGGGGAGTGATATGTCCAGAGCGTTTCTGGACAAAGATAATCCGGGCAGCAGCATGAAGTATGGATTGAAGTGGAGAGAGACACGAGGATGGGAGATCAGAGAGAAGGCTAGTGCAGTAGTCCAGACGGGATAGGATGAGAGCTTGAATTAGCAGGGTAGCGGTTTGGATGGAGAGGAAAGGGCGGATCTTGGCAATGTTGCGGAGCTGAGACCGGCAGGTTTTGGTGACGGCTTGGATGTGAGGGGTGAATGAGAGAGCGGAGTCGAGGATGACACCAAGGTTGCGGGCTTGTGAGACGGGAAGGATGGTAGTGCCGTCAACAGAGATGGGAAAGTCAGGGAGAGGACAAGGTTTGGGAGGGAAGACAAGGAGCTCAGTCTTCGACATGTTACTATGTGCAGAGCACTGTACTAAGCGCTTGGGAAGTACAAATTGGCAACATATAGAGACAGTCCCTACCCAACAGTGGGCTCACAGTCTAAAAGGGGGAGACAGAGAACAAAACCAAACATACTAACAAAATAAAATAAATGGAATAGATATGTACAAGTAAAATAAATAAATAAATAAATAGAGTAATAAATATGTACAAGCATATTTATTCATTCATTATGCATTCATTCAATCGTATTTATTGAGTGCTTACTGAGTGCAGAGCACTGGACTAAGCACTTGGGAAGTACAAGTTGGCAACATATAGAGACGGTCCCTACCCAACAACGGGCTCGCAGTCTAGAATAATAATTATAGTACTCGTTAAGTGCTTACTATGTATGAAAACACTATTCTAAGTGCGGGGGTCCCACGTGGGGCTCACACTCTTAATCCCCATTTTACAGATGAGGTAATTGAGGCACAGAGAAATGAAGTGATTTGCCCAAGATCACCTAGCAGATACATGGTAGAGCTGGGATTAGAAGCCACATCCTCTTATTCCCTGCCCTGTGCTCTTTCCACTAGGCTACATTGCTTAGAGCCCACTGTTGGGTAGGGACCGTCTCTATATGTTGCCAACTCGTACTTCCCCAGAGCTTAGTACAGTGCTCTGCACACAGTAAGCGCTCAATAAATACGATTGATTGATTGATTGATTAGTTATGGTGCCTGGCACATAGTAATCGCTTAACAAGTATCCATCATTATTATTATTATTATTATTATATGGTGGGGAAAGAGGGGGAGGTGAGTCCTGGGGGGGTGGGACCTGGGGTGGGGCCAGGGAGAAGGACTGGATGCCCCCCGTCGCTCCCAACTCTGAGAACGTGCGGGCCGTGGACTGGGATGCGGGGGTGGGCCATCAGCGCTTCCGTGACTTGGTTCATCACTCTGTGCTAGCTCAGCGGACCCACGGATCACAGCTACTTCGACAGCTACCCTCCTGACAAGGGCACTCCTCCCGATGAACTTTCCGGCTGGGACCGTGACTTCTGAAGGAGCAAGGAATTCCCCGCCCTCCGGTTCCCCGAGGAGGAGGGGAGGGCAGACCAGATGTGCCCTGAAAGGACCCGTGGACCCGCTCCACCCATGACAGCCGCCCGCAAAGGCTTCAGGTCTTGGAAGGAGGGCGAGATGGTGAAACCAGAAGGCCGTGAGGAAACCCCTCCCAAGGCCCGATAGAACTGGCGGCTCCATCGGACAGTCCACCTCGGCCCTTAGGCTTCTCAATCAATCGCATTTATGTAGCGCTTACTGCGTGCAGAGCACTGTACTAAGCACTTGGGAGAGTATGCTATTCAGAAGCAGTGTGGCTTAGTGGATAGAGCACGGGCCTGGGAGATAGGAGGACCCGGGTTCTAATCCCGGCTCCGCCACGTGTCCACTGTGTGGCCTTGGGCAAGTCTCTCCACTTCTGCGGGCCTCAGCTACCTCAACTGTAAAAAAATGGGGATTAAGATAACAGCCTCAATCCCTCTTTTATAGATGAGGTAAATGAGGCCCAGAGAAGCGAAGTGACTTGCCCAAGGTCACACAGCAGACAAGGAGAGAGCCGGGATTAGAACCCAGGTCCTCCTGACTCTCAGGCCTGTGCCCTCTCCACTAGGCCCTGCTGCTTCCTGCTGCCTCACTGCCTGTGGTCTCAGGCCCGGCTGGGATAGGCTTAGGTGGGCTGCGAGTTTGAATCTTTTTCTGTCGAGGCCCGTTAGCAGACAGGAGCTGAGAAAGATGAGGGGCCTTGGCTCAGACCAGCCCCATCTTTGGACATTAGCCATAGCCCAATTGCGTTCTCTCAGGGACAAGCAAGGACACCCAGCCAGATTCGCGCCAGAGCGAAGGCTCTGATTCATCTGGCCTATTTTTTCAATTTCCTCCCCAGGCCAGGTCCTTTCAGCCCCCTAATGCAACCGTCAAGTGGAGACACGGGGAAGGAAACGGGAAAGGCCGGAAAAGAGGAGGGGAGACCTGGAGTTTTCCTAGACCCGAGACCCAGGGGGTTCGTGGCTAGGTGGTCTTCCCTCTGGCACGGTAAACAGAGGGAGGTGAGGCGGGAGGGGAGGGGAGAACAGCATAGAGAGTGCAGGCCGGGAAGTGGATATAGGGCTCCGGGTATTGAGGTGGGAAAAAGAATCCGGTTCAACGGCAGCTCCTGGAAGGGCAGGCTGGATCGAATCGACTTTCCCCTCTGCGCCATCCTGGGTGGGAACCAGAGGATGCCCGCTTTTTAAAGCAGTGCCTGATGGTGGACGGCCGGTCGGGGGCTGGTCAGCGAAGCAAGTGGCATCGGCCCTCGCTGCTCGCCCCAGGCCTTGGAGCCAAAGTCATCAGCCCCAAGATTGGAGCCGTGCTGCCCGGCGGCAGGTCTCCGGGGCTCTGTGTCTCCTCCAACAGACCCCAGATGTGGGGGTCTGGGTGCAATGAGGGAACCGTGGCAGAGCCAAGAGGTGTCATGCTCCTGACCCGCCCGCAGGTCCTCCCTTGGCTGGCAGAGTGTCCCAGGCTGGGAAGCCTCAGGGCTGAGAGTCTCGGGTGCTACCCCTTCCGGCCCACCTTCTGGGGTCTAGCGGAGCCAGACAGCGGAGAAAAAAAGGGGCCACGGGTAGCCAGAAGTGGTTCATGGGAGGTGGAATAATAATAATAATAATAATGATGGCGTTTGCTAAGTGCAAAGCACTGTCTAAGCGCTGGGGAGGATACAAGGTGATCACGTTGTCCCACGTGGGGCTCACAGTCTTAATCCCCATTTTACAGATGAGGTAACTGAGGCTCAGAGAAGTTAAGTGACTTGCCCAAAGTCACTCAGCAGACATGTGGGGAAGTCAGGATTAGAACCCATGACCTCTGACTCCCAAGCCCGTGCTCTTTCCACTGAGCCACGCTGGGCAGGGAGAGGGCAAAGTTGAGAATCATCAAGAACCTGCCAATCAATCTCTCTTTGGCCAGGAACTTCGTCAACTGAGAAGCAGCGTGGCTCAGTGGAAAGAGCCCGGGCTTTGGAGTCAGAGGTCATGGGTTCAAATTCCAGCTCCGCCAATTGTCAGCTGTGTGACTTTGGGCAAGTCACTTAACTTCTCTGTGCCTAAGTTACCTCATCTGTAAAATGGGGATGCAGACTGTGAGCCCCCCGTGGGACAACCTAAACGCCTTGTAACCTCCCCAGCGCTTAGAACAGTGCTTTGCACATAGTAAGTGCTTAATAAATGCCATTATTATTATTATTATTATTAACTGGCAGCAAACAAGGACCCTTCAGGCTACTTCCCTTTCTTCCCTCAGCAAGGCTGAATTGTGTCCTTCTCATCCAATTAATCAATCAGTGGTATTTATTGATAATAATTGTGTTGTTAAGTACTATGCGCCAAGTACTGTTCTAAGCACTGGGGTAGATACAAGATGATTGGGTAATTTCTCGGGCTTACAGATTGGGGTATAGGAATTTCCTCTCTACTCCGAAGACAGCCAGCTACTGGCTAATTACCAAAATCTAATCACCATCCCCATAAATCAGAATTATCCAAAAGTACCAGGTAACCATGTGGCACAGCTCCTTGTAAGCAGGGATCATGTCTACCAACTAACTTTATTATATTGTACTTTCCCAGCGCTTAGTACAGTGCTCTGCACACAGTAAGTGCCCAATAAATACCGCTGATATTGATTGGCACAGTCCCTGTCCTTCATGGGGTTCACAGTCTTAATTCCCATTTTACAGATGAGGTAATGAGGCACAGAGACGTTAAGTGTCTTGCCCAGGGTCACACAGCAGACAAGGGGCAGAGCAGTCCTCTGACTAGGCCGTGCTGCTTCTTTGCTTACTGAGCGTTTACGATACGCAGAGCACTGTACTGAGCATTTGGGGGAGTTCAGTACAACAAGGAACCCCCTCTTAATGGCTCAGTCTGCAAAGGGAATGGGCCAGGCCAGGCCTTGGGAGCAGTTTGAGGAAATTTTACACAAAATTTAAACAGGCGCCAGAACTTGAGGAAATTTTAAATCCATGCAATAGTTGGGATGTTATTATCAAAGAGATCAGGGCTGTCACCCATTTGGCCTCAAAAAATTTATTTGAAAGGGCAGCTTATACACTATTCAAGTGCTAGATATTTACATATAAATACATAATGTCCTTCTTACCGAAACAACACTGACGCTGAATTCCATCTATGGGTAAAAAAGCCAAGGTGGCCCCCAAATCTTAACTTCCCAAAACACACCCAAATTTGTGTTGTGTATGCACGGTTCACAGCCCCTCGTTGGCCTCCATGTCATGACCCTCTCAAAGTCCCTGCTTTAAAAAAGGTTGCTCTTTTCTGGGTTGCTATGCGTCATATCGGTCTGTCTGCCACAGTTGTCTTCCAGTTCTGATTTACTGCAGCCTTAAAATATTTTCTCAGCTCCCCTATCGTTGGGTTTTTCAATTTTAGCTCCCCATACAGCAGCTGTTTGAGTGTCCTGCTGTCGTTCACTCTCCTCACGCGCCCTGTCTAGCGTAGCTCTGCTGCGTTGAGCATGACTTTAAGGTGAGGATCTCATTATTTGGAACCCTGTCTGGCCATTCGATGTATGTAGTGTAAGTGACAGTGATGGAAAGACTCGAGGAATTGGTTAGCGGGGCCTGTGGGGAATCCAGGTCTCACAACCGTCGAGAAGGTTGATGGCTGCCATACTCTGCCAGTCTCCCAAAGGATGTGAAGGTCTTCTTGATCTGGTTCTCTACTTCCTCGTCCATCGCTGCATCGTTGGCCAGTGTGCTGCCTAGGTAGCAGAAGTCTGGGATGACGAAAATGCACCTTGCCGGTCCTAAAATGGAAACCCCCTCTGACAGAGGCAGGGGTCGAGGCAGAGAGACCGCCCCTTCGCATATATTGATGCCCAGCAGAGGTGGTGGAGGGAGCGGTTGACCCCCTGATGAGGAGGAGGAGGAGGCCACAGGTCCAGTGGGATCTGTCTGGTCACATCTCTAGTAGCGGGGCTGGCGGCCAGCGGATACCCAGGTGCGTGACGGCACGGTCAACCCCATGCGGAGAATGGAGTTGTCTGAGCCAGGCCGGTCTGCTCAGGACTGAGCTATTCATCATCATCATCATCATCAATCGTATCTATTGAGCGCTTACTGTGTGCAGAGCACTGTACTAAGCGCTTGGGAAGTACAAATTGGCAACATATAGAGACAGTCCCTACCCAACAGTGGGCTCACAGTCTAAAAGGGGGAGACAGAGAACAAAACCAAACATCAGCTGGGGCTGAGGGAGGGAGGGGAGTTTCTCTGCCTCTAATGATGGTATCCGTTAAGTGCTTACTATGTGTCAAGCACTGTTCAAAGTGCCGGGGTAGATACAAACTAACCGGATTGGACTCGGTCCCTGTCATTCATTCATTCATTCAATTGTATTAATTAAGCGCTTATGGCGTGCAGAGCACTGTACTAAGCACTTGGGGAGTACAAATAGGCAACATATAGAGACGGTCCCTACCCAACAATGGGCTCACAGTCTAGAAGGGGGAGACAGACAGCAAAACAAGTAGACAGGCTTACTGTGTGCAGAGCACTGGATTAAACACATGGGAGAGAGCAACGTAACAGTTGGTAGACACTACTAAGCATTGCCCTCAGAGAAATAACAACTTGCTATGCTACTGGAGTAGCGGTCTCATTTACCATCTACCTGACGGTCAAATGAAGGACTTAACTAATGCCAGACCAGTCTCTCTGGCATCAGACGGCATTGAGATTTATTTACAATGCAAAACCACTACACTAACGGCACCCTAAATAAGGAAATTCCAGGCCCACAGAGTTCCCTTCGCCTATTTTATTCCTCCTTGGTATCCTCTGCCTACAGACATTCTAGCAAAATGATGAATTACCAGATTACACAATTCAGGGCCACAAGAGGTACTGCTGGGTACTTATTATTATTATTTTTACAAAGGACAAGATTCAAAATAATTTAACCGCATACCCATGGGAACAAAAAGAGGAACAAAAGGTAGAAATGGCATGAAGATTTATTGGCTTTTATAAATGAGAAGAAAATCAGCCTTTGTGTGCCATTAACACCTGTCCTTGGAGGTTGAATCGTTTGAGGGGAAAGCCTCCACTAATTACCTGCAACATTTATTCACCAAATACCTAGTTTGTAGCCTTGAAAAACAAGGACTCCCAGTCTTCATCCCCATTTCACTGATGAGATAACTGAGGCACGGAGAAGTGAAGGGACTTGGCCGAGGTCACACAGCGGACAAGTGACGGAGCTGGGGTTAGATCCCAGGTTCTTCCGACTCCTGGGCCCGTGCTCTATCACTCCATGGGAGCCGCTCTCCCCTTGAGCTTGGTTCGGCCATGGTTGGAGCGTGGCAGATGTGGTGATGGGGGAACCCTCGCACACAGCTAGAATTTCTGGAGCTGGCAGGTGGGCACAGAAGTTTCCCGGTGGGACCCCGGAGGAGGTTTGCTTCAGGCAGTAGAGGGGAAATGGGGACATAGCCTGTTCAGCATCTTGGTCTAAAATGGACAGCCCGGGGCGGCAGGTGGGCAGATGGGAAGAGGCTGTCCGAAGTAGGAAAGATTGGCGTTAAAGACAAAATAGGAGAGGGGAGAAAACTGAAAACTGGGCCCTAGAAGTCACTCGGAGCCCTGTGTTTTCCACTTCCCAGATGTTGGGTGCCATGTCCTTTCTGGGGTACGGAGCTGTGGGCCCACTGTCTCTCACCCCTGTTCCCCAACATTTGAAAAGCCATAAGAAGGAGCCCAGTTGTCTTTAGAGGTCCTGAGGACCGGCATTGGTCTGGCCCGGCTTGGCCCTCAGAAAGCATCTGGGAACACAGGTATTTGTTAAGCGCTTGCTATGGGTCAAGCACTGTTCTAAGCGCTGGGGTAGATACAAATTAATCAAGTCGGACAGAGCCCCTGTCTTACAAGGGGCTCACAGTCTAAGTAGAAGGGACAACAGGTTTTGAATCCCCAGCATACAGAGGAGGAAACTTGTCGGCTGACTGGCTGAAGACATTCCTCGTGGGTCTCCCTGTTCTTCAGGCAGGGGTGACAGTCCTCTCCTCCATCTCCCTCTTCTATTTCCTGGAACTCTAAACCCTGGGCCCGGGCTTAGAGTTGACAGGCCAAGCAAACAGGGCCAAACGGGCAATGCCAGTGGCAACAATAATCCCTTGAAGTGCCCAGGACTGTCAATCTCCCAAATGCTTTCCCAGCAATGACCTCATTTCATCCTCTCCACATTCGGGGAGGAAGCGGTTATTGTCCCCATTTTACGGTTAAAAAAACTGAGGCACAGAGAGAGGTCACGAAACTTGGTTGAGGTCACCCAGTGGGCCAGGGGCGGAGCTGGGGGGGGTCTCCTGGCTTCCAGGGTTGTGCTCTAGCAATTAGGCCACGCTACATCCTCATCAGTTCAGTGGTTGGAGGATTTGAAACTTTTTCAGCAGGAGACCTCTCTAAGACCACCACAAGCCAGCGAAGGGTTAGGATCTGGTTACCTGAGTCGGGATTCATTCAGTTGTATCTATTGAGCGCTTACTGTGTACAGAGCACTGTACTAAGCGCTTAAGCGGGATGCAGTGACCTTCTGATGATTGCTGAGATCGCCGCCCCCCAAATCCTGGTCCCCAGGAGCAGAGGAACGATTAGAAATGGGTTTAATGGCCTGAGAGGGATTGTTTGATTTTGATATGGCACAGACAAGCTCTCTAGGACATCAGGAAACGTGGGGAGGAGGCTCTCGGCCTTCTGAAGCCTGGCTCAACTGTTCTATTTAGTACAGTGCTCTGCACATAGTAAGCGCTCAATAAATACGATTGATGATGATGAGAAGCAGAAACTGAGGCAGGTGGACAGACAGATTTAGGGGACCAGGTCAAAGTCTCCCTAAGATGTCCAAGAGCCAGCCCCACTCACTCGCAAATAAACCCTCCCTTCCACACTCGCTACCGAATCTCTCCCACCCAGACCGTTCACCTTTTCAAAAACATGGCAGAGGAAGGCTCTTAAAGGCTTTTTTTTAGGGCTTTTAGGAGAAGTCCCGATTCGAACCCTTGACGGTTTCGGTAACCTAAGGAATACGCTCTGGTCGGATGCGCCAAGTGGAAACCCCCCTCCCTACCAATCTCTAGAGGCAGAGAGAAAAATCAACAGCTACGGCTGGTTTATGAGCGGACTTCAGAGCTCTGTACAAAAATAGATTGCCACGTCCACGCAACTGTTCTAAGAAATCTCTGGGGAGGGTGAGGCCGCCGTCCCCGAAAGGAATAATCCATCTTGTCCCAGTCCCTTCCTGGGACAAGCGCAAAGCAAATTCCTCTGCCAGATGGTGCCGGTCTTCTCCTTCTGGGTTGATAAACGCGGGCAGGACGATAGTATCCTCAGAGAGCCCGGCCAGGCCCGTGGCTATCTGCAAGCGCACGACTCCACTGTCATGTTGGGGTAGAGCTTCAGTACCACGTTCCTGTTCTCGTCGAAGAAGAGGATGCTGAGGGGAGACATCCTCTCCGGCACGCAGCAGGGCTCGGGAATGCCGGGGACCACACCCACGGCCCTCACGATGCTCTGGATGGTGGCGTGGTTGGAAGGTTTTAGGGCCTAGAGGAGAGGAGGAGGGGAAGAAGGAGGATGAGGAGAGGAGACAGAAACAGGCAGGTAGGTGGGATCTTGGTTTTGAGGGATTCAGGAAAAGGCCAGGTCATTTTACAAATTCAAAGCAGGAGGAGGCCAGGCCCTCGGAGCATTCCAGCTGGGAACTGTCCCTGGGGCAGACAGACAATCCATCCCTAGGTCTGGTCTAGTCCCTCAGGTTCAGGGTAAAAAAAGGAAAAGTCAAGCGAGAGGGGAAATGTGGACTCCAGCCATGGCCAGGAGTGATTTCTTGTTTTTCTGGTCTGGTGTTTGTTGTTTCTGGTGTCTGGTTTTGTTCTGATTCATTCATTCATTCAGTCGTACTTATTGAGCGCTCACTGTGTGCAGAGCACTGTACTAAGCGCTTGGGAAGTACAAGTTGGCAACATATAGAGACGGCCCCTACCCAACAGCGGGCTCACAGTCTAGAAGACTTAACACCTGTCCACATGTTTTGTTTTGTTGTCTGTCTCCCCATTCTAGGCTGTGAGCCCACTGTTGGGTAGGGACCGTCTCCATATGTTGCCAACTTGGACATCCCAAGCGCTTAGTCCAGTGCTCTGCACACAGTAAGTGCTCAATAAATACGATTGAATGAATGAATGAATATTAACTACTTACAATGCGTCAAATGCCGTACTGAGCGCTGAGATAAATACAATATAAGCAGAATGGGTACAGCCCCTATCCAGGTAGGGCTCGCCTAAGAGGGAAGGAAAATGGTCATTTTAATCCTTTTTTTTGTGGAAGAGGAATCTGAGGCACAGATGATTTTAATGTGTTTGCGCCACATCATTAAGCAAACGGCAGAACTGGGATTAGAATCCCGGTCTCCTGGCTCTCAGGCCCATGCTTTTTCCACTCAGTCATGTTGTTTCTTTGAAAACGAGGAATTGAGAGATGTCTGGGGCTGTTGCTGTTCTGAAACCGGTGTCCCCGTCCCCCCGTCTCCCTGCCCCCGTGGGACGGTGATGATGATGATGATGATGCTGGCATTTGTTAAGCGCTTACTATGTGCCAAGGACTGTTCTAAGCGCCGGGGTAGATTCAAGGTGATCAGGTTGTCCCACGTGGGGCTCACAGTCTTCATCCACATTTTAGTCATTCATTCAATCGTATTTATTGAGTGCTTACCGTGTGCAGAGCACTGTACTAAGCGCTTGGGAAGTACAGGTCGGCAACATACAGAAATGGTCCCTACCCAACAACGGGCTCACAGTCTAGAAGATGAGGTAACTGAGGCCCAGAGAAGTGAAGTGGCTTGCCCAAAGTCACACAGCTGACAAGTGGCAGAGCCGGGATTAGAACCCACGACTCCAGTGGCTACCAATCAATCTGCGCATCAGGAAGAAACTCCTCACCCTGGGCTTCAAGGCTGTCCAACCCCTCGCCCCCTCCTACCTCATCTCCCTTCTGTCCTTCTCCAGCCCAGCCCGCACCCTCCTCTCCTCTGCCACTAATCTCCTCCCCGTACCTCGTTCTCGCCTTTCCCGCCATCGACCCCCGGCCCACGTCCTCCCCCGGGCCTGGAATGCCCCCAATCCCTCTGCCCATCCACCAAGCTGGCTCTCTTCCTCCCTTCAAGGCCCTACTGAGAGCTCACCTCCTCCAGGAGGCCTTCCCACACTGAGCCCCTTCCTTCCTCTCCCCCTCGTCCCCCTCTCCATCCCCCCATCTTACCTCCTTCCCTTCCCCACAGCACCTGTATATAGGTATATATGCTTGTACATATTTATTACTCTATTTATTTTACTTGTATATATCTATTCTATTTATTTTGTTAGTATGTTTGGTTTTGTTCTCTGTCTCCCCCTTTCAGACTGTGAGCCCACTGTTGGGTAGGGACTGTCTCTAGATGTTGCCAACTTGGACTTCCCAAGCACTTAGTACAGCGCTCTGCACACAGTAAGCGCTCAATAAATATGATTGATTGATTGATTGACCTCTGACTCTTATGGTGGACGGAGGTAGGGCAGTTTCTGTTCTGAGAGGAGTATTTCTGTTTCCCTGCCCCTGTGGGATGGTCCATAGCGGATGGAGGCAGGGCAGCTTCTGGGTCCCTGAAGACCCAGAGGGAGACGTCTAGCTGGGACGCTTCTCGAGCTTTCCGTTACGTGTTTTACAAAATCCAGGCGACCGGAAAACCTGTCCTCCTGCTTCTCTGCTGCAGAGCTCGGCTACACACGCCCACGGGCTCAACACTAGCCCAGGAGCTGAAGTGGAGGCCCCCGTAGCCTCAGTCTCCCCCAGGAGGGATGAAGGACATTTCCCAGACTGGTCAGCCATCCCGCCCACCCCCAGCCCTCCGGGCCCAGCAGCGTTCATTCATTCAATCGTATTTATTGAGCACTTACTGTGTGCAGAGCGCTGTACTAAGCGCCGTACTAAGCGCGTTACAGCCCCGGTGCCTGGGAAGGACTTCGAGTTTAAAGCTTGGTTCCCCAATTACACTGGGAAAAGTGGCCCCACTGAACGCTGTTGGTTAGAGAAGCAGCGTGGCTCAGTGGAAAGAGCCCAGGCTTTGGAGTCAGAGGTCATGGGTTCAAATCCCGGCTCCGTCAATTGTCAGCTGTGTGACTTTGGGCAAGTCGCTTCACTTCTCTGGGCCTCAGTGACCTCATCTGTAAAATGTGGGTTAAGACTGTGAGCCCCCCGGGGGACAACCTGTTCACCTTGTAACTTCCCCAGCGCTTAGAACAGTGCTTTGCACATAGTAAGCGCTTAATAAATGCCATCATTACTATCAGTATCAGTAAGAAGGTGTCACCTGGAGTGGCCCACCCACTTCACCAAGGCCTTAGGTCCTCAGCACTGAGGCATGGGGACCCCACAGAGGAGAGATGCAGCGTGGACTACTGGATAGAGCCTGGGCCCCGGAGTCAGAAGGACCTGGGTTCTAAACCCGGCTCCGCCTCTTGTCTGGAGAAGCGGCGTGGCCCCGTGGAAAGAGCCCGGGCTTGGAAGTCAGAGGTGGTGGGTTCTAATCTCGGCTCTGCTACTTGTCAGCTGTGTGACTTCGGGCAAGTTACTTCACTTCTCTGGGCCTCAGTTGCCTCCTCTGGAAAACGGGGATGAAGATGGTGAGCCCCACTTGGGAAAACCTGATCACCTTGTATCTCCCCAGCGCTTAGAACAGTGCTTGGCACAAAGTAAGTGCTTAACAAATACCCTTATTATTATTATTATTGTCTGCTGTGTGACCTTGGGGAGTCAAGGTCTATTTATCTATCTATTCTGATGGTTTTTGACAACTGTCTACTTGTTTTGTTTTGTTGTCTATCTCCCCCGTCTAGACTGTGAGCCCATCGTTGGGTAGGGACTGTCTCTATATGTTGCTGACTTGCACTTCCTAAGCGCTTAGTACAGTGCTCTGCACACAGTAAGCGCTCAATAAATATGATTGAGTGAATGAATGAATGTGTCACTTCACTTCTCTGGGCCTCAGTTACATCGCCTGTCAAATTCATTCATTCATTCATTCATTCATACAATCGTATTTATTTAGCGCTTACTGTGTGCAGAGCACTGGACTAAGCGCTTGGGAAGTCCAAGTTGGCAACATATAGAGACGGTCCCTACCCAACAGTGGGCTCCCAGTCTAGAAGGGGGAGGCAGAGAACAAAACAAAACATATTAACAAAATAAAATAAATAGAATATGTACAAATAAAATAGAGTAATAAATCCGTACAAACATATATACATATGTACGCTGTGGGGAGGGGAAGGAGGTAAGGCAGGGGGCATGGCGAGGGGGAGGAGGAGGAGAGGAATGAATTGAATTCATTCAATTCATTCAATAGTATTTATTGAGCGCTTACTGTGTGCAGAGCACTGGACGAAGCGCTTGAGAAGTACAAGTTGGCAACATATGGAGATGGTCCCTACCCAACAACGGGCTCACAGTCTCGAAGGGGGAGACAGACAACAAAACAAAACACATGGACAGGTGTCAAGTCGTCAGAACAAATAGAAGGAAAGCTAGATGCACATCATTAACAAAATAAATAGAATAGTAAATACGTACAAGTAAAATAAGACTGTGAGCCCCGTGTGGGCCAGGGACTGAGTCCATCCCAATTACTCTATTTATTTATTTCACTTGTACATATTCTATTTATTTTATTTTGTTAATATGTCTTGTTTTGTTCTCTGTCTCCCCCTTCTAGACTATGAGCCCACTGTTGGGTAGGGACCGTCTCTATATGTTGCCAACTTGGACTTCCCAAGCGCTTAGTCCAGTGCTCTGCACACAGTAAGCGCTCAATAAGTACGATTGAATGAATGAATGAATGAATGTGTGACCAGGCAAATTACTTCACTTCTCTGGGCCTCAGTTGCCTCATCTGGAAAACGGGGACGAAGACTGTGAGCCCCACGTGGGACAACCTGATCACCTTGTATCTCCCCAGCGCTTAGAACAGTGCTTGGCACAAAGTAAGCACTTAACAAATACCATTATGATTATTATTATCGTCTGCTGTGTGACCTTGGGGAGTCAAGGTCTATTTATCTGTCTATTCTGACGGTTTGGTTTTGTTGCCTGAGTCCCAACGCTCAGCACAGCGCCCAGTACCGAGTAAGCGCTTAACAAATACCACTTTTATATTATTGTTTGGCGATGTGGCATTTCCTTGCTTGGACTCAGATTTAGTGGTTAAGAGTCAAAAAGCCCTCAGGGTCCCTGTGTTCTCACCAATCCTGGATTTATCCCTTTTAGACTGTGAGCCCACTGTTGGGTAGGGACTGTCTCTATATGTTACCAATTTGTACTTCCCAAGTGCTTAGTACAGTGCTCTGCACACAGTAAGCGCTCAATAAATACGATTGATGATGATGATATATCCGCAGGGCCTTCTGAGCTGCTGCCCAGCCAGGCTCTGAATGATGAGCAGTTTGCAGTTTGGTGATTTCCTCTGGCCTGGGGTTGACGCCACCAGAAAGATTTCCGGCCCACAGGAGGGTCATCCGGAGTCCAGTTCGGCTAACAGCGCTGAGGCTTCAGCGGAGTTATAATAATAATAATGATGATGGCATTTATTAAGTGCTCACTATGTGCAAAGCACTGTTGTAAGCGCTAGGAAGCTCACCTCCTCCAGGAGGCTTTCCCAGACTGAACCCTCCCTTTTTCCTCTCCTCCCTCGGTCCCCATCGCCCCCCTCCCTCCCTCTGCCCTACCCCTTCCCCTCCCCACAGCACTTGCATATATTGGTACATATTGATTAGTCTATTTTATTTGTACATATTGATTTTATTAATGATGTGTATATAGCTCTAACTCTTTATTCTGATGGTATATAGCTATAACTCTATTTATTCTGATGGTATTGTTAAGCACTTGGTATGTTCTGTTCTAAGCGCTGTTCTAAACGCTGGGGGGAATACAAGGTAATCAGGTTGTCCCACATAGGGCTCACAGTCTTCATCCCCATTTTCCAGATGAGGGAACTGAGGCCCAGAGAAGTGAAGTGACTTGCCCAAAGTCACCCAGCTGACAAGCGGCAGGGCCGGGATGAGAACCGGAGCCCCATCCCCAGCCCGTCGGTTAGAATAATAATAATAATAGTAATAATCACGGTATTTGTTCAGCGCTTACTATTTGCCAAGCACTCATTCAGTCGTTCGTTCATTCAGCCGTATTTATTGAGCTCTTACTGTGTGCAGTGCGCTGTGCTAAGCACTGGGTTAGATAGGAGGTAATCAGGTTGTCTCATGTGGGATTCACAGTCTTGATCCCCATTTTATAGATGAGGTAACTGAGGCACAGAGAAGTGAAATGGCTTGCCCGAAGTCACACAGCAGACGAGGGGGAGAGGTGGGATTAGAACCCATGACCTCTGACTCCCAAGCCCGGGCTCTTTCTGCTGAGCAACGCTGCTTCGGATTGATAGAGAGGTGGGGAGGCTGGTTACTGATCACACAATGCACGTGCTCTCCCAGCCTGAATAATAATAATAATAATAATGATAGCATTTATTAAGCGCTTACTATGTGCAAAAGCACTGTTCTAAGAGCTGGAGAGGTTACAAGGTGATGAGGTTGTCCCACGGGGGGCTCCCAGTCTTCATCCCCATTTTCCAGATGAGGGAACTGAGGCCCAGAGAAGTGAAGTGACTTGCCCAGAGTCACCCGGCTGGCAAGTGGCGGAGCCGGGATTTGAACCCATGACCTCTGACTCCAAAGCCCGGGCTCTTTCCACTGAGCCACGCTGCTTCTCTAAGAATGGCCAGCGGATGGGGTGCAGGCTAAACGGGGGGAAAGTTGGGGGAGGGAGGGGTGTGTGTGTGTGTGTGTGTGTGTGTGTGTGTGTGTGTGTGTGTGTGTGTGTGTGTGTGTGTGTGTGTGTGTGTGTGTGTGTGTGTGTGTGTGTGTGTGTGTGTGTGTGTGTGTGTGTGTGTGTGTGTGTGTGTGTGTGTGTGTGTGAGACGTCAGCTCTGAGCCTCCTTTCCCGGCCTGCGCTGGGGACGGGGTTTGTGACTTCTTGCCCTGCATCATCAATCGTATTTATTGAGCGCTTACTGTGTGCAGAGCACTGTACTAAGCGCTTGGGAAGTACAAGTTGGCAACATATAGAGACGGTCCCTACCCAACAGATTCAGCCAGGCGGGCACAACAGAAGACAAAGTGGCAGAGTCGGGATTATCACCCTATTTATTTGCCCGTATTTACTATTCTATTTATTTTGTTAATAATAATAATGATGGCATTTGTTAAGCGCTTACTATGTGCAAAGCACTGTTCTAAGCGCTGGGAGGGATACAAGGTGATCAGGCTGTCTCACGTGGGGCTTACCCCCATCATCTCCATTTTACAGATGAGGTAACTGAGGTTCCGAGAAGTGAAGTGACTTGGCCAAGGTCACACAGCAGACGTATGGCGGAGCCGGGACTCGAACCCATGACCTCTGACTCCAAAGCCCGTGCTCTTTCCACTGAGTCACGCTGCTTCTCATGTCGTTAATTCATTCAATTCATTCATTCAATCGTATTTATTGAGCGCTTACTGTGTGCAGAACACTGTACTAAGCGCTTGGGAAGTTAATGATGTGCATATAGCTTTAATTCCATTTGTTCTGACGATTTTGACCCCTGTCTACAGGTTTTGTTTCCCCACTGAGAGCTCCCCTCCTCCAGGAGGCCTTCCCAGACTGAGCCCCCTTTTTCCTCTCCTCCTCCCCGTTCCCCTCTGCCCTACCTCCTTCCCCTCCCCACAGCACTTATATATATTTGTACAGATTTATTACTCTATTTTACTTGTTCATATTTATTATTCTATTTATTTTGTTAATGATGTGCATCTAATCAATCAATCAATCAATCATATTTATTGAGCACTTACTGTGTGCAGAGCACTGTACTAAGCGCTTGGGAAGTCCAAGTTGGCAACATATAGAGACGGCCCCTACCCAACAGTGGGCTCACAGTCTAAAAGGGGAAGACAGAGAACAAAACCAAACATACTAACAAAATAAAATAAATAGAATAGATAGGGACAAGTAAAATAAATAAATAAATAAATAGAGTAATAAATCTGTACAACCATATATCCATATATACAGGTGCTGTGGGGAAGGGAAGGAGGTAAGATGGGGGGGATGGAGAGGGGTACGAGGGGAAGCTTTATTTCTAAAGCTTTATTTATTTCTAGCTTTATTTCTGTTTGTTCTGATGACTTGACCCCCGTCCACATGTTTTGTTTTGTCATCTGTCTCCCCCTTCTAGACTGGGAGCCCATCATTGGGTAGGGACCGTTTCTGTATGTTGCCAACTTGGACTTCCCAAGCGCTTAGTACAGTGCTCTGCACACAGTAAGCACTCAATAAATACGATTGAATGAATGAATATGTTTGTACAGATTTATTACTCCATTTATTTTGCTTGTTCATATTTATTATTCTATTTATTTTGTTAATGATGTGCATCTAGCTTTATTTCTGTTTGTTCTGATGACTTGACACCTGTCCACATGTTTTGTCGTCTGTCTCCCCCTTCTAGACTGGGAGCCCGTCGTTGGGTAGGGACCATCTCTATATGTTGCCAACTTGGACTTCCCAAGCGCTTAGTCCAGTGCTCTGCACACAGTAAGCGCTCAATAAATACGATCGAATGAATGAATGAATGAATCTAGCTTTATTTCTGTTTGTTCTGACGACTTGACACCTGTCCACATGTTTTGTTTTGTCGTCTGTCTCCCCTTTCTAGACTGGGAGCCTGTTGTTGGGTAGGGACCGTCTCTATATGTTGCCAACTTGGGCTTCCCAAGCGCTTAATACAGTGCTCTGCACACAGTAAGCGCTCAATAAATACGATTGAGTGAATTGAATGAACGAATGAACATGGGTGTGAGAGCCCCTGAGTTCTTTGACGTCAGTGTGCGGCCCTGAGGCCGGGGCAAGGGAAAACAGAGCTGGGGGAGGTGGACAAGATGATGATGATGATAGCATTTATTAAGCGCTTACTATGTGCAAAGCACTGTTCTAAGCGCTGGGGAGGTTACAAGGTGATCAGGTTGTCCCATGGGGGGCTCACAGTCTTAATTCCCATTTTACAGATGAGGTAACTGAGGCACAGAGAAGTGAAGTGACTTGCCCAAAGTCACACAGCTGACAATTGGCAGAGCCGGGATTTGAACCCATGACCTCTGACTCCAAAACCCGCGCTCTTTCCACTGAGCCACGCTGCTTCTCATAAGACAGTCTTCTCACAAGACAGTGCGGAGACCTGACCCCTTAGCTCGGCACTGCCCCTCTCCCCTCTCATTCAGTCAATCGTATTTATTGAGCGCTTACTGTGTGCAGAGCACTGGACTAAGCGCTCTCGTTATCACTAGGCTAGCCACCCATTGCTTTGCTTTTCAGAATCATAATATTTGTTAAGCGCTTACTGAATAATACTATAGTTTCAGAATAATAGTATTTGTTAAGCGCTTACTATGTGCCCATCCCTGCTTCACCACCTCGTGTGTGACCTTGGGCAAGTCAGGTAACGTCTCTGTGCCTCAGTTACCACATCTGCAAAATGGGATTAAGACTGTGCGAGCCCTATGTAGGACATGTACCGTGAGCCAACTGATCATTTGGTTGATCTGCTCCCCCTTCTAGACCGTGAGCCCATTGTTGGGTGGCGGACGTCTCTGTATGCTGTTGATTTGTACTTCCCGAGCGCTTAGTACAGTGCTCTGCACACAGTAAGCGCTCAATAAATACGAATGAATGAAAAAAAAAACACTGTTCTAAGCATTGGGGTAGATACAAGGTAGGTTGTCCCACGTGGGACTCAGTCTTCATCCCCATTTTCCAGATGAGGTCACTGAGGCCCAGAGAAGTGAAGTGACCTGCCCAAAGTCACACAGCTGACAAGTGGTGGAGCTGGGATTGGAACGTACGACCTCTGACTCCCAAGCCCGGGCTCTTTCCACTAAGCCATGTTGCTTCACGTATCATTAGGCGCTTAGTACAGTGCTCTGCGCACGGTAAGCGCTCAATAAATACGATTGATGATGATTATTGTTGGGTAGGAACCATCTCTATATGTTGCCGATTTGTACTTCCCAAGCGCTCAGTACAGTGCTCCGCACCCGGAGAAGCAGCGTGGCTCAGTGGCAAGAGCCCGGGCTGGGAGTCAGAGGTCATGGGTTCTAATCCCGGCTCCGCCACTTAGCAGCTCTGTGACTCTGGGCAAGTCTGGGCCTCAGTGACCTCATCTGTCAAACGGGGATGAAGACCATGAGCCCCCCGTGGGACAACCTGATCACCTTATAATAATAATAATAGTGGCATTTATTAAGCGCTTACTATGTGCAGAGCACTGTTCTAAGCGCTGGGGAATTTACAAGGTGATCAGGTTGTCCCACGGGGGGCTCACAGTCTTCATCCCCATTTTGCAGATGAGGGAACTGAGGCCCAGAGCAGTTAAGTGACTTGCCCAAAGTCACACAGCTGACAAGTGGTGGAGCCGGGATTTGAACCCATGACCTCTGACTCCAAAGCCTGGGCTTTTTCCACTGAGCCACGCTGCTTCTCTATAATAATGGCATTTATATGTGCAAAGCACTGTTCTAAGCGCTGGGGAGGTTACCAGGTAATCAGGTTGTCCCATGTGGGGCTCACAGTCTTAATCCCCGTTTTACAGATGAGGGAACTGAGGCACAGAGAAGTGAAGTGGCGGGATTTGAACCCGTGACCTCGGACGCCAAAGCCTGTGCTCTTTCCACTGACCCACACTGCTTCTCTGTAATAGCAGCTATCCTCCTATCCTATCCTCCTATCCTACAGCTATCCTTGTATCCTCCCCAGCGCTTAGAACAGTGCTTAGCACATAGTAAGCGCTTAACAAATGCCGTCATCATTATTATAATAAATGCGATTGAATGAATGAATAAAGACTGAACTTCTGCCCTGCCCCACATCGTAGCAATACGAACGGTGGTCTTTATTAAGCGCTGTCTAAGGGTCAGGCAATGTCTTAACCCCCTCGTCCCCCTCTCCATCCCCCCCATCTTACCTCCTTCCCTTCCCCACAGCACCTGTATATATGTATATATGTTTGTACAATCAATCAATCAATCAATCAATCGTATTTATTGAGCGCTTACTATGTGCAGAGCACTGTACTAAGCGCTTGGGAAGTACAAATTGGCAACACATAGAGACAGTCCCTACCCAACAGTGGGCTCACAGTCTAAAAGGGGGAGACAGAGAACGGAACCAAACATACCAACAAAATAAAATAAATAGGATAGAAATGTACAAGTAAAATAAATAAATAAATAAATAAATAGAGTAATAAATATGTACAACCATATATACATATATACAGGTGCTGTGGGGAAGGGAAGGAGGTAAGATGGGGGGATGGAGAGGGGATGTACAGATTTATTACTCTATTTATTTATGTATTTTACTTGTACATATCTAATCTATTTATTCTATTTTGTTGGTATGTTTGGTTCTGTTCTCTGTCTCCCCCTTTTAGACTGTGAGCCCACTGTTGGGTAGGGACTGTCTCTATATGTTGCCAACTTGTACTTCCCAAGTGCTTAGTCCAGTGCTCTGCACACAGTAAGCGCTCAATAAATACGATTGATTGATTGATTGATTGATTAAGTGCTGATTCCTCTGCTTCAGAGCTCCTCAGGGGAGCGGGTTTGAGGGCTCAGAGGTGGGGGAATTTGGGGGTGCAAGGCAGAGCATCAGGGGCAGGGCACGAGGACACATGAAGAAGCACGGGAGAGAGCGGAGTGAGATCCCTATTTATTCTATTTTGTTAATATGTTTTGTTTTGTTGTCTTGTCTCCCCCTTCTAGACTGTGAGCCCACTGTTGGGTAGGGGCCGTCTCTATACGTTGCCGACTTGGACTTCCCAAGCGCTTAGGACAGGGCTCTGCACACAGGAAGCGCTCAATAAATACGATTGAATGAATGAATGAATGAATCCCTGGAGTCAGGGGCGCTTTGGCATTGGGCACCCAAGCTGAGGAGGACGGTGGATGCAGTTGGCTTCATATTCTAGGCCTGTGAGCCCCACATGGGACGGGGACTGTGCCCAACTCGATTTGCTCGAATCCACCCCAGCGCTTAGTACAGTGCCTGCCACAGAGAAAGTGCTTAACAAATAATAACAATAATAATGGTGGTATTTGTTAAGCACTTACTATTCATTCATTCATTCATTCAATCGTATTTATTGAGCGCTTACTGTGTGCAGAGCACTGGACTAAGTGCTTGGGAAGTACAAGTTGGCAACGTATAGAGACGGTCCCTACCCAACAGCGGGCTCACAGTCTAGAAGGGGGGCGGACAGTCTAGAAGGGGAAAAAAGTCGCACAGCTGACAAGTGGCGGAGCTAGGATTAGAACCCACAACCTCCGACTCCCAAGCCCGGGCTCTTTCCACTGAGCCACACCGCTTCTCTAACCACCAGACCGTAATCCTATCTAGTTCTCCAGCCCCTTTCCCCATTTCCCTGGGCCTCCTGACTTCTATTTCCCCGTCTCTTTCCCACAGGGTTCCTTGCCCCCCAACAGGCAACGACTGCCAGCTCCTCGAGGGCAGGGAACGTTTCTACCGTAGTCCCTGCCGCGGCAGAGAAGCAGAGTGGCTCAGTGGAAAGAGCCCGGGCTTTGGAGTCGGAGGTCAGGGGTTCAAATCCCGACGCCGCCAATTGTCAGCTGCGTGATTTTGGGCAAGTCACTTCGCTTCTCTGGGCCCCAGTGACCTCACCTGGAAAATGGGGATTAAGACTGTGAACTCCCCAGGAGACAACCTGATCACCTTGTACCTCCCCAGCGCCCAGAACAGTGCTTTGCACATAGTAAGCGCTTAATAAATATTATTATTGTTACCGTCCACTGCAGTGCTGCAGGGATGGCACTTCCTCTGGCCAGGAAGTCAGTCTTCTCCCTCCCGCCCACTGGCCGGTCAAAGCCCCAGGATGCCCAAGGAGGGCAAAGATGCGGCCATGTGGCACCGTGGGCAGGTCTGGTAGCAGGCACCGGGCAGGGGCACTAGGGAAACTCATGCCCCTTCAGGGCTGTGACCCCAGGCTGGAAGGCACCAAGTCCCGCAAAGCACCGTTCTAAGCGCTGGGGGGGATACAAGGTGAACAGGTTGTCCCACTTGGGGCTCACAGTCTTAATCCCCATTTTACAGATGAGGTCACTGAGGCACAGAGAAGCTAAGTGGCTTGGCCAAGTTCACACAGCTGACAAGTGGTGGAGCTGGGATTCGAACCCATGACCTCTGACTCCCAAGCCTGCATTCTTTCCATTCTCCCCACAGCACCTGTATATATGTATATATGGTTGTACATATTTATTACTCTATTTATTTATTTTACTTGTACATTTCTATCCTATTTATTTTATTTTGTTGGTATGTTTGGTTCTGTTCTCTGTCTCCCCCTTTTAGACTGTGAGCCCACTGTTGGGTAGGGACTGTCTCTATGTGTTGCCGATTTGTACTTCCCAAGCGCTTAGTACAGTGCTCTGCACATAGTAAGCGCTCAATAAATACGATTGATTGATTGATTGATTGATTGATTTCCACCGAGCCACGCTGCCTCGAATGCCATCATCATCATCATCATGGGTATGGACAGGCATGTGCAAATCTGATTCTGCGGTGTGCGCACGTGTGTATGATCTTGCGCTTGTGTGTGTGCACCCACTGTTGGGTAGGGACTGTCTCTATATGTTGCCAATTTGTACTTCCCAAGCGCTTAGTACAGTGCTCTGCACATAGTAAGCGCTCAGTAAATACGATTGATGATGATGCAAGCTCACCCCCAAATGGGCTCATTATTTTTGTCCGCATTTTCAGGGGTCGGGGCCAGCAGGCTCGTTTCCAATGCAGAACTACCGTCCCGTTTGAGAGCAACAACAGTTCCGTATTCTTTAGGGTGGGGGGATATACGTATATATGTTTGTAGGTATTACTCTATTTATTTGTTTATTTTATTTGTACATATTTATCCTATTTATTTTATTTTGTTAATACGCTTTGTCTTGTTCTCTGTCTCCCCCTTCTAGACTGTGAGCCTACTGTTGGGTAGGGACTGTCTATACGTTGCCGACTTGTACTTCCCAAGTGCTTAGTCCAGTGCTCTGCACATAGTAAGCGCTCAATAAATACAATTGATTGATTGCTCTGCACACAGTAAGCACTCAATAAATATGATCGAATGAATGAATGAATTAACGGGGAGGGAATGGGGTGAAAATCCAGGGTCCCACTGGGTTTTAAATCTCAGTAAGCCCTGGCCAGCCTACCCAGTGCCCTCTCCTTGCCCTCTTTTTCCTCCCACACTTCCACACCCCTGAGTCGGCCCCAACCCCGACCTCACCGGAGGGTTGCGAGCCAAAGCGTTCATTCAGTCGTACTTATTGAGCACTTACTCTGTGCAGAGCACTGCACTAAGCGCTTCCAGAAACCGGCCTGCGGTCCCCGGGAGCTCCCACATCCCGCATCCCAGAGAGGAGCAATGGCAGCGATGGCATCTGAGCACATCGCACTGCCCTAAACGCTGGGAGAACTACTCCGTCTGCCGAGATTCGTTCAGCCAGAGGTCGTACCTTCGGCATGGGGAACTGGCAGGCCCCGGCGCAGTAGAAGGCGTCGAAAGACTTGGGGGAGATAATCCACTCGCTCCAGCCGATGTCGGCAAAATCCACTTTGAGATAGCGGCGGGCGCAGTTCCGCGGCTCATCCCACTGCTTCCTCCGCGCCTGCGTTAGGGTCCGTTCGTCGAACTGCAGGATCTGGCTCTTCCGCTCCTGCTTCTTCCTGGGCTTCTTCCTGCTCTTCCCGGGCTGGGCCTGCAGGCTCAGGTAGGGCTGCTTCCCGTCCCCGGCCCAGCCTCCGGCCCAGCCTCTGCCGCCCCGGACCCCGGTCCCCGGGAGCTCGTTGTCCTGCAGGGGTTGCGCGGGGCCGGTGGAGCGTCTTCGACGTCGAGGCCCCGGGAGGGGAGCCCGGAAGAGCGCGTGGTGCTCGGGCCCGGGGAGATGCGCGTGTGGTGGGCCACGGCGCTTGGGCCTGGAGAGGGATGTAACGTGGCGCTCGAGCCCGGAGGGGAGCACGTGCGGCGGGTCGTGGCGCTCGGGCCTGGAGAGGTGAACGTGTGGTGGCCCGTGGTGCCTGTGCCTGGAGGTGGGTGAAACGTGGCGCTTGAGCCCAGCGGGGAGCACGTGCGGCGGGTTGTGGTACTCGGGCCCGGAGAGGGATGTAGCGTGGTGCTCGGGCCCGGAAAGGGGCACGTGTGGTGGGTTGTGGTGCTCGGGCCCGGAGAGGAGCACGTGTGGTGGTCCGTGGCGTTCGGGCCCGGAGAGGGATGTCCCGTGGCGCTCAGGCCCAGAGAGGGGCATGTGTGGTGGTCCGTGGCGCTCGGGCCCAGAGAGGGCTGTAATTTGGCGCTCAGGCCCGGAGAGGGGCACTTGTGGTGGCCCGTGGAGCTCGGCCCCGGAGAGGGGCACTTGTGGTGGCCTGTGGAGCTCGGGCCCAGAGAGGGCTGTCCCGTTGCTCTCGGGCCCGGAGAGGGGCACTTGTGGTGGCCCATGGAGCTCGGGCCTGGAGAGGGATGTAATGTGGCGCTCGGGCCCGGAGGTGAGCACATGCGGCGGGTCGTGGCGCTTGGGCCCAGAGAGGGGCACTTGTGGCGGGTTGTGGCGCTCAGGCCCGGAGAGGGATGTAATGTGTTGCTTGGGCCCGGAAAGGGGCACGTGCAGTGTCCCATGGCGCTCAGGCCTGGAGAGAGATGTAACGTGGCGCTTGGGCCCGGAGAGGGACACTTGTGGCGGGTTGTGGTGCTCAGGCCCGGAGAGGGATGTAATGTGGTGTTCAGGCCCGGAAAGGGGCACGTGCGGTGTCCTGTGGCGCTTGGGCCTGGAGAGGGATGTAACGTGGCGCTCGGGCCCGGAGAGGGGCACTTGTGGTGGGTTGTGGCGCTCAGGCCCGGAGAGGGACGTAACGTGGCGCTCGGGCCCAGAGAGGGATGTAACATGTTGCTTGGGCCCAGAAAGGGGCACTTGTGGTGTCCCGTGTCGCTTGGGCCCGGAGAAGGGCACTTGTGGTGGGTTGTGGCGCTCGGGCCCGGAGAGGGATGTAACGTGTTGCTCGGGCCCAGAGAGGGGCACTTGTGGAGGGTTGTGGTGCTCAGGCCCGGAGAGGGGCACGTGTGGTGGGTCGTGGCGCTCGAGCCCAGAGGGGAGCACATGTGGTGGCCAGGGTCGCTCGGGCCCGGAGAGGGGCACTTGTGGCGGGTTGTGGCGCTCAGGCCCGGAGAGGGATGCAACGTGTTGCTTGGGCCCAGAAAGGGGCACTTGTGGTGTCCCGTGTGGCTCGGGCCTGGAGAGGGATGTAACGTGTTGCTCGGGCCCAGAGAGGGGCACTTGTGGAGGGTTGTGGTGCTCAGGCCCGGAGAGGGGCACGTGTGGCGGGTTGTGGTGCTCGAGCCCAGAGGGGAGCACATGTGGTGGCCAGTGTTTCTCGGGCCCGGAGAGGGGCACTTGTGGCGGGTTGTGGTGCTCGGTCCCGGAGAGGGACACTTGTGGTGGGTTGTGGCGCTCAGGCCCGGAGAGGGGCACGTGTGGCGGGTCGTGGCGCTCGAGCCCAGAGGGGAGCACATGTGGTGGCCAGTGTTTCTCGGGCCCGGAGAGGGGCACTTGTGGGGGGTTGTGTCGCTCGGGCCCGGAGAGGGATGCAACGTGTTGCTTGGGCCCAGAGAGGGGCACTTGTGGTGTCCCGTGTGGCTCTTTCTGGGGGTCAGGGCGTCCAGTCCATTGCCCCGGCCAGGCCGAAGCGCCCCCTGCCGGCCCGGAGAGGGCCGAGTCGTTGGCGAACACCAGGATGTAGGGCGGCTGCGCGGGCGGCCGGGGCCGGGCGGCTCCGCGGCGCCCCCCGGCGGCGATGGTGACGCCCAGCAGGCGGCGGCCGGCGGCCGTGGCCGCGCGCAGGGCCCGCGTGATGTCGCGCGCCTGCCAGCCCGGCTCGGCCCGCGCAGCCGCAGTGGCGGCGAGGGGGAAGGGGCGGCTCGCCGGCGGCCTCTGGCGGCCGGGCCGGGAAGGGCTCCAGGCCGCCAGGGCGATGCGCAGCCGGCCGGGCCGGGAGCAGGCCCAGGGTGGGCGGCAGGACTCTTGGGCGTCCAGTACGTCCCCCGTGGAGTAATGCAGCCAGGCCGACAAGATGTCCTCGGACTTGCTCAGGGAGCTCAGGTTAAAAACATGCAGCTCCGGCCCGCCCGGCTTCCCTGAAAGAGAGGACACGCTCGTAGTCCACATACTGACTACTGTTGGGTAGGGACCGACTCTCTATGTTGCCAACTTGGACTTCCCAAGCGCTTAGTACAGTGCTCTGCACACAGGAAGCGCTCAATAAATACGACTGAATCAATGAATGCATTGTATGATGGAATAAATTCAATGATTGAATGAATGAAGGCCTCCAGCTGGCCTTCCCAGACTGAGCCCAGACTGAGCATCTCTAAGCGCTTAGTACAGTGCTCTGCACATAGTAAGCGCTCAATAAATACGATTGATTGATTGATTGAGCCCCCTCTTTCCTCTCCCCATCGCACCTGTATATATGTTTGTATGTATTTATTATTATATTAATTTTACTTGCACATATTTATTCTGTTTCTTTTGTTGGTATGTTTTGTTGTCTGTCGTCTCCCCCTTCTAGACTGTGAGCCCACTGTTGGGTAGGGACCATCTCTATGTGTTGCCGACTTGGACTTCCCAAGCGCTTAGTACAGTGCTCTGGACACAGTAAGCGCTCAATAAATACGATTGAATGAATGAATGAACAGTAAGCGCTCAATAAATACGATTGCATGAATGAATGGATTGAATGAATTCAATGATTGAATGAATGAAGGCCTCCAGCAGGTCTTCCCAGACTGAGCCCCCTCTTTCTTCTCCCCAAAGCACCTGTATATATGTTTGTATGTATTTATTACTCTATTAATTTTATTTGTACATATTTATTCTATTTCTTTTATTTTGTTAGTATGTTTTGCTGTCTGTCGTCTCCCCCTTCTAGACTGTGAGTCCGCTGTTGGGTAGGGACTGTCTCTATGTGTTGCCGACTTGGACTTCCCAAGCGCTTAGTACAGTGCTCTGCGCACAGTAAGCGCTCAATAAATACGATTGAATGAATGAATGCACAGTAAGCGCTCAATAAATACGATTCCATGAATGAATGGATTGAATGATTGAATGAATTCAATGATTGAATGAATGAAGGCCTCCAGCAGGCCTTCCCAGGCTGAGCCCCCTCTTTCCTCTCCCCATCGCACCTGTGTATATGTTTGTATGTATTTATTACTCTATTAATTTTATTTGTACATATTTCTTTTATTTTGTTAGTATGTTTTGCTGTCTGTCGTCTCCCCCTTCTAGACTGTGAGTCCGCTGTTGGGTAGGGACCGTCTCTATGTGTTGCCGACTGGGACTTCCCAAGCGCTTAGTACAGTTCTGTGCACACAGTAAGCGCTCAATAAATACGATTGAATGAATGAACAGTAAGCGCTCAATAAATACGATTGCATGAATGAATGGATTGAATGATTGAATGAATTCAATGATTGAATGAATGAAGGCCTCCAGCAGGCCTTCCCAGGCTGAGCCCCCTCTTTCCTCTCCCCATCGCACCTGTGTATATGTTTGTATGTATTTATTACTCTATTAATTTTATTTGTACATATTTATTTTATTTTGTTAGTATGTTTTGCTGTCTGTCGTCTCCCCCTTCTAGACTGTGAGTCCGCTGTTGGGTAGGGACCGTCTCTATGTGTTGCCGACTGGGACTTCCCAAGCGCTTAGTACAGTGCTCTGCACACAGTAAGCGCTCAATAAATACGATTGAATGAATGCACAGTAAGCGCTCAATAAATACGATTGCATGAATGAATGGATTGAATGATTGAATGAATTCAATGATTGAATGAATGAAGGCCTCCAGCAGGCCTTCCCAGACTGAGCCCCCTCCTTCCCCTCCCCATCGCACCTGTATATATGTTTGTATGTATTTATTACTCATTAATTTTATTTGTACATATTTATTTTATTTTGTTAGTGTGTTTTGTTGTCTGTCGTCTCCCCCTTCTAGACTGTGAGCCCACTGTTGGGTAGGGACCATCTCTATGTGTTGCCGACTTGGACTTCCCAAGCGCTTAGTACAGTTCTGTGCACACAGTAAGCGCTCAATAAATACGATTGAATGAATTAACTAAGCGCTCAATAAATACGATTGCATGAATGAATGGATTGAATGATTGAATGAATTCAATGATTGAATGAATGAAGGCCTCCAGGAGGCCTTCCCAGACTGAGCCCCCTCCTTCCCCTCCCCAAAGCACCTGTATATATGTTTGTATGTATTTATTACTCTATTAATTTTATTTGTACATATTTATTCTATTTATTTTATTTTGTTAGTATGTTTTGCTGTCTGTCGTCTCCCCCTTCTAGACTGTGAGCCCGCTGTTGGGTAGGGACCGTCTCTATGTGTGGCCGACTTGGACTTCCCAAGCACGTAGTACAGTGCTCTGCACACAGTAAGTGCTCAATAAATACGATTGAATGAATGAACAGTAAGCGCTCAATAAATACGATTGCATGAATGAATGGATTGAATGATTGAATGAATTCAATGATTGAATGAATGAAGGCCTCCAGCAGGCCTTCCCAGACTGAGCCCCCTCCTTCCTCTCCCCCTCCTTCCCCCTCCTTCCCCTCCCCAAAGCACCTGTATATATGTATATATGTTTGTATGTATTTATTACTCTATTAATTTTATTTGTACATATTCTATTTATTTTATTTTGTTAGTATGTTTTGTTTTGTTGTCTGTCTCCCCCTTCTCGACTGTGAGCCCGCTGTTGGGTAGGGACCGTCTCTAGATGTTGCCGACTTGGACTTCCCAAGCGCTTAGTACAGCGCTCTGCACACAGTAAGCGCTCAATAAATGCGATTGAATGAATGAATGAATGAGTCACTTCACTTCTCTGGGCCTCAGTTATCTGTCAAATGGGGATGAAGACTGTGAGCCCCCCGTGGGACAACCTGATCACCTTGCAACCTCCCCACTGCTTAGAACAGTGCTTTGCCCATAGTAATCGCTAATAAATGCCATCATTATTATTATTATCATTGTTATTATTATTGTGAGTGAATTAAAATCTCCAAAATGAGATGACCAGAGGATGGAGCTGTTCTCTTTCAGTTCTGCAGGCTCGGCCTCAGGCCAAAGACAAGGAGGTTCAGAACTCAGCACCGTGGTTATCTTCCTCTGTCTCTCCATCCCCATCCCAACGACCTGGATAATCCTCCTCAAAAACTACAGGCCAAACCCCCAGCCTTTAGTCTCCCAGGAGCCGGAAAGATGCCAGGACGTGAGAGGAGAAAGGGTGAAGCTGCTAGGGAATGAACAGATTCCACCCTTCAGCTCAATCAATCGACCAATAATAATAATCAGAATAATGATGGCATTTATTAAGCACTTACTATGTGCAAAGCGCTGTTCTAAGTGCTGGGGAGGTTACAAGGTGATCAGGTTATCCCGGGGGGCTCCCAGTCTTCATCCCTGTTTTCCAGATGAGGGAACTGAGGCCCAGAGAAGTGAAGTGACTTGCCCAAAGTCACACGGCTGACAATTGGCAGAGGCGGGATTTGAACCCATGACCTCTGGCTCCAAAGCCCGGGCTCTTTCCACTGAGCCACGCTGCTTCTCGTGGACTGGACGAAGCGCTTGGGAGAGTATAATACAGCAGAATTGGCCGAAATGGTCCCTGCCCATCCCGAGTTTACTGCCTTAGAGGCCTGGAGCCATAACCAAAACTCTTATAATAATGATAATTCATTCATTCATTCAATCGTATTTATTGAGTGCTTACTGTGTGCAGAGATAATAATAATGGCTTTTATTAAGCGCTTACTAGGTGCAAAGCACTGTTCTAAGCGCCGGGGGAGGCTACAAGGTGATCAGGTTGTCCCACATGGGGCTCACAGTCTTAATCCCCATTTTACAGATGAGTTAACTGGGGCACAGAGAAGTGAAGTGACTCGCCCAAAGTCACCCAGCTGACAAGTGGCAGAGCCGGGATTAGAACCCACGACCTCTGACTCCCAAACCCGGGCTCTTTCCAGTGAGCCACTTGATCAGAGAGTGCTAGGGCACGGGCCTCGCAGTCAGAAGGACCTGAGTTCTAATTCCGACCCTGCCGCTTGTTTGCTGTGTGACCTTGGGCGAGTCACTTCACTTCTCCGGGCCTCAGTTTCTTCATCTATGAAAGGGGGATTAAGATTGTGAGCCCCATCTGGTACACACAGAGTACACACTTAACAATTATTATTAGTATTGTTCCCAAGGGGGCCCTGGGGTTGGATTTGCGGAAGAAGGGAAGTCTTGCAGTGGCAGGGTGGCGGGTTTCTCCCGGGAATCCCAAGTTGTCCCTGGAGTACTGCATCACTGCACCTGCCCTGCAGTGCAATCCTCCTCCTCTTCCCTGTCTCTTTTCCTCCTTCCCTCTTTTCCCGTCTCCCATGAGGAGACATCGTCCCCCTGGCCCGGAATGCCGTCCCTCCACACATCCGCCAAGCTGGCTCTCTTCCTCCCTTCAAATCCCTACTGAGCGCTCACCTCCTCCAGGAGGCCTTCCCACCCTGACCCCCTTTTCCCTCTCCTCCTCCCCATTCCCCCCGCCCTACCTCCTTCCCCTTCCCACAGCACCTGTATAGACGTTCGTCCAGATTTATTACCCTATTTATTTGACTTGTACATATTTACGATTCTAATTCTACCATTTACTAGAGAAGCAGCACGGCTCGGTGGAAAGAGCCCGGGCCTCGGAGTCAGAGGTCACGGGTTCCAATTCCGGCAGCTGGGGGACTTTGGGCCAGTCACGTCACTTCTCTGCGCCTCAGTTCCCTCATCTGTAAAATGGGGATGAAGACTGGGAGCCCCACGTGGGAAAACCTGATTACTTTGTATTACCCAAGCGCTTAGAACAGTGCTTTGCACATAGTAAGCGCCTAACAAACACCATCATTATTATTATTCTCTGCGCCTGTGACCTCATCTGTAAAATGGGGATGAAGACTGGGAGCCCCACGTGGGACAACCTGATTACTTTGTATCACCCAAGCGCTTAGAACAGTGCTTTGCACATAGTAAGCGCCTAACAAATACCATCATTATTATTATTCTCTGCGCCTCAGTGACCTCATCTGTAAAATGGGGATGCAGACTGGGAGCCCCACGTGGGACAACCTGATTACTTTGTATCACCCAAGCGCTTAGAACAGTGCTTTGCACATAGTAAGCGCTTAACAAATACCATCATTATTATTATTCTCTGCGCCTCAGTGACCTCATCTGTAAAATGGGGATGAAGACTGGGAGCCCCACGTGGGACAACCTGATTAGTTTGTATCACCCAAGTGCTTAGAACAGTGCTTTGCACATAGTAAGTGCCTAACAAATACCATCATTATTATTATTCTCTGCGCCTCAGTGACCTCATCTGTAAAATGGGGATGAAGACTGGGAGCCCCACATGGGACAACTTGTTGCCAACTTGTACTTCCCAAGCGCTTAGTACAGTGCTCTGCACACAGTAAGTGCTCAATAAATACAATTGAATGAATGAATGAACAACCTGATCACCTTGTACCTCCCCAGCTCTTAGAACATTATGAAATACGATTTAATAATGAACAGTGCTTGGCATATAGTAAGCGCTTAATAAATGCCATTATTATTATTATTATTATTTTGTTAATGATGTGCCTATAGCTTTAATTCTATTTGTTCTGACGACTTGACACCTTTCCACATGTTTTGTTTTGTTGTCTGTCTCCCCCTTCTAGACTGTGAGCCTGTTATTGGGTAGGGACCGTCTCTATATGTTGCCGACTTGTACTTCCCAAGCGCTTAGTACAGTGCCCTGCACACAGTAAGTACTCAATAAATACGATTGAATGAATGAATGAATGAGAGCATCTCCATCCAGAACTCTTAGGGTTCAGAGACCTGGTTTTGGAGCTGAGGTTTTGTTACTTTAATTTAGTCAATCATCTTTAATTGAGTGCTTACTGTGTGCACAGCACTGTACTAAGCCTTTGGGAGAGTGCAGTACAAGAAGAAGCAGCAGCAGTGTGGCTTCAGTGGAAAGAGCCCGGGCTTCGGAGTCAGAGGTCATGGGTTCAAGTTCCGGCTCCGCTGCTTGTCAGCTGTGTGACTTTGGGCAAGTCACTTCACTTCTCTGGGCCTCAGTTACCTCATCTGTCATATGGGAATTAATATTGTGAGCCCCACATGGGGCAACCTGATCACCTTGTATCTTCCCCAGCACTTAGAACAGTGCTTGGCACATAGTAAGCGCTTAACAAATACCAAAATTATTATTATTATTAAAGAGCCCAGGCTTTGGAGTCAGAGGTCATGGGTTCAAATCCCGCTCTGCCACTTTTCAGCTGTGGGACTTTGGGCAAGTCACTTCACTTCTCTGGGCCTCAGTTACCTCATCTGGAAAATGGGGATGAAGACTGTGAGGCTCAAGTGGGACAACCTGATCACCTTGTGACCTCCCCAGCACCTGGAACGGTGCTTTGCACATAGTAAGCGCTTAATAAATGCCATTATTATTATTATTATTATTATTGTAACCTCCCCAGTGCTTAGAACAGTGCTTTGCACATAGTAAGCGCTTAACAAATACCAAAATTATTATTATTATTAAAGAGCCTGGGCTTTGGAGTCAGAGGTCATGGGTTCAAAGCCCAACTCCGCCACTTTTCAGCTGTGGGACTTTGGGCAAGTCACGTCACTTCTCTGGGCCTCCGTTCCCTCATCTGGAAAAAGGGGATGAAGACTGTGAGGCCCAAGTGGGACAACCTGATCACCCTGTGACCTCCCCGGCGCTTAGAACAATGCTTTGCACATAGTAAGCGCTTAACAAATACCAAAATTATTATTATTATTATTAAAGAGCCCGGGCTTTGGAGTCAGAGGTCATGGGTTCAAATCCCTACCGCCACTTTTCAGCTGTGGGACTTTGGGCAAGCCACTTCACTTCTCTGGGCCTCCGTTCCCTCATCTGGAAAATGGGGATGAAGACTGTGAGCCCCCCGTGGGACAACCTGATCACCTTGTGACCTCTCCAGCACTTGGAACGGTGCTTTGCACATAGTAAGTGCTTAATAAAGGCCATCATTATTATAATTATTATTATTATTGTAACCTCCCCAGCACTTAGAACAGTGCCTTGCACATAGTAAGCGCTTAACAAATACCAAAATTATTATTATTATTTTTAAAGAGCCCGGGATTTGGAGTCAGGGGTCACGGGTTCAAATCCCGACCTCCACTTTTCAGCTGTGGAACTTTGGGCAAGCCACTTCACTTCTCTGGGCCTCCGTTCCCTCATCTGGAAAATGGGGATGAAGACTGTGAGCCCCCCGTGGGACAACCTGATCACCTTGTGACCTCTCCAGCGCTTAGAACGGTGCTTTGCACATAGTAAGTGCTTAATAAATGCCATTATTATTATTACTATTATTGTAACCTCCCCGGCGCTTAGAACGGTGCTTTGCACATAGTAAGTGCTTAATAAATGCCATCATTATTATTATTATTATTGTAACCTCCCTGGCGCTTAGAACGGTGCTTTGCACATAGTAAGCGATTAATAAATGCCATCATTATTATTATTATTATTGTAACCTCCCCGGCGCTTAGAACGGTGCTTTGCACATAGTAAGCACTTAATAAATGCCATTATTATTATTATTATTATTGTAACCTCCCCAGCGCTTAGAACGGTGCTTTGCACATAGTAAGTGCTTAATAAATGCCATCATTATTATTATTATTATTATTGTAACCTCCCCGGCGCTTAGAACGGTGCTTTGCACATAGTAAGCGCTTAATAAATGCCATCATTATTATTATTATTATTATTGTAACCTCCCCGGCGCTTAGAACAGTGCTTTGCACATAGTAAGCGCTTAATAAATGTCATTATTATTATTATTATTCTTAATAATAATAATAATAATAATAACAATAAAAACAGACACATTCCCTGCCCACAACGTGCTTACGGTCTAGAAGCTGGCCGGTCTGGGCTTCCCAAGCCGCCCACGAGTCCTCAGGACCCCAGCGGACTGATCACCTGCCGGCAGGTAAGCCCACAGGTAGCCTCCACACCCAGGCTCCTGGGCCCAGTTCAGTGAGAAGCAGCGTGTCCTAAATGGAGAGCGCACAAGCCTGGGATTCAGAAGGACCTGGGTTCTAATTCCAGTTCAATCAATCAATCAATTAATCAATCAATCGTATTTATTGAGCGCTTACTGTGCGCAGAGCACTGGACTAAGCGCTTCGGAAGTCCAAGTTGCCAACACATAGAGACGGTCCCTACCCACCAGTGGGCTCACAGTCTAGAAGGGGGAGACAGAGAATAAAACCAACCATATTATATGCATATATGTTTGTACATATTTATTACTGTATTTATTTATTTCACTTGTACATATCTATTTATTTTATTTTGTTAGTATGTTTGGTTTTGTTCTCTGCCTCCCCCTTTTAGACTGTGAGCCCACTGTTGGGTAGGGACCGTCTCTATATGTTGCCAACTTGGACTTCTCAAGCGCTTAGTACAGTGCTCTGCACACAGTAAGCGCTCAATAAATACGATTGATTGATTGATTGATTGACTGTCTCTATATGTTGCCAACTTGGACTTCCCAAGCGCTTAGTCCAGTGCTCTGCACACAGCGCTCAATCAATACGATTGATTGATTAACAAAATAAAATAAATAGAATAAATATGTACAAACATATATACATATATACAGGTGCTGTGGGGAAGGTCTGCTGTATGACCTTGGGCAAGTCACTTCAGTCATTCGGTCGTATTTATTGAGCGCTTACTGTGTGCAGAGCACTGCACTAAGCACTTCACTTCTCTGTGCCTCAATTCCTTCATCTATAAAACGGGGATTAAGATCGTGAACCCTATGTGGGGCGGGGGCTGTGTCCAAACTGATTAGCTTGTAGCTACCCAGCGCTTAGTACAGTGCCTGGCACATAGTAAATGCTTAACGGCTATCATAAAAAAGGCAGGGTGGGGATGCTGCCGAGGAGATGGGTTTACGTGGTTGTCAGTTGGGGACAACCAGAGGGGAATGGCATGACAACTTTATTTAATAATAATAATAATAATAATAATAATAATAATAATAATAATAATAATAATGGTATTTATTAAGCGCTTACTATGTGCAAAGCACTGTTCTAAGTGCTGGGGAGGTTACAAGGTGATCGGGTTGTCCTCCCGGGGGTCACGGTCTTCACCCCCATTTTACAGATGAGACACAGAGAAGTGTAGTGACCTTGTAGAAATCAAAGTGCAGCTGCCAGATCAGCCGTATGACCTTGGGCAAGTCACTTATCTTCTCTGTGCCTCAGTTACCTTATCTGTAAAATGGGGATTAAGACTGTGAGCCCCACGTGGGACAACGTGATTACCTTGTACCTACCCCAGCGCTTAGAACAGTGCTTGGCACATAGTAAGCGCTTAACAAATACCATTATTATTATTATTATTATTATTATTATTATTATTATTATTATCATCAGCCGATGAGAGGGCTTTTGGCCACATTTTGGGGGAATATTGACCTTGCTGCTGTGCTTGGCAAAGTATCTCAGAAGTAGAAGCAGCGTGGCTCAGTGGAAAGAGCCCGGGCTTTGGAGTCAGAGGTCATGGGTTCAAATCCCGGCTCCACCAACTGTCAGCAGTGTGACTTTGGGCAAGTCAGCTGTGCCTCAGTTACCTCATCTGTAAAATGGGGATTAAAACTGTGAGCCCCCCGTGGGACAACGTGATCACCTTGTAACTTCCCCAGCACTTAGAACAGTGCTTTTGACATAGTAAGCGCTTAACAAATACCATCATTTTTATTATTATAAGACACAGTCCCTGCCCTCGGGGAGTCTTCTAGCCTGTGAGCCCGCTGTTGGGTAGGGACCGTCTTTATATGTTGCCAACTTGTACTCCCCAAGCGCTTAGTGCAGTGCTCTGCACACAGTAAGCACTCGATAAATACGATTGAATGATTGAATGAAGTAGCAGGTGTGTGGTAGAATAAAATAGATGAATAAAAGGGTAAATCCATCCATCAAAAAATGGTATTTATTGAGTGCCTGTCTACCTGTTTTGTCTTTTAGACTGTGAGCCCACTGTTGGGTAGGGACTGTCTCTATGTGATGCCAATTTGTACTTCCCAAGTGCTTAGTACAGTGCTCTGCACATAGTAAGCGCTCAATAAATACGATTGATTGATTGACTGATTGATTTTTTGTCTGTCTCCCCTTCTAGACTGGGAGGCCGTTGTCGGGTAGGGACCGTCTCTATATGTTGCCGACTTGGACTTCCCAAGCGCTTAGTACAGTGCTCTGCACACAGTAAGCGCTCAATAAATACAATTGATTGAATGAATGAATGAATGTAGGACACGTAATCAGGAGGGCTAAGTCTCTGGAGAAGACACTAATGCTAGGAATAATAATAATAATAATGGCATTTACTAAGCGCTTACTATGTGCAAAGCACTGTTCTAAGCGCTGGGGAGGTTACAAGGTGATCAAGTTGTCCCACGGGGGGGCTCACAGTCTTCATCCCCATTTTATAGATGAGGTAACTGAGGCACAGAGAAGTGAAGCGACTTGCCCAAAGTCACACAGCAGACAATTGGCGGAGCCGGGATCTGAACCCATGACCTCTGACTCCAAAGCCCGGGCTCTTTCCACTGAGCCACGCTCCAGGGAAAATGCGGAAGAGGCAGACCGACAGCTAGATGGATAGAGACCATAACAACGAGAAGGGAAGAAACATTGGAAAAGGTGTGGATTATGGCGGAGGACAGGACGTTCTGGAGAAAGTATATCCATTCATTCATTCAATAGTATTTACTGAGCGCTTACTGTGTGCAGAACACTGTACTAATGGAGTCGCTATGAATCGGAACCGACTCGGCGGCACTTAATAATAATAATAATACTATGCGTAGGACACTTTGGTAAGCACTTGGGAGAGTACAATTCAATCAATCAATCAATCAATCGTATTTATTGAGCACTTACTGCGTGCAGAGCACTGTACTAAGCGCTTGGGAAGTACAAGTTGGCAACATACAACAGAATTAACAGGCGGGCTCCTAGTAGCGTTTATGGATTGATAGAGATTCTGCCAACCTGTGGCTGACTCAGATACTAAGGGGGTTGAGGGGACTGAGAGCTCACCTCCTCCAGGAGGCCTTCCCAGACTGAACCCCCTTTTTCCTCTCCTTCCTTCCCATTCCCCCGCCCTACCTCCTTCCCCTCCCCACAGCACCTGTATATCTGTTTGGACAGATTTATTACTCCATTTATTTGACTTGTTGCCAACTTGTACTTCCCAAGTGCTTAGTCCAGTGCTCTGCACACAGTAAGCGCTCAATAAATACGATTGAATGAATGAATGAACTTGTCCATATTTACTATTTATTTTGTTAATGATGTGCATCTTGCTTTACTTCTATTTATTCTGACAACTTGACACCCGTCCACATGTTTTGTTGCCTGTCTCCCCCTTCTAGACTGTGTTGGGTAGTTGCCAACTTCATCATCAATCGTATTTATTGAGTGCTTACTATGTGCAGAGCAAAGCAGTTACTATGCGCTGGGGAGGTTACAGGTTGATCAGGCTGTCCCACGGGGGGCTCGCAGCCTTCATCCCCATTTTACAGATAAGGGAACTGAAGTGGAGACTAATAATAATAATAATAAGTGCTTCCCAAGCACTTAGTCCAGTGCTCTGCACACAGTAAGCGCTCAGTAAATACGACTGAATGAATGAGTGAATGATAAGCTTTTGGGGTGTTGGGAAGTAACCAGGGAAGGCTCCCTGGAGGAGGCGGACCTTCCAGGAGGTCTTCGAGTCTGGGGAGAGTACTGTAGCCCAGTGGCTATGAAGAGGACGAGAATTTTAGGTAGGAAAGGTAGGGCGAAGTAATAATAATAATTGTGGTATTTAATAATGATGGCATTTATTCCAGTGCTTAGAACAGTGCTTGGCACATAGTAAGCGCTTAACAAATACCATCATCATTATTATTATTAAGCGCTTACTATGTGCCAAGCACTGTTCTAAGCGCTGAAGAGGTTACAAGGTGATCAGGTTGTCCCACGGGGGGCTCACGGTCAATCCCCATTTTCCAGATGATGCAACTGAGGCATAGCGGAAGTTAAGTGACTTGCCCCAAGTCACACAGCTGACAATTTATTACTCTATTTATTTTGCTTGTACATATTTACTATTCTATTTATTTTGTTAATGATGTGCCTCTAGCTTTAATTCTATTTGTTCTGACGATTTTGACACCTGTCTACCTGTTTTGTTTTGTTTGTCTCCCGCTTCTAGACTGGGAGCCCGTTGATGGGTAGGGACGGTCTCTATATAATAATGATAGCATTTATTAAGTGCTTACTATGTGCAAAGCACTGTTCTAAGCACTGGGAGGGATACAAGGTGATCAGGCTGTCCCACGGGGGGCTCCCAGTCTTCATCCCCATTTTACAGATGAGGGAAGTGAAGCGGAGACTAATACTAATACGAATAATGGCATTTATTAAGCAGTTACTATGCGCTGGGGAGGTTACAAGGTGATCAGGTTGTCCCACGGGGGGCTCCCAGTCTTCATCCCCATGGAGACTAATAGTAATACTACTACTAATAATGGCATTTATTAAGCAGTTACTATGCGTTGGGGAGGTTACAAGGTGATCAGGCTGTTCCACGGGGGTCTCCCAGTCTTCATCCTCATTTTACAAATGAGGGAAGTGAAGCGGAGACTAATACTAATAATAGTAATGGCATTTATTAAGCAGTTACTATGTGCTGGGGAGGTTACAAGGTGATCAGGCTGTCCCACGGGGGGCTCACAGCCTTCATCCCCATTTTACAGATAAGGGAACTGAAGAGGAGACTAATAATAATAATAGTAATAATGGCATTTATTAAGCAGTTACTATGCGCTGGGGAGGTTACGAGGTGATCAGGTTGTCCCACGGGGGGCTCCCAGTCTTCATCCCCATTTTACAGATGAGGGAACTGAAGCGGAGACTAACACTAATACTAATAATGGCATTTATTAAGCAGTTACTATGCGCTGGGGAGGTTACAAGGTGATCAGGCTGTCCCATGGGGGGCTCCCAGTCTTCATCTCCATTTTACAGATGAGGGAACTGAAGTGGAGACTAATACTAACACTAATAATGGCATTTATTAAGCAGTTCCTATGCGCTGGGGAGGTTACAAGGTGATCAGGTTGTCCCACGGGGGGCTCCCAATCTTCATCCCCATTTTACAGATAAGGGAACTGAAGTGGAGACTAATAATAATAATAGTAATAATGATAATGACATTTATTAAGCAGTTACTATGCGCTGGGGAGGTTACAAGGTGATCAGGTTGTCCCACGGGGGGCTCCCAATCTTCATCCCCATTTTACAGATAAGGGAACTGAAGTGGAGACTAATAATAATAATAGTAATAATGATAATGACATTTATTAAGCAGTTACTATGCGCTGGGGAGGTTACAAGGTGATCAGGCTGTCCCACGGGGGGCTCCCAGTCTTCAGCCCCACTTGACAGATGAGGGAACTGAAGCGGAGACTAATACTACTACTACTAATAATGGCATTTATTAAGCAGTTACTATGCGCTGGGGAGGATACCAGGTGATCAGGCTGTCCCACGGGGGGCTCCCAGTCTTCATCCCCATGGAGACTAATAGTAATACTACTACTAATAATGGCATTTATTAAGCAGTTACTATGCGCTGGGGAGGATACAAGGCGATCAGGCTGTCCCACGGGGGGCTCCCAGTCTTCATCCCCATTTGACAGATGAGGGAACTGAAGAGGAGACTAATACTAATAATGGCATTTATTAAGCAGTTACCATGCGCTGGGGAGGATACAAGGTGATCAGGCTGTCCCACGGGGGGTTCCCAGTCTTCATCCCCATGGAGACTAATAGTAATACTACTACTAATAATGGCATTTATTAAGCAGTTACTATGCGCTGGGGAGGTTACAAGGTGATCAGGCTGTCCCACGGGGGGGCTCCCAGTCTTCAGCCCCATTTGACAGATGAGGGAACTGAAGTGGAGACTAATACTAATACTAATAATGGCATTTATTAAGCAGTTACTATGCGCTGGGGAGGATACCAGGTGATCAGGCTGTCCCACGGGGGGCTCCCAGTCTTCATCCCCATGGAGACTAATAGTAATACTACTACTAATAATGGCATTTATTAAGCAGTTACTATGCGCTGGGGAGGTTACAAGGTGATCAGGCTGTCCCACGGGGGGCTCCCAGTCTTCAGCCCCATTTGACAGATGAGGGAACTGAAGTGGAGACTAATACTACTACCAATAATGGCATTTATTAAGCAGTTACTATGCGCTGGGGAGGATACCAGGTGATCAGGCTGTCCCACGGGGGGCTCCCAGTCTTCAGCCCCATTTGATAGATGAGGGAACTGAAGCGGAGACTAATACTAATAATGGCATTTATTAAGCAGTTACCATGCGCTGGGGAGGATACAAGGTGATCAGGCTGGCCCACGGGGGGCTCCCAGTCTTCAGCCCCATGGAGACTAATAGTAATACTACTACCAATAATGGCATTTATTAAGCAGTAACTATGCGCTGGGGAGGATACAAGGCGATCAGGCTGTCCCACGGGGGGCTCCCAGTCTTCATCCCCATGGAGAGTAATAGTAATACTACTACTAATAATGGCATTTATTAAGCAGTTACTATGCGCTGGGGAGGATACCAGGCGATCAGGCTGTCCCACGGGGGGCTCCCAGTCTTCAGCCCCATTTGACAGATGAGGGAACTGAGGCCCAGAGAAGTGAAGGGTGATGATGAGGGTCGCCCAAGGTGGGAGGACCGGGGGGGGGTTTGTGGGGTTGGGTGGGGGGGGGGGGCAGTCGGACTCACCTGGTGTCCCCGGGGGTCGGGCTCGGAAGCTGCGGACGGTGTTGCCCCGGGTGGGCAGGGGCGGGCCCGGCTGGCCGGCCCCGAAGCTGTGGTACAGCAGCAGCATGTGGGCCGCCAGCCGGTCCGGAGGGCTCTCCGCCCGCCCGCCCGGCCCGGGGACCCCCGGGGCCAGGGCCGGCCCCAAGGCCAGCCCCAGGGCCAGCCCCAGGGCCAGCCCCAGGACCAGCCCCAGCCGGCCCAGGGGGCCCATGAGACGGTGGGTCGGTGGGTGGGTGGGTGGGTGGATGGATGGGTGGAGAGGGAGAGGAGGAGGAGGAGGATGGGGAGGATGGATGGATGGATGGATGGAGAGGGAGAGGAGGAGGATGGGGAGGATGGATGGATGGAGAGGGAGAGGAGGAGGATGGGGAGGATGGATGGATGGAGAGGGAGAGGAGGAGGATGGGGAGGATGGATGGATGGAGAGGGAGAGGAGGAGGATGGGGAGGATGGAGTGGGTGGGGAGGGGGCGTCCGAAAATCCGGGCTGGGGGCCGGGGGTCTCCTCCAGGAGCGGGCCGGGGGCCCCCACTGGCCCGCGGAGATGCTGCCCGGTCCTGGCCCGGTCCCGGCCCGGTCCCGTCCCGGTCCTGGCCCGGTCCGGGGGGGGTGTTGCCCAGCCGTGCCCTGGGCCGCCCCCGGGCCGGGGGCTGTGGGGGGGAGGGGGTCCGGGCCGGGGGGAGCCGGTGGGGGGGCAAGGGTGGGGGGCAGCGGCCCGGCCCGGGAGCCCCTGCCTCTTAAGGTGCGGGCCCGGCCCGGCAGCCGCAAGCCAGGGGCCCCGCCAGGCCCGGACCACGCTGGCTGGGGGGCCGGCTGGGGGGCTCGGTGGCTGGGTGGCTGGGTGGGTGGCTGGGGCACCCCCACGGCCGACACCACGCCCCCCGGGACCCCTCCCACAGGCCCGGGACCCCGCCCCTCCCTCCTCCTCTCATCCCTCCCTCTTCATTCATTCAACCCTGTTTATCTCCTCCACTGGGAGCCCACTGTTGGGTAGGGACCGTCTCTGTCTGTTTATAATAATAACGGCATTTATTAAGCGCTTACCGTGTGCCAAGCACTGTACTGAGCGCTGGGGAGGATACAAGGTGATCAGGTTGTCCCACGTGGGGCTCACAGTCTTCATCCCCATTTGACAGAGGAGGGAACTGAGGCCTAGAGAAGTGAAGTGACTCGCCCAAAGTCACACAGCTGACAATTGGCAGAGGTGGCATTTGAACCCACGACCTCTGACTCCAGTGCCCGTGACCAAGCGCTTAGTACAGTGCTCTGCACACAGTCAGCGCTCGATAAATACGATTGATTGATTGATGATTGATTGAGCGCCTACTGTGTGCAGAGCACAGGGCTAAGCGCTTGGGAAGGACAAGTTGGCATCAAATAGAGACGGTCCCTACCCCACAGCGGGCTCACAGTCGAGAAGGGGGAGACAGACAACAAAACATATTAATCAATGAATCGATCATATTTATTGAGCGCCTACTGTGTGCAGAGCGCTGTACTAAGCGCTTGGGAGGTACAAGTTGGCAACATATAGAGACGGTCCCTACCCAACAGTGGGCTCAGTCTAGAAGGGGGCTCACAGTCTAGAAACAAAATAAAATAGAATAAATATATGCAAATAAAATAAATCCGTACAAACATATATACATATACCCAGGTGCTGTGGGGAGGGGAAGGAGGTTGCCAACTTGGACTTCCCAAGCGCTTAGTCCAGTGCTCTGCACACAGTAAGCGCTCAATAAATACGATTGAATGAATGAATGAATGAATCCCTCCCTCCTCTCATCCCTCCCTCCTTCCCCTCCCATCAGCACTTGTCTAATATTGGGACACATTTCTCATTCTGTTGATTTTATTTGAGCATATTTCTTACCACCTCATCCGTCAAATGGGGATGAAGACTGGGAGCCCCACGTGGGGCAACCTGATCACCATGTATCCCCCCCCCCCCCATCAGCGCTTAGAACAGTGCTTGGCACATAGTGAGCGCTTAACAAATACCATCATCATTATTATTATTGTTATTATTCTCTGTGCCTCATTTACCTCATCTGTAAAATGGGGATGAAGACTGGGAGCGCCACGTGGGACAACCTGATCACCTTGGATCCCCCCCCGCCAGCGCTTAGAACAGTGCTTGGCACATAGTACGTGCTTAACAAATACCATCATCATTATTATTATTGTTATTATTCTCTGTGCCTCATTTACCTCATCTGTAAAATGGGGATGAAGACTGGGAGCTCCACGTGGGACAACCTGATCACCTTGGATCCCCCCCCCGCCAGCGCTTAGAACAGTGCTTGGCACATAGTACGTGCTTAACAATATTATTGTTATTATTCTCTGTGCCTCAGTTACCTCATCTGTAAAATGAGGATGAAGACTGGGAGCCCCACGTGGGACAACCTGATCACCTTGTATCCCCGCCCCGCCCCCCCCCCAGCGCTTAGAACAGTGCTTGGCACATAGTAAGCGCTTAACAAATACCATTATTATTATTATTATTATTATCATTATTATTCTCTGTGTCTCATTTACCTCATCCGTAAAATGGGGATGAAGACTGGGAACCCCACGTGGGACAACCTGATCACGTTTTGTTTAGTTGTCTGTCTCCCCCTTCTAGGCTGTGAGCCCGTTGTTGGGTAGGGACCGTCTCTGTTGCCAAATTGTACTTCCCAAGCGCTTAGTACAGTGCTCTGCACACAGTAAGAGCTCAATAAATACGATTGAATGAATGAATGAATGATCACCTTGTATCCCCCCAGCGCTTGGAACATTGCTTGGCACATAGTAAGCGCTTAACAAATGCCATCATTATTATTACTCTGTTTATTTGTATTAATGATGTGTAGACAGCTATCGTGGCTCAGTGGCAAGAGCCAGGGCTGGGGAATCAAATGTTGTGGGTTCTAATCCTGGCTCCGCCACTTAATAATAATAATAATGGCATTTATTAAGTGCTTACTATGTGCAAAACACTGTTCTAAGCACTGGGGAGGTTACAAGGTGATCAGGTTGTCCCACAGGGGGGCTCACAGTCTTCATCCCCATTTTACAGATGAGGGAACTGAGGCCCAGAGAAGTGAAGTGACCTGCCCAAAGTCACACAGCTGACAAGCGGCGGAGCCGGGATTTGAACCCATGACCTCTGACTCCAAAACCCGGGCTCTTTCCACTGAGCCACGCTGCTTCTAACTTGTCAGCTGTGTGACTTTGGGCGAGTCACTTCACTTCTCTGGGCCTCAGTTCCCTCATCTGTAAAATGGGTATCAAAAGTGCCAGCCCCACGTGGGACACCCTGATGACCCTGTGTCTACCTCAGCGCTTAGACCAGTGCTTGGCACATAGTAAGTGCTTAACAAATACCATTATTGTTATTATTGCTATTAGCAAGCGCTTAACAAATATCATCCTCGTTATTATTTCCCAGCCAGGAAATACAGGAATTTCCCAGGTCACACAGCAGCGTGGCTCAGTGGAAAGAGCCCGGGCTTTGGAGTCAGAGGTCATGGGTTCAAATCCTGGCTCTGCCAATTGTCAGCTGTGTGACTTTGGGCAAGTCACTTCACTTCTCTGGGCCTCCGTTACCTCATCTGTAAAATGGGGATTTAGACTGTGAGCCCCCCGTGGGACAACCTGATCACCTTGTAACCTCCCCAGTGCTTAGAACAGTGCTTTGTACATAGTAAGTGCTTAATAACTGCCATTATTATTATTATTATTGTTATGTGGCAGAGCTGGGATTGGAACCCAGGCCCTTCTGACACTCGGGCCCGGGCTCTATCCACTAAGCGACTCTGCTTCACAGCACTGTGAAACACTGTTAATCAATCAATCGTATTTATTGAGCACTTACTGTGTGCAGAGCACTGTACTAAGTGCTTGGGAAGTCCAAGTTGGCAACATATAGAGATGGTCCCTACCCAACAGTGGGCTTACAGTCTAGAAGGGGGAGCTTAAGTGCTGAGACAGTAGATACAACAGAATCAGATCAGACACAGTCCCTGTCCCACTTCCCAACAGCCATCCTTAACACTTACCAATTTATTTTTGGTGATTAATGATTTCCCTTTTCATCTCTCCAAAAATTCACCAATTTATGTCTCTAAAAAAAGTCCCGTCCAGTCCAATAGACTGTAAGCTCTTCCAAGACAGGGGTTCCCACTTTTCTCTCCCCTCTACCACCTCCCCCAAGGATTGTCTTACTACCTCAAACTACTGGGTGTGGGGAAAAAAAAAAAGGTCCTGGAGCTGCCCAAAGCTCCTCTTTCCAAAAAGGCAAATATGAGGATGTATCACGTTTCAGTCCTCTCCACCTTCGATGTCTAAGTATGTGTGTAAGTGATGTACCCCAGCTAAAAGCATGAATAATGAGAATGAGTAGGAAATCTGTATGCTTCAACACATGGCCTTGTAGCACCTCTCCAGAAAGAAAAATAAATAAATAGGCCTGCACCTGGAATACCATCAGTTCCGGTTGCGGCCTTGTAAATCAGGACAAGGGAGTGTTGGTAAAGGCCGAGGAAGCGCGGATAAGATGAACAGGAAAATGGAGAAACTTCCTTTTTTACACTTGGATCCGTGCCCTTCGGACATTTGAACGTTTGATATCCCCCCCCACGCCCAACCCCGCAACATTTATGTTCATCGTTTTAAAATATATATTATAAATTATTTATTTGTATTAATCTCTGCTTCTCCCTGTAGACTGTAAATTCGTTATGGGTAGGGAACAAGGCAACTAATTCTGTTGTACCTTCCCAAGTGCTTAGTACAGCGTTCCGTACCTAGTAAGCTTTCGATAAATGCCACTGATTGATTTTTTTTTAAAATGGTACTTGTTAAGCGCTTACTACATGTCAACCACTGTTTTAAGTGCTGGGGGAGATACAAGTTAATCAGGTCAGATGCAGTCCCTGTCTCTCATGGGGCTTACAGTGCAGTAGGAGGGAGAACAGGTATGGAATCCCCAATTGGCAGCTGAGGAAAATGAGGCACAGAGAAGTTAAGAGACTGGCCCAAGTTTACACAGCAGCCAAGTAGTACCTGTATATCTGTATATATGTTTGTACATATTTATTACTCTATTTATTTATTTATTTATTTATTTATTTTACTTGTACATATCTATTCTATTTATTTTATTTTGTTAGTATGTTTGGTTTTGTTCTCTCTTTCCCCCTTTTAGACTGTGAGCCCACTGTTGGGTAGGGACTGTCTCTATATGTTGCCAACTTGGACTTCCCAAGCGCTTAGTACAGTGCTCTGCACACAGTAAGCGCTCAATAAATACGATTGATTGAAGTAGCAGAGCTGGGCTTAGAACCCAGGTCTTTTGGCACCCAGGCCCACGCTTTATCCACTAGGCCGGACTGCTTCCTTCTAAAGATAAGATGAGAAGACTAGGATTTTTGTGAGTAGAGATAATAATGATGGCATTTGTTAAGCACTTACTGTGTGCCAAGCACTGGTCTAAGCGCTGGATAATAATGATGGCATTTGTTAAGCGCTTACAATGTGCAAAGCACTGTTCTAAGTGCTGAGGAGGATACAAGGTGAGCAGGTTGTCCCACGTGGGGCTCACAGTCTTCATCCCCATTTTACAGATGAGGTAACTGAGGCCCAGAGAAGTGAAATGACTTGCCTAAAGTCACACAGCTGACAAGTAGCAGAGTCAGGATTAGAACCCACGACCTCTGATTCCCAAGCCCGGCCTCTTTCCACTGGGACAGGATTGTAGTTTACAGAATCCTGAAGGGGGTGGCTAGCGCTTAGTACAGCACTCTGCACACAGAAAGGGCTCAATAAATACGATTGACTGAATATGGAACACCAAATCCCACCGCACAAGTGCATATCGGTGCCTTTGGGCGCCCTCTGAACTTTGTGCCCAGAGGAGCCTAAAATTCTGCCCTTCTAATAATAATGGTTTTTGTTAAGCTCTTACTATGTGTCAAGCACGTTCTAAGCGCTGGGGTAGATACAAGGTAATCAGGTTGTCCCCCGTGGGGCTCACAGTCTTAACCCCCATTTTCCAGATGAGGTCATTGAGGCCCAGAGAAGTGAAGTGACTTGCCCAAAGTCACACAGCTGACAAGTGGCAGAGGCGGGATTAGAACCCATGATCTCTGACTCTTAAGCCCGGGCTCTTTCCACTGAGCCACGCTGCTTCTCTAAGCGGGTTCTCTTATTCTAGCCACAACACCCTACCAATTTTACTTCTGTTTTGGGTGTTTGCCTGTTTTGTGTCTTCATGTTTCATCATGTTCATCATTGTCCCTTCTCCCCACTTACACTCGTAGATCGTAAACTCCACGCGGGATAGGGATCGTGTCTAATTCCCACTTATGTATTCCCTCCCAGGGCTCAGTGAAGTGCTTAATACCTAGTAAGTGCTTGATCATGTCATTAGTATTACTACTACTACTAATAATAATGGTGTGAGCCCACTGTTGGGTAGGGACCGTGTCTATATGTTGCCAACTTGTACTTCCCAAGTGCTTAGTACAGTGCTCTGCACACAGTAAGGGCTCAATAAATACGATTGAATGAATGAATTAAGCGCATACTATGTGCAAAGCACTGTTCTAAGCGTTGGGGAGGTTACAAGCTGATCAGGTTGTCCCACGGGGGGCTCACAACCTTCATCCCCATTTTACAGATGAGGTAACTGAGGCCCAGAGAAGTTAAGTGACTTGCCCAAAGTCACACGGCTGACAATTGGCGGAGCCGGGGTTTGAACCCATGACCTCTAACTCCATTCATTCATTCAATCGTATTCATTCATTCATTCATTCAATTGTATTTATTGAGCGCTTACTGTGTGCAGAGCACTGTACTAAGGGCTTGGGAAGTCCAAGTTGGCAACATATAGAGACGGTTCCTACCCAACAGTGGGCTCACAGTCTAGAAGGGGGAGACAGAGAACAAAGCAAAACGTATTAACAAAATAAAATAGAATAAATATGTACAAATAAAATAAATAAATATATAGAGTAATAAATACTTACAAATATATATACATGTATTCAGGTGCTGCGGGGAGGGGAAGGAGGTAAGGCGGGGGGATGGGGTGGGGGAGGAGGGCTTTGAGCGCTTACTGTGTGCAGAGCACTGTACTAAGCGCTTGGGAGGTACAAGTTGGCAGCAGATAGAGACGGTCCCTGCCCAACAACGGGCTTACAGTCTAGAAGGGGGAGACAGAAAACTAAACAAAACATGTGGACAGGTGTCAAGTCATCAGAATAAATAGAAATAAAACTAGATGCACATCATTAACAAAATAAATAGAATAGTAAGTATGTAGAAGTAAAATAAATAGAGTAATAAATCTGTACAAACACATATACAGGTGCAGTGGGGAGGGGAAAGAGGTAGGGTGGGGGGGATGGGGAGGAGGAGAGGAAAAAAGAGCCCATGCTCTTTCTACTGAGCCACACTGCTTGTCTAAAGAAGCTTCTCTAAAGCTGCTTCTCTTCTTTCTTCTACTACTACTGAAAGAGGGGGTAGAGTCAAGCGTAATGCCAAAGTCAGATAATTTATAGACAGAGAGGATGGTAGTTTTAATAATAATAATAATGATGGTATTTGTTAAGCGCTTACTATGTGCCGAGTACTGTTCTATGCTCTGGGGAAGATATAAGGTCATCAGGTTGTCCCGCATGGGGCTCACAATCTTCATCCCCATTTTCCAGATGAAAGAACCGAGGCACAGAGAAGTCAAGTGACTTGCCCAAAGTCACACAGCTGATCAATCAATCAATCAATCGTATTTATTGAGCGCTTACTATGTGCAGAGCACTGTACTAAGCGCTTGGGAAGTACAAATTGGCATCAATTTGATCAGTGGCGGAGTCAGGATTAGAACCCACGACTTCTGACTCCCAAGCCCGGGCTCTTTCCACTACGCCACGCTGCTTTGACCGTGATGGGAAATTTTAGGTGGAGGAGAGGATTTGGGAAGGAAGATGAGTTCGTGGGAGAAGCAGCGTGGCTCAGTGGAAAGAGCCCGGGCTTTGGAGTCAGAAGTTATGGGTTCAAATCCCTGCTCTGCCAATTGTCAGCTGTGTGACTTTGGGCAAGTCACTTCACTTCTCCGGGCCTCAGTTCCCTCATCTGTCAAATGGGGGTGAAGCCTGTGAGCCCCCCGTGGGACAACCTGATCACCTTGTAACCTCCCCAGCGCTTAAAACAGTGCTTTGCACATAGTAAGCGCTTAGTAAATGCCATCATTGTTTGGGTCACGTTGAGCTTGAGGAAGATGAAGAGATGTCCTGGAGGCAGGAAGACATGTGAAATTGTAGAGAGAGAGAGCGGTCAGGGCTGGCAAGGTAGATTTGATGCCAACTTGTACTTCCCAAGCGCTTAGTACAGTGCTCTGCACACAGTAAGCGTTCAATAAATACGATTGAATGAATGAATTTGTTAGTCATCTTGCAAAGAGGAGGAGGTTGAAGCTAAGAGACTGAGCTTCCACAGGAGTGAGTGTAGACTGAGAAGAGCATGGCTTAGTGGCAAGATCCCGGGCTTGGGAGTCAGAGGACGTGGGTTCTAATCCTGGCTCCGCCACCTGTCTGCTGTGTGACCTTGGGCAAGTCACTTCTCTTCTCTGGGCCTCGGTGACCTCATCTGTGAAATGGGGAATAAGACTGTGAGCCCCACCTGGGACAACTTGATTACCTTGATTACCCAGTACTTGGCACATAGTAAGCGCTTAACAGATACCACAATAATAATAATTACTATTGTTAGAAGAGAAAAAGGGGACTTGGAACAAAGCTTTGAGAGTCACCTCCAGTTAGAAAATGAGAAGTCTAGGAAGAGCTAGAGTTAACAGGAGAACCAGTTGAGAACTTTGTCCAAAATACTAAGGTTAGAGAGTGTTTCCAAGAGAAGGGAGTAATAGTAATGATGGCATTTATTAAGCACTTACTATGTGCAAAACACTGCTGGGGAGGTTGTCCCATGTGGGGCTCACAGTCTTAATCCCCATTTTACAGATGAGGTAACAGGCACAGAGAAGCTAAGTGACTTGCCCCAAGTCACGCAGCTAAGTGGCAGAGCTGGGATTTGAACCCATGACCTCTGACTCCAAAGCCCGTGCTTTTTCCACTGAGCCACGCTGCTTCTCTACAGTGTCAAAGGCAGCAGAGGGTCCATTAGATGGTAAATTCCTTGTGGGCAGGGATTGCATCTCCAACTCTAGCGTACTCTTCCAAGCGCTTAGTACAGTGTCTGCATGCAGTAAGTGCTCAATAAATACCGCCTGATTGATTGGCCAAAGAGTGAGAAGGATTAGGATTGGAGAGAACCACCTCGGTGGAGGGAAGGGGGTGAAAACCAGGTTGTAGGAGTCAAGAAGGGAATTGGAGGAGGGTATGTCGAGGCAGGTAGTGTTTTCAACCTGTGCACACATCTGATGTTCTCAGAACAGACTTCGTGTGCTATGTTTCCTTGGCGCGTTGGGCATCTTCTTTAGGCCCCGTGATTTGTATTTCCCTGCCAGATCCATCTCTGCGGAGGTGGTGGGAATGTTTACCCTCAGGAAACCTGGTCGAGGGCCTCTGATGAAAGGCAGTCTTATCCGAAGAAGGTGTTATCGTTGGTTTATTACTGGATTGTAAATGTGACTGCAGAAATCAGAAGGGATTATCTTGGAAACGCTTATCTTTAGTATTTCAGCGACACTGATCTATTTGTATCGAAAGTACCCTGCAATGACAGGAATCATTTCTCTATTGATAAAGATTAGGTATAGATATGAAAACAACCTTTTTGCCTTTTATGAGGAAACAGGTGTTTAGTGTTTACAGCTCTTTATCGGAGAAAATGTAATAATGCCAATGAAACCCTGTGTAATTGTCATTGTAGCTTCAATCCCGTTGGGGACCGAGAAGTAATCAATCATGGGGAATCTAAGAACAGTGCTGATGAATGTAAGCTTTAATTTCTTCAGGTTTTCTTTCTGCATGGTTATGTTTTGCAATCTAAATAATAATAATAATGATGGCATTTGTTAAGCGCTTACTACGTGCAAAGCACTGTTTTAAGCACTGGGGGGGATACAAGGTGATCAGGTTGTCCCACGTGGGGCTCACAGTCTTAATCCTTATTTTACAGATGAGGGAACTGAGGCACAGAGAAGTGAAGTGACTTGCCCAAGGTCACACAGCTGACAATTGGCGGAGCCGGGATTGGAACCCGTGACCTCTGACTCCAAAGCCCAGGCTCTTTCCACTGAGCCACGCTGCTTCTACTCACAGAGGGTACAAATTTGAAGCCACTAGAGCAGAATTTGGACAACTCCTGGCAATGGGGCAGTGTGGCCTAATGGATAGAGCATGGGTCTGGGAGTAAGAAGGACCTCTGGCCTAATCCCGGCCCTGCTGCGTGACCTTGGGTAAGTCTCTTAACTTCTCTGTGTCTCTCCAAGTTCCTGAATCACCCTGTTTTTTTTTTTTAAGTGGCATTTGTTAAGCACTTATTAAATGCCAGGCAGCATCCTAAGCTTTAGGGTAGATACAAGCTAATCAGGTTGTACACAGTCCATGTCCCACGTGGGACTCACAGTTTTAATTCCCATTTTACAGATAGGGTAACTGAGGCACAGAGAAGTTAAGGGACTTGCCCAAGATCACAGAGCAAATAAAGTGGCAGAGCTGGGATTAGAACCCAATCCTCTGACTCTCAGGCCTGTGCTCTTTCCATTAGGCCACACTGCTTCTCCTGGCCTCCTTACTGGTCTCCCTGCCCCCAGCTATCTGTGCTTCAGTCCAAACTGTTGGATCATCTTGCAGGGTTCATTCAATCATATTTATTGAGCACTTATGGCATGCAAAGCACTGTACTATGCGCTTGGCAGAGTACATTATAGTAATGATAATGATGATGATGGCATTTATTAAGCACTTACTATGTGCAAAGCACTAAGTGCTGGGGAGGTTACACGGTGATCAGGTTGTCCCACGGGGGGCTCACAGTCTTCATCCCCACTTTACAGATGAGGTAACTGAGGCACAGAGAAGTTAAGTGACTTGCCTAAAGGCACACAGCTGACAATCGGCGGAGCTGGGATTTGAACCTATGACCTCTGTTTATAGTAATAAACAGACACATTCCCTGCCCACAGCGAACTTACAATTTAGAGGGGGAGAGAGACATTAATAGAAATTGATAAATTACAGATATGTGCCTAAGTGCTGTGGGGCTGTTCAGCATACATCTCTCCGCTTTTCCAAAACCTCCAATAGTTACCCATCACCTTAGCATTCATGCATTCATTCATTCATTCAATCGTATTTATTGAGCGCTTACTGTGTGCAGAGCACTGTACTAAGCGCTTGGGAAGTACAAGCATCAAGCTGAAACTCATTCCCATTGGCTTTAAGGCTCTCCACCAGCTCTGTCTTTCCTCTCATCTCTCTTCAACCCCCATTTCCCTGCTCGTACTCTTCCTTCTAAGCTCGCCTTTTAACTATATCTCACTCTCAGCTCTCCCTCCTGTTACCCTTGCACAAGCTATTTTCTACTACTACTACTAGTAATAATGATATTTATTAAGTACATGGCCTAGTAGAGAAGCATGGCCTAATGTACTCATTCATTCAATCGTATTTATTGAGCACTTACAGTGTGCAGAGCACTGAACTAAGCGCTTGGGAAGTCCAAGTCGGCAACATATAGAGATGGTCCCTACCCAACAGCGGGCTCACAGTCTAGAAGGGGGAGACAGACAACAAAACAAAACGTGTTAACAAAATAAAATAAATAGAATATGTACAAGTAAAATAAATAGAGTAATAAATCTGTACAAACATATATACATATATACAGGTGATGTGGGGAGGGGAAGGAGGTAAGGCAGGGGGATGGGAAAGGGGAGGAGGGGGAGAGGAAGGAGGGGGCTCAGTCTGGGAAGGCCTCCTGGGAGTCAGAAGGACCTGGATTCTAATCCTGACTCCGCCACTTGTCTGCTGTGTGACCTCGGGCATGACACTTCACTTCTCTGGGCTTCAGTTCCCTCATCTGTCAAATGGGAATTAAGACTGTGAGCCCCATGTAAGACAGGGACTATGTCCAATCAGATTAGCTTGAGAAGCAGCGTGGCTCAGTGGAAAGAGCCCGGGCTTTGGAGTCCGAGGTCATGGGTTCAAATCCCAGCTCTGCCAATTGCCAGCTGTGTGACTTTGGGCAAGTCACTTAACTTCTCTTTGCCTCAGTGACCTCATCTGTAAAATGGGGATTAAGTCCGTGAGCCCCCCCACCCCGGGGGACAACCTGATCACCTTGTAACCTCCCCAGCGCTTAGAACAGTGCTTTGCACATAGTAAGCGCTTAATAAATGCCATTATTATTATTACCTACCCTAGTGCTTAGAACAGTGTTTGACACATAGTAAGGGCTTAACAAATACCATCATCATTATTATTGAGAAGCAGCATGGCTTCGTGGGAAGAGCAGGGGCTTGGGAGTCAGAGGCCATGCATTCTGATCCCAGCTCCGCCACTTAGCCGTGTGACTTTGGGCAAGTCACTTAACTTCTCTGAGCCTCAGTTACCTCATCTGTAAAATGGGAATAAGACTGTGAGCCTCATGTGGGACAACCTCATTACCTTGTATTTATCCCAGCACTTAGAACAATGTTTGGCATATAGTAAGCGCTTAACAAATGGTATTGACCCCTGTCTACTTGTTTTATTTTGTCGTCTGTCTCCCCCTTCTAGACTATGAGCCCGTTGTTGGGTAGGGACCATCTCTCTGTATTGCTGATTTGTACTTCCCAAGTGCTTAATATAGTGATCTGCACACAGTAAGCGCTCAATAAATAAGATTGAATTAATGAACAAATACCATCATTAATTAATTAATCAATCATTATTATGAGCCAAACACTGTACTGAGAGCTGGGGAAGATACAAGACAATTGGACTGGACACAGTCCCTGTTCCACATTGAGTTCATGGTCTAAGTAGAAGGGAGTAGGATTAAATCCCCATGTCTTACATCTGAGGAAACTGAGGGTCAGAGAATTTAAGGTACTTGCCCAAGGTCACACATCAGGCCAGTGGTAGAACTGGAATTAGAACCCAGGTCTTCTCACTCCCAGACCTGTGCTTTTTCCACTGGGCCATATTGCTTCCCATCCTGAAACAGTGCTCTGCATTCATTCATTCAATCGTATTTATTGAGCGCTTACTGTGTGCAGAGCACTGTACTAAGAGCTTGGGAAGTACAAGTTGGCAACCTGTAGAGACAGTCCCTACTAAGCACTCAATAAATACTATTGATTGATGGATTCTGGTGTCCCTCTCCCCTCAAATCCACCAGACCCCAGCTATTCCCAACTTCAGAGCCCTTCTTAAAAAAAAAAAAATCCTATCTCTTCCAGGAACCCTTCCCTGATTAATTCACAACACTCCAGTGGCTTCGTTCCAGTATCCATCCCTAGCATGTGTGTATTTTATTCCGGTCTTCAGCCTTCACATACATATGCCTATTATTCTATTTCTGTAAATAAAAATGCTTTTGTATTTATGCATACATTCAGCTATATGTTCAGCTGTTGCATATTGATGTCTTTGTTCTACTTCCTGCTGTAGCCTCGCTCTTTCATCATCTGTGAATAATTTTTGAATGTTCCTTGAAGGGCGGGCAAGTGTGTCATTGTTATTTCGACTCTCCCAAGTGATTAGTACAGTGTTCTGTCCACAGACCATTGATTGATTAGCACAGTACATACTACTCAGGAGCTCAGAAAGTACCACTGACTGATTAGTTGACTAAGAAATATAAGCCTATTTAGCACTTAGTACAGTGTGCTATCCACAGCAAGTGCTCAGTAAATACCACTAATCAATTAGCATAACATTTACTACCCATTAGGAGCTCAAAAAATACCATTGACTGATCAGTTAGTTGATTGTGAAGCAAGAAGGAAACAGGAAGAAGGGAGCCTTGGTACCAGTTTTTTTTTTAAATGGTGTTTATAAAGCACATACGATGGACCAGGCAATGTATTAAGCACTGGGATAGACAATCCAGATGGACACAGTCCCTAGCCCACATAAGGCTCACCAGCCAATCCCCATTTTACAGATGAGGTAACTGAGGTCCAGAGAAGTTGAGTGTCTTACAGATGTGTAGCAGAGGTGGAATTTGAACCCAGGTCCTCTGACCCTTAGGCTTCTTTTCACCAGACCACACTGTGTCTCAGGCCTATTAAGCACTTAAAACCATGCTCCACAAACAGTAAATGCCCTATAAATACCACTGACTATTTTAGAGTCTCCTGCTCTGGCTCTGTGGCGGAAATAGCCCCCTAGATTTTCAAGATGGGGAGATTGAAAAAGGCTGTGAGCCGGAAACAAACAAGGCAGACTAGAGAGGGAATGCAGTGATGTTAACTCCTGCCCTGTTCCTGTCCCCATCTCCTCCCCACCTTGTTTTAGAGTAATCAGGCTAATTAATAACACTGCCCAACAGACGTAGCACCTGCCCTTCATGGAAGGAGCAGGTGGGGATTATTTTCATTTTCCACCTAGAAGAACTGCACCTGCAAAAGATGGCAGGATTATTTGACTTGAGCTCCTCACTTTTCACCATTCTGGAAGCTAATCCAGTCTCTGTGACAATCAAACTAACTCCACTCTCAGAGAAACCTAGGCCCAGAAATTTACCAAATGAGGAAACTCACTCCTAATGAGCCCTTCCCAGTGGGATGGCTAATTGGATTAAATATCAGGTATTTACCTCGTGGCTGCCACCTGGAATCCAGCCAATCCCAGGGGAAGATAGGGAAAGGAGGTGGGTTCTAGTTCATTGAGGGGAAGAAGAAGCCCCTCAGCCATTTTGAGTAGGAGAGGAAAGGTAACTTGAAGTGACAGGGTGAAGAAGAAAAGTTCTCCACACTGGGGTTCAGATATTAGGGTCCTAGAGGAGCGATGCTCTTATTCTGGAGCAAGGGAAATGTTTGTAGGAGTTAATCATCATCAATTGTATTTATTGAGCGCTTACAGTGTGCAGAGCACTGTACTAAGTTAATGGCAGATCTACTCTGGTATTCTAAAATTCTGAAGAAAGGATTTGGAAGGTGTAATAATAATAATAGTAATGGTATTTATTAAGCGCTTACTATGTGCAAAGTACTGTTCTAAGCGCTGAGGAGGTTACAAGATGATCAGGTTGTCCCATGGGGGGGCGGGGGGGGCTCACAGTCTTAATCCCCATTTTGCAGATGAGGTAACTGAGGCACAGAGAAGTGAAGTGACTTGCTCAAAGTCACACAGCTGATAGTTGGCGGAGCCAGAATTTGAACCCATGACCTCTGACTCCATAGCCCGAGCTCTTTCCACTGAGCCACGCTGCTTCTCTAAGATGAATTCTGGGGATTCCCCAGAAGAGGAGGATTGGTGTAGACCAGAAGAATATGCACACCATGATTCTCACTGGTAAGTAGAAATCGTTCTGCGGGGCAGGGGAAAAGTGCTTGAGGAAAGAGTAAGCCTTTTGGAGGAAAACTCCATTCTATTTGCTGTTCAATTAATCAAAAATGCTTTTAGTTAATTCATATAGAGTACAACTTTTGTGTCTGCCTGTGGTAGGAAGCTTGGTATAGTTCATTCAATCGTATTTACTGAGCACTTACTGTGTGCAGAGCACTGTACTAAATGCTTGGGAAGTACAAGTCGGTAACATAAGTTCTCTCAGGCACTCTTGACTGTGTGGAGGGTTGCCCTTTCAGCTTTCTGTGTTGATATTCTGGGGGGTTTGCAAACTAGCATTGTCCAGTTCACTTGTGTTATTTCATCTTCCTCAAAAACTCTGAAAATAATTCAGGGGAGTGGCCACTCTTTGTGGTAAACTGGATAGCTGTGGTTTTGATGATCTCTGTGGTTTGAAAAACCTTCAGATGGGAAACTTGCTTCAGATGCCACAGCACAAGGGTCGTTTCAGTGCCTTGATTAATAATAAATGGGAATGGAGCCGAGTATCAGAAGAAAGAGGCCATAATTAAGGCTGATGAGTTACAAATGTGTTAGGAGGAGAATCTTTTCCTAGAAAGAGTGAGGCACTTCAACTTGCTTTCTTAGGCCTTTTGGAAGGCTGTTGGTTCAGCCAAAGCACAAGAAGGTATCCAGATGACTTTTATGTGGTTGTCTTTCTGGAAAAGTCATCCAAATGGGCCCCAACAGTTTCTTCTTGGCTGGAGACTGGAGCTGCCTTGCTGGGTAGCCATAAATAATATCAGCCCATCTATACCTAGGGCTACTAAAGGAGGATATGGAATTAAGTCTGGTATTTATTAAGCGCTTAGTGTGTGCGCTAGGCTCAGTGGAAAGAGCACGGGCTTGGGAGTCAAAGGTCATGGGTTCTAATCCTGGCTCCGCCACATGTCTGCTGTGTGACCTTGGGCAAGTCACTTCTCTGGGCCTCAGTTACCTCATCTGTAAAATGGGGATTAAGACTGTGAGCCCCACGTGGGACAACCTGATCATCTTGTATCCCCCCAAGTGCTTAGAACAGTGCTTCACACATAGTAAGTACTTAACAAATGCCATTATTATTATTATACTGTACTAAGCACTGGAGTGGATACAAGCTAATCAGGTTGGACACAGTCCCAGTCACACACAGGTCTCACAGTCTCAATCCCTGTTTTACAGATGAGGTAACTGAAGCCCGGTGAAGTGATTTTTCCCAAGGTCACACAGCAGACAGGTAGCCAAGCCAGGATTAGAACCCATAACCTTATATCTCCCAGATCCATGCTTTATCCACTACGTCATGCTGCTTTTCACTCCATCTGAGATCCAGTTGATGATAATGATAATTGTGATACCGAGTGCTAAACTTCATGTTAAGCACTGGGGTAAGATTCACTATAACCAGGTTGGACACAGACCCTGTCCCATGTGGGGCTCACAGCCTAAGAAATAGGGGGACCATAGAATCCCCATTTTACAGATGAGGAAACTGAAGTTCAGAAGTGACTTTTTTTTTAATGGTGTTTGTTAAGCATTTATTATATGCCAGACACTGTACTAAGTGCTGGCTTAGATACACAATCTTAATCCTCATTTTACAGATGAGGGAACTGAGGCCCAGGCAAGTGAAATGACTCTCTCAAGGTCACTGAGCTGGCAAGTGACAGAGACAGAATTAGAATCCAGGTCTTCCGACTCTCGGTCCTGCACTCTTCCCACAGGGTGAATCTGTTTCTCAAGTAGGTGTTAAGATGTCTGGCTGCCTTAATAAGTAGATGGATTTGAACACTTAATAGTAATAATAATAATAATAATGTTGGTATTTAAGTGCTTACTATATCCCAAGCACTGTTCTAAGCTCTGGGGTAGATACAAGGTAATCAGGTTATCCCATGTGGGGCTCACAGTCTTCACCCCCATTTTACAGGTGAGGGAACTGAGGCCCAGAGAAGCAGTGTGGCTCAATGGAAAGAGCCCGGGTTTTGCAGTCAGAGCGCATGGGTTCAAATCCCGGCTCTGCCAATTGTCAGCTGTGTGACTTTGGGCAAGTCACTTAACTTCTTTGGGCCTCAGTTACCTCATCTGTAAAATGGGGATTAAGACTGTGAGCCCCACTTGGGACAACCTGATCACCTTGTAACCTCCCCAGTGCTTAGAACAGCGCTTTGTACATAGTAAGCGCTTAATAAATGCCATTATTATTATTATTATTATTATTATTGTTAAGTGACTTGCCCACGGTCACACAGCTGAGAAGTGGCAGAGCTGGGATTAGAATCCACAACCTCTGGCTCCCCAGCCCGGGGTTCTTTCCACAGAGCCACGCTGCTTCTCTTCGTGGGAAGAGCCCGGGCTTTGGAGTCAGAGGTCATGGGTTCAAACCCCGGCTCCGCCAATTGTCAGCTGTGTGAATTTGGGCAAGTCACTTAACTTCTCTGGACCTCAGTGCCCTCGTCTGTAAAATGGGGATTAAGACTGTGAGCCCCCCGTGAGACAACCTGATCACCTTGTAACCTCCCCAGCGCTTAGAACAGTGCTTTGCACATAGTAAGTGCTTAATAAATGCCATCATCATTATTATTGTTATTCACTTGGTTTCTCTGCACCATGTTGACATCTCCCAGAGCTTCAAGCATACCATCCTCCTCCTTTCTCAGGCCTGAGGGAAGTTCTTGGGGAAACCACTGATCTGAAGCAACTGTGCCCCACTTGGAGTTGAGGTTTGTGTCTGTGATTCTGGGAAAGGCTGGTGAGGGAGTCTTGTTGCATTTGTTACCTACAATGCCTGGCACAATTTTGTTTCTCCTTCTTCCCAAATCCACTGATCCAAGATAATCTTCCCATTTCCGATTGCTGTATGATAGGCTGACCTGTCTTTACCTGGCCCTTGATATGCCATATCATTTGAGGTTTTTCTTCCACTGCCAAATCTACCCACGCTTTTTATGATTACTTCATTTCAGCTCTTAATAGAGCAGCCATTTTGGTATCCCACGTTTGCCCATTCTCTTCGCATGCCTTGTCAAGGGGAGGTATGATGTGGCAAATGTTGTTTTGGTACTGATGGATTGATTTTGGCCTCCTGAGCTCAGTAAAGTGCATAGGTGGTGGCGCATGGCCTGCTCTAGAAGCCAAATGTGATAACTATGGTAGGTTCAAGGATCTCCAAGCCATTTTTTTTTTAATGGTATTTGTTAAGCTCTTACTATTTGCCAGTCACTGTACTAAGCACTGAGGTAGATAAAAAGCTAATCGGGTTGGACAGTCCCAGTCCCACATAAGGCTTGTAGTCTTTATTCCCATTTTACAGCTGAGGTAACTGAGTCACAGAATAATTTTTCCCATGGTCACACAGCAGACAAGCGGTGGAGCTGGGAATAGAACCCAGATCCTCTGACTCCCAAGCTGTGCCTTTACAACAGATCTGAGTTTGGGCTGAATTGGGATGCTATTGGTGTTGCATTCTGTCATTCTCCCCCAGAACTTGGTTCTGCTGTCTCCTTCTCTGTTTCCCTTTGCATCATTTGGCCATTTGCTCCCCGGTAACACAACTCAGTGACGGCATTCAACTTTGCGCACGCAGTAAGCGCTCAATAAACACGATTGAATGAATGAACTGTGTGTCACCAATGACGGTCCTTTGGTTGTGTTGTAAGGTTTGCTTGGTGCTGCTAGAAACACTTTAGAAATACAACATCGTGAGCTGGGTCCCATTTTTGCAGTCTTTGCTTATCTGTGATTAAAATGCAGTCTGGTTAACTTTCTACTGAAGTTTTTTTGGGGGGCAGTAGCTAGGTTTGATTAAAAACTACTGTTTATGAAATATCAAGGCCCCCACATCTGCCACAAATCAATTGTATATCTGAAGAACTGAGTTCACCCTGACTCAATTGTTGGATGTCATTGGCATTCAGGAGAGGGCTTTTATAGAAGCCCACCCTGAAGCAGATTGCATTCATCGGGAAGCAGTTAAAGAGAAAGATTTCTTCATCTCGTTTATTTATCCCCTAGCCAAAAGACCTACCATGTACACAGGCTAACAAAGCACAGAGAACACTGCGGGGGTTGTCCATTAGGTCTTCCTCCTGGAAATGTGATCGTAGATGACGGCTTGCAGGTAGAGGCCTGTTTGGATGGGAGTTCGAGTAGAATTATCCCCCGGGGAACCCTAAAACAAACAAATTGTATTGTCAAGCCATCTCCCCCATTTTAGCACAGGACCGAAGCCGGCCCTGGCAGTCCCTCACTGTTGGGTGAGGAGGGGAGTCCCTGTCGTTCTCCCCCTTGTCCCAGGCCTTAAACTCTGAAGAACTCTGTTCTGGGGTGACCGAAAGTCCTGCAGCCCATCGAGGGTGTGGTCAAGATTCAGGGCGAGGGGGAAACAGGCTCGGGTGGCTGAATGTGGGAGGCGCAGGCCGGGCCCTGAGCCAAAAAAAGATGAGGTTTTGACTGAAATGAAACATAGCCTGCCTGTTCCTCCAGGGAGTTTGGGGTGTGTTGCCAGGGTGTGTGTGCCTTGCAGTCTGTCCCCTGTGGAGAATTAGTCACGCAGACTGCTGATCTAACTCAGGTCGGATGTCGAAGGTTGTGGCGAATCAGCCTGTGCAGTTTGGTTTTCCGGGCAAATCCACCGGGTGAATGTTCAGGAAAATCTGTGGGTGTCACCTTGATGACTCCCTTTGACACTGATGCTAATCCCATGCCCTGTGGCCGGGCCTTCTGCAGCCTGGTGGGTGCTAACGAGGCCAGAGCAAAGTGAGAATTTCAATGTTTCCTGTCCACAGTGGGCGAGGTTTGACAGTCAGGGCAAGCCACTTAAAAAGTGCAGAAGTTTTGTACTTCAGATAGTAAAGCACATTGATAATAATAATGACATTTATTAAGCGCTTACTATGTGCAAAGCACTGTTCTAAGCACTGGGGAGGTTACAAGGTGATCAGGTTGTCCCACGGGGGGCTCACAGTCTTAATCCCCATTTTACAGATGAGCTAACTGAGGCACAGAGAAGTTAAGTGACTTGCCCAAAGTCACACAGCTGACAATTGGCAGAGCTGGGATTTGAACCCATGACATCTGACTCCAAAGCCCGGGCTCTTTCCACTGAACCACGCTGCTTCTCCTGCATTGGTAGTGTTTTTATTCCTGAATTCATTCAAATGTATTTTATTCAAACGTATTTATTGAGCTCTTACTGTGTGCAGAGCACTGTACTACTACTAATAATAATGATGGCATTTATTAAGTGCTTACTATGGGCAATGCACTGTTCTAAGCGCTGGGGAGGTTACAAAGTGATCAGGTTGTCCCATGGGAGGCTCACAGCCTTAATCCCCATTTTACAGATGAGGGAACTGAGGCACAGAGAAGTTAAGTGACTTGCCCAAAGTCACACAGCACTTGGGAGAGTACACTATAACAATAAGCAGACAGGTTCCCTGCCCACGATGAGCTTACAGTCCAGAGGATGAGCTTTCGGCGTCAGAAATCTGTTAGTTCTTTCTCCTTAGAGGGCTTTTATCTAGGGAATCCACTGGTGTTGGGGACCCCAGAGGCAGCAGGTCTTTTTGGGAAGTTTGGTACAGTTTTCAGGGTACCAGAAACATCTTCTCTAGCTGCCTGATTTGATGGGATAGGCTTTCCTTCCAAGGATGAGGGATGAGAACACTCAAGTATCATAGCCACCCTCAGAATTTGTTAAACTCCAATTTAGTGTGAGCCCCTTGTGGGCCAGGGACTGTGTTCATCCTGATTATCTCATATCTACCTCAGTGCTTAGAATCGCGAGAAGCAGCATGACTCAGTGGAAAGATCCCGGGCTTGGGAGTCAGAGGTCGTGGTATCTAATCCCGGCTCCGCCACTTGTCAGCTGTGTGACTTTGGGCAGGTCACTTAACTTCTCTGTGCTTCAATTCCCTCATCTGTAAAATGGGGATTAAAACTGTGAGCCTCACGTGGGACAACCCGATCATCTTGTATCCCCCCAGTGCTTAGAACAGTGCTTTGCACATAGTAAGTGCTTAACAAATACTATCATTATTAATAGTGCTTGGCACATAAGTGCTTAGCGCATACTTTTACTGCGTAGTGCATACTTTTATGGGGCAGTAATGATAATAGTAATAATGGCATTTTATTAAGCGCTTACTATGTGCAAAGCAGTGTTCTAAGCGCTGGGGAGGATACAAGGTGATCGGGTTGTCCCATGGGAGGCTCACAGTCTTAATCCCCATTTTCCAGATGAGGGAACTGAGGCCCAGAGAAGTGAAATGACTTGCCCAAAGTCACACAGCTGACAATGGGTGGAGCCGGGTTTTGAATCCATGACCTCTGACTCCAAAGCCCAGGCTTTTTCCATGGAGCCATGTGGCCTAGTGGAAAGAGCACAGGCCTGGGTTCTAAACCCAGCTCTGCCAGTTGCCCGCTGTGTGACCTTGGGCAAGTCACTTTACTTCTCTGTGCCTCAGTTTCACCATCTGTAAAATGGGGATTAGATATCTGCCTTCCTACTTATATTGTGAGCCCCATGTGGGATAGGGACTGTGTCTGACCTGAATAACTTGAACTACCCCAACACTTAGAACAGTCCCTAAGATAGTGAGCGCTTAACAAATGCCATAATTATGGATACACACGTATTCAACTGTACTCATTTGTTAGTTCATCCTGACAGATTGATAATTACTACCTACCTGTCTTCTTCCTCCCGTTCCACTGTTTGAAAATAGGGAAGCAGCGTGGCTCAGTGGAAAGAGCACGGGCTTTGGAGTCAGAGTTCATGGGTTCAAATCCTGGCTCCGCCAATTGTCAGCTGGGTGACTTTGGGCAAGTCACTTAACTTCTCTGTGCCTCAGTTACCTCATCTGGAAAATGGGGATTAAGACTGTGAGCCCCCTGTGGGACAACCTGATCACCCTGGAACCTCCCCAGCGCTTAGAACAGTGCTTTGCACATAGTAAGTGCTTAATAAATGCCATCATTATTATTATTATAAAATAAGTTTTCTTGTCTAATAATAATTGTGGAATTAAGCACTATTTGTCAAGCACTGTACTAAAGCCGGGAAAGATACAGGATAATTGTCTCATGGTCTAACGGGGAGGGAGAACAGTTATTTAATCCCTGTTTGAGGAAGCTGAGGCCCAGAATTTGTGACTTTCCTAAAGTTATACAAGTACCCAAGTGGTGGAGCCGGCATTAGAACCCAGCTCTTCTCTCACTTGTGTGACCTTTCCACCAGGCCACACTGCTTCTCTATCTCTGTTTCCCCTCTTCCCCTTTCCTTCCCTTCCACCTCCCCACCATTAGGGTGGAAAGTTGTTGAGGGCAGGAAGTGTGTGGTGTATGTCCCCAGGACTTAGTAGCTGTGCTCTTCAATAAGTCTTATCTTGTTTTATGCCACTGAGTAGTTTCCGACCCATAGCAATGCCATGAAACCATCGCTCTCAGAAGGCTCCTCTTTCCATCTGCAATCATTCTTAGAACTTAGCTTAGAACCCAGCGCTTAGATAGTGCTTTGCACATAGTAAGCACTCAATAAATGCCATCATCATTATTATTATTCTGGTAGTGGATCTCTAGTTTTCTCCGTGAAAATACGGAAGCAGTTTGCCATTGCTGCCTTCGTGCAGTAAACTCGAGTCTCTGCCCTCGACTCCCATGCCGCTGCTGCCCAGCATGGGTGAGTTTTGACTTGTAGCAGATTATCTGCCATTCACTAGCCACTGCCCATGCTAGGAATGGAAGGGGCAGGCCTCTGCTTGACTCTCCCTCCCTTAGCCGAGACTGGTAGAGGACTGGAAACTCTCCAGGTGCGACCCTGAGAGGGGAGGTGCTTCAATCAGTAGGGCTAGATATTTTCTATTGACTAACTCAAAGGTATTCTTGAATGCGCAAGGGACTTAGGTAGTTTCACGCTATAACAGTTGGGGTTTCCACCACAGGGGTCAACTGGATCCAGGAGACAAGCCTCTTTAGCATTCAGAGTGACGTGTAATTGTTGCAAAAGCAGAGATGCCTACTTTTAGGAACTGGTTGTCCCATCTGCCTCCAAGCCATCCATGTCCATTATTCCATCACGTCAATGCCAATCTCAGAAGGCAGTGACCTTTTGATTCGACTACATGATCAGCGCCAATAAAGGCACAGAGGATGGACAGTAGTATCAACCCACATTTATTCATTCATTCAATTGTACTTATTGAGCGCTTACTGTGTGCAGAGCACTGTACTAAGCACTTGGGAAGTACAAGTTGGCAACATATAGAGACGGTCCCTACCCAACAGTGGGCTCACAGTCTAGAAAGGGGAGACAGAGAACAAAACAAATAGAATAAATATGTACAAATAAAATAGTAATAAATACGTACAAACATATATACTGGTGCTGTGGGGAGGGAAGGAGGTAAGGCGGGGGGATGGGGAGGAGGGGGAGAGGAAGGAGGGGGCTCAGTTTGGGAAGGCCTCCTGGAGGAGGTGAGCTCTCAGTAGGGCTTTGAAGGGAGGAAGAGAGCTAGCTTGGCTTAATCATTGGAGCTGCAAGACCAGAAAGTTGGCAGAGGCTCAGCTCCGAATGCGACCCGTTTTGGCCCTGGAGAAACATTTCCAATCAATCAATCAATCAATCGTATTTATTGAGCGCTTACTATGTGCAGAGCACTGTACTAAGCGCTTGGGAAGTACAAATTGGCATCACACAGAGACAGTCCCTACCCAACAGTGGGCTCACAGTCTAAAAAGTGGGCTCACAGTCTAAAAAGTGGGCTCACAGTCTAAAATTTCCAAGCAATCTCTCCAAAGAGACCCCTGGAGTTACTGTGAGTGGGAGATCCCTGGAGTTACTGTGAGTGGTTTTGGTCACCTTTGAGCCAGTGCTTTGACAAGGGCTCTCTTGGACTGAGTTGGATGTATCAGTGCCCCTCCCAAACGAGGCTGGGGTTGCCAATAGCCATTTTGGGCCCATCTGGATGGGGCTTAAACCTGGAAGACTCCCAGGTCTAGGATGTATCTGGGCTCTGGTGGCTTCTGGTAAAGGACCTGTTGCCTCTTTTTTCCAGATGGATCTTTCCTTTTTCTCCCCCCCGCCCCCCGCAATGGGATACTACATCTGTCAGAAATCCTACGGTACAGCTTGCTCCTTTCGAGGACGTAGACCCAAGTGGAGGAAGTGAGCAGGCCTCACAGAGGGGTGGTTAAAGCAAAAATAGCAGCCTGCCTCCCTGAAGATTGTCAAACATTGATGGGAGTATTTACCAACAAAGCAAAATTGGGTCGTCAGCTAGTCTGTCAATCGGTTGTCAGTCACCAGCAGTGGTTGGAGCAGTCGCTGAAGACCGCCCAGGGTGCACTTGGCAGATGTTCGTGCAAGAACACACAAATATTCACACAACGTTCATACGAACCCAACTGCCAGAAACCTAGAAAAGGTCTGAGCACATATGTGCCCAGATGTGGAAGGGTCCCTGGAGTGCTTAGGCTCAGCCAGGGAAGTCTGACCCAGATTCCATCAGGAACTGTACCACGAGGCTTCTCTCACTCGATGAGGCGGTTGTTACACTGAGGGTTGGCAGGAGAATTCGGAGAACTTTCCAGCTATGTGTGAACTTTGCTTCATCGTCGGTCCCTTCCGGATAATAATAATAATAATGGCATTTTATTAAGTGCTTACTATGTGCAAAGCACTGTTCTAGGCCCTGGGGAGGTTACAAGGTGATCAGGTTGTCCCACGGGGGGCTCACAATCTTAATCCCCATTTTACAGATGAGGGAACTGAGGCTCAGAGAAGTTAAGTGACTTGCCCAAGGTCACACAGCTGACAATTGGCGGAGCTGGGATTTGAACCCATGACCTCTGACTCCAAAGCCCGTGCTCTTTCCACTAAGCCATGCTGCTTCTCAGATGTGATGTTGGGGAGGGATTTGGTTATTGCGTGCCAGGGCGCTGGTACAGCTGCTGTCGATCTTGCCACTTTATGGCATGCAAACACAAGTGGTTTCTTGGGTGCAGGTATTTCACGGTGCTGGGGGAGGTTAGGTACCCCAGCTCCAGTGGAGTCTTAGAAAGAGAACCCGTTAAACCTTAGGCTGCTGTGGATCGCTGAGCCCCGCATTCTCCACTTAAAATAGAAACTCATTATTTGGAGCAGATGTGAGGCAGCTGCAGGAAAGTTAAAACCGGTGGCTTGGAGTTCAATGCCACCAACTCACATTGCCGCTGGAATTCCTTTGCCAGAGCGCTCGGTTTACTTGTTTTAAAATGGTTATAATCTGCCTTCCTCTCTGCTCCAGTTCGAAAGGAAGGCTGTCGAAGCATCTCTCTCAAGAGTGGCCCTCTTTGGTAGTGAGCCGTTGCCATCTGTTTTGGAAGCCTAACTGAGCCCGCGGAGAGAGTTGGAAGAGCTTCCAAAAGAGATCCATGAAGGGATTAGGTCTGATGGACTTTCCTAGGGTCTCCCAGAAGGACATTTGGTTCCTGTCGGTGACCCAGAGGGAGCTACGAGAGTGAATTTCTTTTCCTCCGTATGCCCCAATGTCATCCATCATGGCTCTTGTATTGAGCTGCTGTCCTAGCAGCTCTTAGCTTTTCCATGTCCCTAAAGGATTATGAGGCAAAAATTGGAAACCTGGGGCATTTAGGAAGCAAAGGTGCCTGGGTCCCATGGAGGAGAAGGATGAGGTGGTGTGGTTTACCGAGAGGGAGATTCAAAAAGGAGCAGGAGGGGAAAGCCACCGAAGGGATGGAAGTTGAAGAATAAGAAGAGAGGATGGGAAACCTGGGCACAGGGTAAGAGGCTCAGAAAGGACCCAAGCCAGGAGCAACAATAATGATAATAATGATGGCATTTATTAAGTGCTTACTATGTGCAAAGCACTGTTCTAAGCGCTGGGGAGGTTACAAGCTGATCACGTTGTCCCACGGGGGGCTCACAGTCCTCATCCCCATTTTACAGATGAGGTAACTGAGGCCCAGAGAAGTCAAGTGACTTGCCCAAAGTCACACAGCTGATAATTGGCAGAGCCAGGATTTGAATCCATGACTTCTGACTCCACAGCCCGTGCTCTTTCCACTGAGCCACGCTGCCGCATCTTGGCCAAAAAACACGTGGGGTTGCTTTGTCCAAAGAAGTGTTTTCCATCTCCAGACAATTCTCAATGGGCATGGGAGAAACGAGGCCTAGTGGATACAGCCTGGACCTGGATTCTAATCCCACCTCTTCCACTTGCCTGCTGTGTGACCTTGGGCAAGTCACTTTACTTCTCTGGGCCTCAGTTGCCTCATCTGTAAAATGGGAATTACAACTGTGAGCCCCATTTGGGCCATGGACTGTGTCCAACCTCATTACCTTGTATCTACCCCAGTGCTTATCTAAGCACTTATTTGGCACATGGTAAGTGCTTAAAACAACAACAACAACCGCCCCCACCCCCCAGATTTGTTTACCAGGAAGAAAAATCTAAAAAACTGTTTGCAAACAGTTGGATGTGAGGATCAGACTGGGAGTCCCCGGAGGGAATCCTCCTCATCCTCAAACCTGTCAGACCCTAGACTTGATTCATTCAAGTATACTTATTAAGCACTTACTGTGTACACTGTACTAGGTGTGTGGAAGAGTACAGTATAACAATACACATTCCCTGCCCACAATGAGCTTATAGCTCCAGTTCATTTGGTTTTTCCCTCTAGACTGTAAGCTCACTGTGGGCAGGGAACATGTCTACCAACTCTGTATTCTCCCAAGTGTTTAGTACAGTGCAGCGTGGGTCAGTGGAAAGAGCACGGGCTTTGGAGTCAGAGGCCATGAGTTCAAATCCCAGCTCCGCCACTTGTCAGCTGTGTGACTTTGGGCAAGTCGCTTAACTTCTCTGGGCCTCAGTTACCTCATCTGTACAATGAGGATTAAGACTGTGAGCCCCCCGTGGGACAACCTGATCACCTTGTAACCTCCCCAGCGCTTAGAACAGTGCTTTGCACATAGTAAGCGCTTAATAAAATGCCATCATTATTATTTTTATTACAGTGCTCTGAACACAGTAAGCATTCAGTAAATACAGTTGATTAGCTAGGCCTAGTTTAAACTGGGTATGGATACCACACCCTCTTAGGCTCTCAGGAACTATGCACAGGGAACAGGAAAACCACTGGGTGAGAGGGGATTTTCTTTGATTTTTTTTTTTTTTTGGTGCTGAGGTATAGCTAGATATCTTTGCTGTCTCTCAAATGGAAAAATAAAAGGTGTTGGGGAATTATGTGCTAAGAATTTCAATTCCATCCTGCTTGCTCTTGGAAGTCACATTGAAAGGAGATAGTAACCTGAGGATGGGGCCTCTTGCTGGTGGTGAGGGGGTGGTCCCAGTCTAGAGTGAGGGAGAAGAGTCGGGGCTAGAGGGGGAAATGGCAAGAGGAAGAAGGTGAAGGGATTCTGACAGACCATTCACCCCGGCAAAGAAATGGTGGTGATCCCATCAAACTGGTTCAACTGGCTCATCTTGGGGATGGCAAAGGTGGTCTAGTGGGGCTGTAACCAACTCCCAAGTTTCTACCAGGTCAGGGGTTACTCAAGCTAGGGGAGAGACTGCAATTAGCAGCTCTCCTGCTTTTCCAACCCTTCAGGGCAGGTGGAACCATGCTGAACACCTGCCAGGCACTAGTCAGAATTTTTCTTTTTAATGGCATTTGCTAAGCACTTACTATGTGCCGGGCACTGTTCTAAGCACTGGAGTAGATACAAGCCAATCAGGTTGAACACAGTCCCTGTCCTACATGGGGATCCCGGTCTTAATCCCTATTTTACAGATGAGATAACTGAGACCCGGTGAAGTGACTTGCCCAAGGTCACACAGCAGATAAGTGGCGGGGCTGGGATTAGAACCCAGGTTCTTCTGATTCCTGGGCCCATGTTCTACCCATTAGGCCATGTTGCTTCTCCTCTAGGCCTAAGTGCATTTCTATACATGCATATCTCTATACGGCTTTAACAGATGCGAGCCAATTCTCTGATTCCAGTTCAAGTCACAGCAAAGGCTGATTCTGGAACTCCCAAACGGAGCAATTTTGTTCTTTCAGAGGATTCATTGCTTTTGATGGCTTTTCTTTTAACATTGCCAAGGGAGTCTCTCTCTCTCTCTCTCTCTCTCTCTCTCTCCCTTTCTCCCTTTCTCCCTCTCTCCCTCTCGAAAATTTAGGGAAATTTAAGTTTGAATGTGTCTTAGTTTTGACTGAGAGATGTCAGATACTGAGGTGATTTGGGAAGCCATACATATTACAAAAGGAAACTTACCTCAGGATCGACACTTAAGATTTTTCTATCTCTCTTGTTCTTGAAGAGTAAACCAGATGCATTTTCGGCAATCACTTCAAAATTCGGACTTGAATTCGAAGTGGAGAACTGGCTCTCCCAGTTGTAAAAACTGTGAAAATTCAAATTAGCGAGATACACATTGGATACAGATTGATTTTGTAAAATGCACTGAATTTCCTTATTAAGCTAAAATTTCTAATAAGTGGCTTAATAATACACTGGGAAGAAACAAATCCAAAATTGGTATCCATGATTAGGAGTACAAGAACACTTCTGAGAAGAGAATTAAGGTGAGCTGGGTTTAAACTCCGGTCTTTTTGATTCCCAAACCCGTGCTTTGTCCACAAGGTAACACTGCTTCCTATGCTGAGTATTATACTAAGCACGGCAGTAGACATAATATGAGCAGATTGGGGGAAGTTCTTGTCCCACAAAGGACTCAGGACTCACTGTCTAAAGAGGAGTGAGAAGAGAAATCTTATCCCCATTTTTACATCTGAGGAAGCTGAGGCAGTGAGAAGTTAAGTGACTTGCCTAAGGTCCCATAACAGGGCTAGTGAAGAATATCATCCATTGAATACTCCCAAAGCACAATGTGGCTCAGCGGGTTTAATCTTTCTGGCACCTCAGGTAAAAGTGAAGTGTAAGAAGCACCGCTAACACATATTTACAGTTTTCGTTAGACCTTCTAAAAGTATTTTACATGATCTATGTATCTAGGCTCTGGTAAAGGCTTAGTAAATTGGACTGCCTCAGGAAACCCATCAGGCTTCTGAGACTTTCACAACTGCATGGTTGGTTTGTCTGAGTAGCATGTCCATTTCCTGCTTATAAATCTTGACTGGTATATGCTTTTAGACTGTGAGCCCACTGTTGGGTAGGGACGGTCTCTATATGTTGCCAATTTGTACTTCTCAAGCGCTTAGTACAGTGCTCTGCACATAGTAAGCGCTCAATAAATAAGATTGATGATGATGATACGTTGGCTCTGTTATTGTACTCTCCCAAGTTTTTAGTACAGTGCTTTACACACAGCTCTCAGTAAATACCACTGATTGATCTGAGCTCTTTGCAGGTTGGGTGGGAGCCATATCATTACAGGCTGACAAGTTTTTCATTCTTTGAAGACTGTAAGCTCCTTGTGGGCTGGGAACTTTGTGTTATACTTGCCCAAGTGCCTAGTATATGGTAAGCACTCAATAAATATCATTGATTTTTTGCATGGCCTGATTCTTGATGGTGGAGAGTGTGGAGATGCTCTAGATTTGCAGGATTCCCAAGAGAATAATAATCAAAATATTTGAGTACACACTGGATAGAGTACATTGTCCTAGGCTCTTGAGAAAGTACAACAGAAGCGAGGAAAGAATTTCCTGTCCTCAAGGAAGTTAGACTCCTTGGACTGTGGCAGTCTGTGGCCTTGAGTTCTTCACCCCTGGTATCCGCTATTAATAGGCATGTGATGCAAGCACTAGACAGTGATCTTCTCCTTCCACTCTGCCCTGCTCAGACTCAGGCCTCTGTGCTTTGCACTGCACGTGGATAAATTAGAGAGGGTGCAGAGAAGTTGAGCGTGATTAAAGTGATAGAAAATCAGACCGATGAGGAAAAGAGAAAAGATAAATGGAAGAGAGAAGGAGGCTGCTTACTGTTTTCATGAAAATGAAAGCATCAGACCAAGCCAACGGAAATGACTTTAGCTGGACACAAGGAATACTTTTTTTGATGACTAAAATAATGATATAAGCCCATGAAGGACTTTAGAGGGTTTCCATCCATGGAGATTTTAAAAGAAACAATAAAAAAAATGTGCTTTAGGTGGTTGGTCATTCACTGGCAGAGCAGGGAGTTGGATGAGATGATCTCTGGAAATCAGTTTTGTTATTCTATGATTATTTGAGATTATTATTATTGTCTGTTATCTGAGAGCCTGTGCCCAATGTTGTCTTTTGTCTATTCCATCTCCCTCCTTCTCATCGCCGTCCCTCTCTCTTAATCTGGTTTCCTTTCGATGTTTCTCTGTGTCTCTCCTTTTGAGAGCTTTTCTAGTTTGTCCTCAAGATGCTTCGCCCCTAACCCCTGGGTTCTGATGTTCATGGCAGAAGTGGCATTTAGGGTGTTGGAAGGGGTGTCAGCATAAGGGGAGGAGAGAAATGGTCTGCAAAGGAATTTGCAGTGGGCAGAAGTTATGGATAAACACTTAATGGGGGGGTGGAAACAGAGATGTAGAGGGAAGAATAATTTTTCAGCTGGAGAAATCACTTGGTTTGGGAGCAGTATAGTTAAGAGCGATGAATGATACTGTCTAAAGTTTTAGAAGTGAAATGTAAAGGCAATGTCCATAATTTACCTCAGATCTGTGGTTCTTGGAAACAGCTTCTTTTTCCCACTGAAATAGACATCAAAGTCCTCAGTCTTCAGCCTGTGTGCGTAGTCGATATAGCCCGATAACTCCTGACCGCGAGAGTTTCGGTCACGAATGAAGATTATGGACTGTAAAAAAGTGAACAGTTTAAGACAGAGCATCAGAATCCTATTCAGCAAGCACAAACGTGTGTGTGTGTGTGTGTGTGTGTGTGTGTGTATAAATGCAATTTTCCTTTAATATATCTGCATCCACTATTTTAATATTTTAACATCACGGACTACTGGAAAGAGCACAGGCTTGGGTGTTAGGACATCTGGGTTCTAATCCTGGCTGAATGAGTTTTGGAAACTACCTCAGTTTCCTCATCTGTAAAATTGTGACTAACCACTTTTCTTCCTTCATCATGCGAGTCCCATGTGGGGGCAGGGACTGGGTCTGACCTGAGTATCTTGTATCAACCCCGGGGTAGTGCTTGGCACATAGTAAGCACCAGTGTTTTCCATTTTTTGTTGTGAGTACTGTTTGAATACACACAGACATTCTAATTTCCCCTGAGGTCCAGTCTGGAGGTTTCTGGATTACTTGAAGAGCTGTTATTAAAGTGACAAAGAATTGGTCAAATGGCATTTCAGTATCCTTGGGTTCACCTCACTTTTCTCTCTCCCTTAATCCAGGAGTGAGGAAGGGGGCTATCAGTCTTCCCCATCCCGGAGCATTGTCTCCCTTCTCTCCCTCCTGATTCCCCAGGAAGGCTCTAATTTGGAAACATTTCAGCTTTGAAGCTCAATAATGATAATAATGATGGCATTTATTAAGCACTTAGTATGTGCAAAGCACTGTTCTAAGTGCTGGGGAGATTACAAGGTGATCAGGTTGTCCCACGGGGGGCTCAGTCTTAATCCCCATTTTACAGATGAGGTAACTGAGGCACAGAGAAGTTAAGGGACTTGCCCAGAGTCACACAGCTGACAATTGGTGGAGCCGGGGTTTGAATCCATGACCTCTGACTCTAAAGCCTGTGCTCTTTCCACTGAGCCATGCTGGACATTTAAGTGCTTACTATGTGTCAAGGACTGATCTAAGTGCTGGGAAGGATACAAGGTTGTCCCATGTGGGGCTCAGTCTTAATCCCCATTTTACAGATGAGGAAACTGAGGCACAGAGAAGTTAAGTGACTTGTCCAGAAACCACACAGCAGACAAGTGGCAGAGCTGAGATTAGAACCCATGTCCTCTGACTCTCAAGCCTATGCTCTTACCAGTTAGGCCATGTGCCTAGCTTCATTTATTCATTCATTCATTCAATCGTATTTATTGAGTGCTTATCGTCAGGGCCAAAGGGAGACAATCCTGGACAGTTGAAGGCACTGAAGTTCTTAAAAAAATCTTTTCCCAATAAGCCTGACCTGAGCCTACCAAAGTACTTGGCACATACTAAGGGCTTACCAAATAACCCATATGTATCTGGTCGTCTTTCCTGAGCATTTTGGCAAGAACGTGTTGGTAGAATTAGGGAATGTTCTTCCTAAAAATGCACATTTGTCTGGGCTGAATGTGATATGGTATTGGAAAGGAGCTGTTGTATGCATGGATGGGGCATGGGACAATTGATCAGTGGCATTATTGAGCACTTACTCTCCACAGAGCGCGCCTAAGTGTGTGGAGAAAATATGATAAGGCCTAGTTGTTAGAAATCAGCCCTGTTCACAAGGAGCTTGCACTGGACAAGTAATAAAATGTGTGCTTTCCTTAGCACAGAGTTCTTCATCTTTGCTGTTCTGGCAAAATAGGAGAACTCACTGTACCAGGAAATTGAAATTCCAATGGATTTAAACCCAGTTTGGTCCTGATTCCAAACCTTCCCCTCCGTTCCCTCCTGTCCAAGCCCAGCCCAGCTGGAACTGAAACAGGCGGATCAAGAGATCAAAACCCAACAAGGGCCATGGTGCTCTCCATTGTCTCACCTTGACCGTCTTGCCAGCTGGAGTCGGCAAACCTGACTACATCCCAGTTCGTAGTACCCAATGGCCAAAGCCAGAACCAGTTTCCTCCTCCTCCTCCCTTTACCCCAAACTCAAATGCCACCCTCGTGGACAGTCCTTTCCATCAAGAGTCCAGGCGACCTCAGGTTTGGGATTATTTGAAGTGAGTCCCAAGGCCGGATTGCCCCTCCACTCTCATCGGACTTGGGACTCTCAGCCTAAAGCGTATTTTTCTGAACTTTGCAGAGAAACATTTCAACCTTGAATTCAGGAAAAAAAGAAAACCTTGCTTCCTCTTCCAAGAATCCCAGCTTCCAAATGGCTTTGGATGCTGCTGAAGGCTTCTCTGATTTCTCTTGTGCACCTGCCTGATCAGAACTGCGCCCGTGTTTTCCCTGGCAGACATTAAATTTATGGATAAATAAGCCTCTGGGCTCCAGGAATGGAAATAACCAAGTAATGCCCCACAGGACTAGGGAGGCTGTGAGAAGCTCCTTCAAAGCAGGGTCTGGGTGGAAACAGCAAGACGAGAGTCCATAAAAGAGGCTCCACTTTTTACGTGTTACTTATTGTTACCTCTTCCCTTCTAGGAGCTCGCTCTCGGCTCATTTCTGGTGGATTGTATGGGAAGGGATTTGTGTCTGTATAATAATTGTGATATTTAAGCGCTACTGTGTGTCACGCACTGTTCTAAGCACTGGGGTGGGAAAAAAGCACATTGGTTTGGATACAATCCCAGTCTCCCATGGGGCTCACCATCTTAATCTCCATTTTCCAGATGAGGTAACTGAGGCCCAGAGAAGTGAAGTGACTTACCCAAGGTCACACAGCAGACAAATGGTGGAGTGGAATTAGAACCCAGATCCTTCCAACTCCCAGGTCAATGCTCTATCCACTACGCCACACTTGCCTGTATAAGGGTGTGGGTCTCGGGGGCTGTGGATCCTTGTGTTTTTGTGGCTAGGAGGGTGGGGAAGCAGTGTGGCTCAGTGGGAAGAGCCTGGGCTTGGAAGTCAGAGGTCATGGGTTCTAATCCTGGCTCCACCACTTGTCAGCTGTGTGACTTTGGGCAAGTCACTTCTCTGTCCCTCAGTTACCTCATCTGTAAAATGGGGATTAAGACTGTGAGCCCCCCCCCCCAGCCCCGTGGGACAACCTGATCACTTTGCAACCTCCCCAGCTCTTAGAACAGTGCTTTGCACATAGTAAGCGCTTAACGCCATTATTATTATTATTATTATTATCATTACAGATTACGTGTCTGGGCGAGTGTGTATGTACACGTGGGTGAATACCACGTCAGCAGCTGCCTCCCAGTTTCCTCCTGGATGAACAATTCTGCTCTGTGAAGTTTTCTGCAGGTGTCTGGGGGTGTCAGCTGGCCTCTGTTTATTATTGCTGAGCTGTGTACAGGAGGCCAGCCAGGGCCATCAGGAAAAACTCTCAGCAAATCGGGTCAGGGAAATGAAAACAAAGCTCGTTCGGCGGGAACTTTCAGGGTCTGGGGTTTTGCTGGCAAAGGTTTGCCCTCGCTCCACTTGAGGTGCTACTTAAAAATGTCCTCGTGTTTGACTTGGAAGCGACTTCACAGAGTGAGGCGGTGGGAGATATGTGCTCCAGAGAAACAAGATGAAGGCAGGTGTGCTATTTTTTTTTTTCTCCCCACCCCCCTCCTCTGGTTTCACCAGAGGAACACCTCGTGGGCCTGCTTCTGAGAGGTGGTGCGTTTCTTTTTCAGAAGTCTGTTTGTTTAGCTTGTTTTCTGGGGGGGAAAACATCCCTGTGAAAATAGGCAGGATTCATTTGCATGAGTTTGAACTTTATTTTGTTCAAACATCTTACTCGTAATTGAATAAAACACGAGCACCTGTTTAAATGTCAAATCTTTCCTTCCCAGCCCGCAGGGACCCAAGAGTCAGACCACGGTTCTGAGCAGCAGGATACGTTCCCTGCCCGGCCTTTAGCTGAGCATCACGCCAGGCAGAGAGAGCTACGTGAACTTTCTAATTACTTAATTCCAGAAGGGATGATGGCGGTACCAAGAGCTCACCAATTAATAGTTGCAGCAAAAAAAATAAATAAATCAATTCAGTAGTGGTGATGGGTTTCCCTGAGCCATCCACACTCCCTCACCTAGATACGCTTGAGGTCTTAAATGTGGGAAACAGTGTACCGAGCCCAGGGGAGGATAGAATCAATCATATTTATTGAACGCTTACTGTGTGCAGAGCACTGTACTAAGCGCTTGGGAGAATACAACAGACACAGAAGCAGTGGGCCTTGTCTCAAACATCGCCTCGAGGTCCCAGGGACTCACCCTGGTTAGGAGTGGAGAGGGCAGACACCTAGAAAAAAATCCAACAGCCTAAAAGCAAAGACAGTTATGAGCCCAGTAAATCCACCCATATGATGCTCGCACTCCTCACTCCTCCAGGCCACCCTGTCCAGAAAAATATACCCTTCTTCTTATCAATCAATGGTGTTTACTAAGTGCTGACTGTGTGCAGAGCACTGTACTAAGCGCTTGGGAGAGTACAATATCACAACTGGTAGCCATGTTCCCTGCCCACAATGAATCAGTGTGGCTGAGTGTCTGAGACAAGGCCCACAGCTTCTAATAATAATAATGATGATGATGATGATGATGGCATTTATTAAGTGCTTACTATGTGCAAAGCACTGTTCTAAGTGCTGGGGAGGATACAAGGTGATCAGGTTGTCCCATGGGGGGCTCACAGTCTTAATCCCCATTTTACAGATGAGGTACTGAGGCACAGAGAAGTTAAGTGACTTGCCCAAAGTCACACAGCTGACAGTTGGTGGAGCCGGGATTTGAACCCGTGACCTCTGACTCCAAAGCCCGGTCTCTTTCCACTGAGCCATGCTGCTTCTGTGTCTGTTATATTGTATTCTCCCAAGTGCTTAGTACAATGCTCTGCACACAGCAGGCATTCAATAAATACTATTGATTCCATTCTCCCCAGGGCTTGGTACACTGTTTCCCACGTTTGAGACCTCGAGGCTTGGGAGAAAGGACTTGGGTTCTAATCCCAGCTCTGCCATTTGCTGTGACCTTGGGCAAGTCACCTTAAGAGAAGCAGCGTGGCTCAGTGGAAAGAGTACGGGCTTTGGAGTCGGAGGTCATGGGTTCAAATCCCAGCTCCGCCAACTGTCAGCTGTGTGACTTTGGGCAAGTCACTTAACTTCTCTGTGCCTCAGTTCCCTCATCTGTAAAATGGGGATGAAAACTGTGAGCCCCCCATGGGACAACCTGATCACCTTGTAACCTCCCCAGTGCTTAGAACAGTGCTTTGCACTTAGCAAGCGCTTAATGCCATTATTATTTGTTGTTGTTATTATTATTCTCTGGGACTGTTACCTCAACTGTAAAATGAAGGTTGAGTGTGAGTTCCATGTGGGACAGGGACTGTGTCCGACCTGATTAATTTGTATTTACCCCAGCAGTTAGAACAGTGTTTGGCACATAGTAAGTGCTTAACAAGTACCGTAATTATGATAATGAGCTAACAGTCTAGTCTCCTCATTCACCCAGGGCTGGTCTGGCAGAGCATCGGGTGGGAGATGAAGAAGAAGCTCTCTCCGTGTGTCACTGAGGTGGCTTCCAGCCTCAACAGCATAAGAAGCAGTGTGGTCTAGCGGAAAGAGCATGGGCCTGGGACTCAGAGGACCTGGCTTCTAATCCCCTCTTCACCGCTTGTCTGCTGTATGACCTTGGGCAAGTCACTGCACTTCTCTGTATCTATTACCTCATCTGTAAAATGGGGATTAAGACTTTAAGCCCCATGTGGGACAGGAACCTGATTGTGTGGTATCTGTTTTAGTGCTTAGTACAGTGTATGACACATAGTAAGCCTTTAAAAAATACCATAAAGTCCCTAGTTCACCAAAGCCTGCATCTTGATGAATGCTCAGCTGGGAGATAAACCCCTCTGTCCCCCCACCCCATTCTATGTCCTCCATCTCTCCAAAAGAGAACATTAGGTACAGGGAAACATGACTAACTTTTGGGTGCTTTTTTTTTAAAAAAATTCACAATCGCCTCTACTCACACAACGACTTTCATCTGCGTGTCTCTTTAACTGCACTTCTCAAATGCTCTTCAGAGCCACAGCATCCTCTCAGTTTTGTAAGAACCCCCAGCTGGGTCCCAGGAATGTTGGCCAGAATTTGGATTTAATCTTATAAAAGTGCCCCTGGGGCTGTGTAATATCCATGAAAAGTAGACATTTTTTAAAGGTCTCAATTGGGGTAGAAACATGAGGTTAAGAGTGTTTCGGAGCCAATGTTCTCGGTCTTATGTCAAGAAAACCTGAAGAACTCTGAGGAGCAGAGACTCTTTGTGGGTTTTAGGAGGCGGGGATGGCCTCATTCAGACAGGGGCGTCCAGAGGGGTGAACTTTCAGAGCCAGTTTGTCTCTGACACTGTGGAGACTGTCTCTTAACTCTGTTGTACTGTACTCTCCCAAGCGCTTTGTAGAGTGTCCTCCACACAGTAAGTGCTCAATAAATACGGTTGACTGACAGTTGAACCTCACAGAAATATTCAAACTGCTTCTCTTCTCAGCTTTTAATCTGAAAAGGCTTTCTCCAGCCTCCTACCTCCCTTCCTCGTTCTCCTCAGCTCTCCTTTTGGCACCCCAGATCTATGTCCTGCTCTCTTGACTTCATCTCTTTTTCCTCTCTTCAGAATTTCACAGCCTTGTCTTTCTCCCCGTCCCCTCTCCATTCAAGCCTGCTCGAGATTTCCCTCAAACCAATCTTGGGGAACCAAAACTTCTCCTCAGTATCCATTTGCATCTCTGCTGTTTCCTTTCCAGGATTCTTGGATATTTCTGTGGGCTCCAATCTGGCCCTCTGCTCTTTCTATCTGTCTCTCTCCAAATCCTTCAGACTAGCTCCTGTCTTTTCCTCTCTGAAAATAGCCTCAAGTCTCCAATGACCTCATTCCAGCTATATCCTTTCTTCTTTGGAAGCTTGCTGTGGGCAGGGAATATGGCCACCAAATCGTTTGCTCTCCCAAGTGCTTAATACAGTACTCTGCACACAGTAAGGACTAGTTTATCTTGTACTGTTTATCTTTTCTCTTGTAAGGAGCAGAAAGTCTGTGGGTTTTGGGTACCCTGGGTCACATGTCCAAAGTGGGTTCGCGCTCCTAAGAGAGAAGTTGAGTCAGAAACCCCCTCTGATCACAACTGTCGGCCTCCTGTAGAGCAGAGCCGGATGCTGAACTTTGACTGATTTCTGGGCCAGCTCAGTGGGGTGGTTGTAGCTGTAAATCATAGGATGGTGATGGTGATTTATTAGAGTAATCATGAGGCTTTTCTAGCTGGGAAATAGTCCCACAGGAGTGTGGAAAGTTGAAGACTCTGAGGTCCAAATAAATTCCACACACATTCCTGGCATGCAGAACATGGAAGCCTAGATCTGGTTTTGCCTGGAGCACAGATCTGAAGGCATATTGGGTCAGCTGGGGTGTGCGTTAGGTTGGGATTCTAGCATTCGCTGCTGATAATTCTGTGGTGCCCCACATAGCCCCCATCTTGGGGTGTGACTGGGACGGCCTCGTTTGGAGACAGCGTGGAGGCCGGCAATACTGACCACTTCAGGCTCAGGATCAGGGAGTGAGGGGAGGAAGGGGATTCCAGGAGGGCTGGGGAATTTAAACGGGAAGGGGGTTGCAGGCAAGGAAAGGAAGGGAGCAAGAAATCAAAGACGTGACAGTTGAAAGTGAGGTAAAGGAAGAAGGTTAGATGGGGAGGAGCACAGAGAGCCAGCTAGGGTAGAGTTGATGACACCTGTCTACGTGTTTTGTTTTGTTTTGTTGTCTGTCTCCCCCTTCTAGACTGTGAGCCTGTTATTGGGTAGGGATCGTCTCTGTACGTTGCCGACTTGTACTTCCCAAGTGCTTAGTACAGTGCTCTGCACACAGTAAGTGCTCAATAAATACGATTGGATGAATGAAGAGAATAGACAGGTAAGGATCTCACCCTCTTTAGTATTATAATAATACTAGTGGCATTTACCAGTTCTCTTATTGTTATAGAGAACCTTCCCAAGCACTTAATACAGTGTTCTGCACACAGTAAGTGCTCAAATACCATTGACTGATTGAAGTGCTTACTATGTGCCGAGCATTGTAAGCTCGCTGTGGGCAAAGAATGTGTCTGTTAGATTGTTGTACTCTCCCAAGCGCTTAGAATGGTGCTTTGCACACAGTAAGTGCTCAATATATATGACTGACTGTACTAAACATAGGATAGGTGCAGTGTAAGCAGAACCAGAGACAGTCATTATTCCTCATGGGGCTTACAGACTAAGGGGAGAAAGAACAGGTATTTATCTCCACTTTTACAGATGAGGAAACTGTAGCCCAGGGAGGTCAATTGACTCGCCCAAGATCACACAGCAGACAAGTGGCAGAGCCAGGGTTAGAAATCAGGGTCTCTGTCTCCCAGGCCCGTGCTCTTTTTCACAAGGCCAGGCTGCTGCTTCCAAAATGAACGGAATGCACATTTCTGCCTATGCATATAAATTTATGTGCTAATATGTTGCTATGCTGTCGGAGGTGTTTAGCCATTTGTGTCACTGGCACATGCCAGAAAGGAATAACGTCACTGAAGAAGCACTTGGCATGTAGTTGTGGAGTGTGTGAATCTTAAAAATGAAAGGCAAAATAAAACCCCCAACTTTACTTAGAATTTTTGAAATGTAAATCATTTTTCCCTGCATTACAGAAACAACCCACCAACAATTGACCTCCAAGTTCTACATATTTTAAACCTAAAAACTCCGTAGCCTGGTTTTAATGGAGGCATTTGTTTTACATCATGCCTTAGATTTTTCCCAGAGTGAGTTGCCTGGTAGTGTACCCTAGAGAGAGTCCCGCCCTTCTCTTTTCTTCTCCTTCCCTTGTCCTAGAATTTCTCTCTGAATCTGGAGGTAAGAAGAATATGTGCCTTCCCAATTCCAAGTCAACATGGGAAAATATCTCTCTCACTGGTTTGTAAATGACATGACAATGTGCAAATCCACCTTATTAGAGTGGTCCAAATGCAAGAACGCTTTTGGAGGGTAACTGTCCTCGGATGCTTGTAACAAGCTTTGGGGTTGCCTAGTGACAAATGTGAATTTTTCAACAAACACTCTAGAAGAAAAGCATGTTGTAAACTCGGTGGATCAGAAGTGATGAAGTGTCATACAGTCAAGCCAGTTCAAATCCACTTTCCCAAACCCACTGAAGCAGTATTCTTCAGAGCGAAGCTGTTTGGAAAGTACAAAGAAACAAATCTTCATTCAAACTTCCCATTCCTTTTGGTATAGGAATATGTAGGTAGACTGTGTCTGACCTGATCTTGTATCTACCCCAGTGCTGGGCATACAGTAAGTTCTTAACACACAGTTGTGCACATAGTGAGTGCTCAGTAACTATGATTGATGAACAAATACTACTATTAAATTGCCTGGGAAAACCTCCTGGACCCGATTTGATTTTAAGAGAGCTTTGAAGATGGGAAGGGCTTTGGATGTGATCAAAAGGTTGGCAGTCAGAGAGCTGAGAACAAGGCACATTGAGCAGGTTTTGCTTGAGGAACTAAGAGTGCAAATTGGGGTGTGGTGGGAGAGGACATGGGATAAGGGAGGGGAATTGATTGAGTGGCTTGAGACAGTTGTTAGTAGTTTCTGCTTGATGAGAGGAGGAATGGGTAATTATTTGAGGTTTTGGAAGGATAAGGTGATGTGTGCAAGATGATATTTTTAGAGAAATGACCTGGGACGCCAATTAAGTTTGGAATGGGGAGGGGAGAGAATAGAAGCAGGGGGATGAGAAAGAAGGGAGAGCTAGTAGTCCAGCACCTGGACCAGTGTGGTGGCTATCTAGATGTTAGAGAAGGAGCGTGGCTCAGTGGAAAGATCCCGGACTTTGGAGTCAGAGGTCACAGGTTCAAACCCCAGCTCTGCCAATTGTCAGCTGTGTGACTTTGGGCAAGTCACTTAACTTCTCTGTGCCTGTTACCTCATCTGTGAAATGGGGATTAAGACTGTGAGCATCCCGTGGGACAACCTGATCACCTTGTAACCTCCCCAGTGCTTAGAACAGTGCTTTGCACATAGTAAGTGCTTAATAAATGCCATCATTATTATTATGGAGAGGAAAGGGCGGATAGTGGATGTATATGGGAAGGAGAATGGAAGCAGTGTGGGGTAGCAGATAGAGCATAGACCTCAGAGTCTAAAGGACCTGAGTTCTAGCCACCCAATCGTACTTGAGTGCTTACTGTGTGCGGAGCACTGTACTAAGTGCTTAGGAGAGTACAATATAAAAAATGACACATTCCCTGCCCACAATGAGCTTAATGTCTAGGGGGGCGGAGACAAACATCAATGTACATATCTGTAATTTTATTTATGGACAGAAATGCTGTGGGTTCTAATCCCAGTTCATTCATTCAATTGTATTTCGAGCGCTTACTGTGTGCAGAGCACTGTACTAGGCGCTTGGGAAGTACAGGTTGGCAACATATAGAGATGGTCCTGCCACTGGTCTGCTGTGGGATTTTGGTCAAGTCACTTTGCTTCTGTGTCTGCTTCCTCATTTGTAAAATGGGGGTTCATTCATTCAATCATATGAGCCCCATGTGAGACAGGGACTGCATCCAACCTGATTAACTTATATTTACAATGGCACTTGGTACAGAGCTTGGCACATAGTAAGCACTTAGCAAATGCCAATTAAAAAAAGAGAAAAGGGAAAGCCAATGGGATTTGGTGGTAGACTGAATATGGGCGTTAAAAGAAAAAGAGGGGAGGTGGAGGAGAGGATTTGGGAGGGAACATGAGTTTATTTGGGGATGTATTGATTTTGAGGAACTGGCAGAACCAGCTGTAGAGCTGTCCTGGAGCAACTGTGAGATAGTAGAGGAGAAAAGTCAGTGCTAGTGAGGAAGATTTGGGAATAAAAAATGAAGTTCCCAAGTGGGTGAGTATAAAGACAAAAGAGAAGCGTAGTGTATAAGAATATACTATTAGTATTCTACTATGTCCCCTATCTGTAATGTATTTGTTTCTTCCCCTTTAGATTGTAAGCTTTCAGAGGTCAGCTTTCATGCCTACCAACTCTACTGTACTTTTCCAAGCGATTAGTAGTGTGCTCTGCCCACAGAAGGCGTACAATAAGCGCTATTGATTGATTGCCGGGGGCCCAGAGGAGATTCTTGAGAGATGCCTAAATTAAGAGGTGGTAAGCACAAGGTTAGCCACTGAAAGGGACTGAGATGGGTGGAGAAACGGGAGAGCTAGTAGAGAGGACTGTGTCAGTAAAATCCACGTTTCTCCTTGTAGAAGGACTTGCTCTGCAATGTCACTGCCTGTAACTTGTACTTCCCAAGCGCGTAGTACAGTGCTCTGCACACAGTAAGCGCTCAATAAATACGATTGAATGAATGAATGAGAGGTTGAGGAGAATTAGAAGATTTAGGGGGCAGTAGGGTCTGTTATCTTTGTAGAGAGGCCATCACTGCTGAATGAAATGCAGCTATTTTCAAAGCTTCTCGGACTACTTATTTCCTCATCTAGCTTTTTTTTTCAAACCTTTTATCCCAAATCAACTCTTGTTAGCATTTCCTTCTATCCAGAAGGCACTGTTTTCTCTGAGACTCTTTCTTGTTCCTAATTATCACCAGATTTTGTACTGATTTGTGACATACCAAAGAACTGGACACTAGTTTGGTTATAGAGGAGCACCACAGACCTCCATGTTGGAGTGCCCAAGTCATCTGGGAGGGGCTAATTTTCATTCATTCAGTTGTATTTATTGAGCACTTAACGTGAGCAAAGCACTGTACTAAGCACTTGGGAGAGTCCGTCACAACAATAAACAGGCACATTCCCTGCTCACGATTAGCTTACATTCTAGAGGATGAGCATAGTGCTCAGTTAATACCATTGATTCATTAATCATGGGGAGAAACCACAACAATTATGTTTGTAGGAGCCCTGGAGGGTAGTGTGAATGACCATGGATTATTTTAGAACTCCACCATCCTGTCTTTAAAAGGAGAAAGCTTAGAAGGGAAAATGGCATAGAAAAAACTTAAGCATTGGGAAAGGCCAATAAAAAAAGACCCCATTTCAATCAATCAGTTGTATTGAATTCTCACGGGGGGCAGAGCACTGTACTAAGCACCCAGAGTACAACAGAGTAAGCCAAGTGCTTAATACAGTGCCCTGCACACAGTAAGCGCTCAATAAATACGATTGAATGAATGATCCCTGCCCTCAAGGAGCATCATCTAGCTGGAGAAGTTTACAATTGGTGGCTTAGTCCATAAATAGTTTGTCTTTAACTGGAAATTTTAAATTAAAAAATGGTATTTAAACACTCACTATATGCCAGGCAATACATTAAGCGCTGGGAAAGTTATAAGATAGGTTGGATCCTGTCCATGTCCCACAAGGGAATCAGTTTTATTCTCCATTTGACAGATGAGATAACTGCAGCACAGAGTTAAGTGACTTGCCCAAACTCACACAGCAGACAAGTGATGGAGCTGGGATTAGAACCCATATCCTCTGACTCGCAGGCCCGCGCTCTTTCCACTAAGCCATACTGGTCCTTGAAGATACTCCATTTCCTCTAATCCTGCTCCTGAAGACTCAATTTAAGGAGGTAATCAGCTAAATCATAAGCACCCTCTCCGTTAAAATTATAATGTGGCTGCAAGCAGACATCTTCAAGCAAAGCCCAAGGAGCCTACAATTAGCCAGAAGAATTCTGAAGCAAGTGTGGGCAGAAGAGAAAGGTTGATTCTAAATTTGACAGTTTTTTCTATGAATAGTTTTGTGGTTTGGTTAAATTCTTCCTTCCTTCATTTAGACATTTTCTCTGAAAATACTGCTACAGCTACGTTGGCCATGTATAAAAAGCTGGGTTTTCTCTCTCTCTCTCTTTTTTTGGTTTTCTGAAACTCCAATTTAAAGAGTTTTCTGTATTTTCCTGAATCTGGAAGATATGCATGAGGATAGCTAATGCTTATGTAAACTGAACCATAGGATTTTAAGTCAGATGTTATGAAACCTGACCAACGAGTGGTATTTACTGTGTGCAGAACACTATATTAAGCGCTTGGGAGAGTTCAGTATACCAGAGTTGGTAGATACATTCCCTGCCTATAGGGACAATAAGTGCTTAGTAAATATGATTGAATGAAGGACCACATTTAAATGTGAGCTCAAAGACGATATATAGCAAATTCGTAACTTAGTTTCATTGATTCAAGATTCTCGTGGGCAATGATGTGTATATATCTATAATTCTATTTATATTGATGCTATTGATGCATATTTACTTGTTTTGATGTCTGTTTACCCCACCACCACCACCACCACTTTCTAGACTGTGAGCCCGTTGTGGGCAGGGATTGTCTCTGTTGCTGAATTGCACTTTCCAAGAGCTTAGTACAGTGCTTTGCATGCAGTAAACACTCAATAAACACAATTGAATGAATAGGATTCCCTATGTATCCCATACTGTAGATGCTTGAAAACCTCATTTTTAATAACTAAAATCTGGAGCCCATGGAGTGGCAGTTTATCACTTTTGGAAAGAAGTAGCTGTTTTGATGGAGAAAACAGGAGAGAAACATTATCTTTTGATGATGGGTTTAGGCTTACCAAAGACCAAACCAAACCAAAAGCATACTAAGTCCCATTTCTTCCCTCTCCTTTCCAGTGGTGGGTCAGTTAATAACTATAACAATAATGATAACAATGATACTGAGCACTTACTGCACACAGTAAGTGCTCAATAAATACGATTGAATGAATGAAATGCTTACTATAATCCGAGCACTGTATTATCCTGTACATTTTTGGTCCTTATAGGCAGGGATCATATTTATCAAGTTGTATCATACTTGCCCAAGTGCTTATTACAGTGTTCTGCACATAGTAAGCACTCAATAAGTACCAATGATACTAAGCACTGGGGTAGTTATGAGTAATCAGCTTGGACACAGGCCCTGTCCCACAAGGGTCTCAGGTCAATGGTAATTGTGTGCAGAGTCTAGTATTAACTGCATGTGAGCATACACTGGAGTGATAATAGCGGTATTTAAATGTTTATTAGGTGGCAAGCAATGTGTCGAGCTAACATAGGTAGTCCCTGCCCCACATGGGGCTCACAATCTAAATAGAAGAGAGACCAGATACTGGATCCGCAATTGACAGTTGAGGAAACGGAGGTACAGCAACATAAAATGAGATCCGCAGTTGACAGATGAGGAAATGGAGGTACGGCAACATTAAATGACTTGCCCCAAGTCACACAGCAGTCATGTAGCAGAGCCAGGATGAGAACCCAGGTCTTCTGACTCCTGGCCCATGCCCTTTCCAGTAGGCTCTGCTGCTTCTGGACATGATCCCCGCCCTCAAGGGGTTTTCAATCTATCAGGGTCACTGTTTCAAATTTACATTGGCCAAATTAGCTGTCCAGGGGAGTGGCAGGGAATTACTCCACTTTTTGGGCTTTAAGAAATGCATTTCCACTTTCAATCAATGGTATTTATTGAGCACTTACTATGTGCAGAGCACTGTACTATGTGTTTGGGAGAGCACAGTACAACAGAATAGCAGACATGTTCCCTGCCCACAACAAGCTGAGGGGCTGTTTTCCAGGACATAAATTTGGGTTCTTATTTTAAAGGTCCCGTAGCAACCAGGGCTATTGGGTGTCAGACTCCAGGAGTAAATAGGTAACCTCAGTCTCAATGGGCTCAGAAGCAGCATGGTATAGTAGATAGGACATGGGCCTGGATGTCTGAAGGTCGTGGGTTCTAATTCCGGCTCTGCCACTTTTCTGCTGTGTGACCTTGGGCAAGTCACTTCGTTTCTCTGGGCCTCAGTTACCCCATCTGTATAATGGTGATTAAGACTGTGAACCCCATGTGGCCTGGCTCAGTGGAAAGTGCCTGGTGTTTGGAGTCAGAGGTCATGGGTTCAAATCCCAGCTCCGCAAATTGTCAGCTGTGTGACTTTGGGCAAGTCACTTAACTTCTCTAGGCCTCAGTTCCCTCATCTGTAAAATGGGGATGAAGACTATGAGCCCCACATGGAACAACCTGATCATCTTGTATCCCCCAGCACTTAGAACAGTGCTTTGCACATAGTAAGCACTGAACAACACAATCATTATTATTATTAACTCAAACTGTGTCCAACCTGATTTGCTTGTATCTGCCCCAGCGCTTACAACAGTGCCTACCATGTAGTAAGTGCTTAATACTGTTATTATTATGATTATTATTAGGCCTGGTGACCTCATTCCAGTGCAGAACTCTGAAAATAGGTTGCAAAGCACTGCACTGTGGTCTCCAGCAATTTAAGAGAATTACCCACAGATACTTCTCTTCATATGATCCTCATCAATAGCCGCGGGAACTTGGCTTCCTGCTGCTTAACAGCAAAATCAGACTTCTTAAAAACATTGAAGAAGTCAAATGGAGAAGTAGCCATGGCCTAGTGGAAAGAGCAGGGGCCTGGGTTCCTATACCGACTCTCTTGATTACTTGCTGTGTGACCTTGGGCAAGTCACCTAACTTCTCTGTGCCTCAGTTCCCGCCAACTGTAAAACAGGGATTCCAAACCTGTTCTCCCTCCTACTTAGACTGTGAGCCCTTGTGGGACAGGGAACGTGTCTGACCTAATTAACCTATCAGCGCTTAGAACAGTGCTTTGCACATAGTAAGCGCTTAATAAATGATATTATTATTATTATTGTACCTACCCTCAGAGCTTAGAACAGTGTTTGATCCACAGTAAGTGCTTAAGAAATACTACTGAAAAAAAAAACCAACAAAACCAGCCCAATGTGAACTCTGATTCTATACCCTGTGGACCCTGATGAAGAGGCATACTGAGAAATGGGTGCTCCTTTTCATTTTCCTTGCTGCCCCTGAGCCTGTTTTGAGACTTTTTTTTTTTTTTTCCTTTTAGCTCATACTTGGTTTAAGCCAAGAAGTGAGTCTGTGACATCTAAATGAAGGGGAAGCTTTAAAAAGGGGACGATTCACCCAGCGTTCCCCTTCCTTCCCCTGGCTATGGTGGCACTCAAACTGAGTTTATTTGAGTTGGAAATCCTTGGTGGGCAGACCTGAATGGGTGCCCTCCAGCATGTGAGGTCTGAAGTGTCTGAAATCCAGTATCAGCCAGGGGAACACAGTAAACTACTGTCCGGGGGGAATTTCGCATAAATGTTCTTTTTCCATGTTGACTCCAGGATGAAAGTCCCTCTTAAAGCCAGGTGGTGAATTTCGATGGCAACTAAAGTTCTTAAATCAGATTCACTATGTTCAAGCGATATAATGATGTAGAAAATTTAGTTATAGGCAATCTGATACTGACAACTGGTTCGTATTTCCCAGCCTTGGGCCATTTCAAAGGGTAGACCCATTTAATGTTGATTGAAGATTAGTTTTCTTAAGTGTAGTATTTCGACCCACAACATTAGTGGCTTTTTAAATTTTCACAACCTTCCTCAATGTATTTACTTTAAGGGAGTTCATATGAATTAATTAAAATAATTTGAGCATGATATCTTGCAGGGTTTCAAGTCTCTTCCATCTGCTACCTCAACACTTCCGAATCACCTATGCAGAAATATATTCACCACCTATTGTAGCATTTATATACATATCTTATCTCATCTCTAAAATACCCCTTTATCTAAGAATTAAGCCATTTACATATCCAATTTTCCTCTCCTCCTATTTCTAAATTATTTTAGTGTTTGTCTTCCCCCACTCCATTATAGAAGCAGGGAGTCTTCCTATGATCCACGGTACTCTCCCAAGCACTTTGGCTAGTGGGCTGCATATAGTTGGTGCTCAAAAAATACTATTAATTAAGGGCATTCAAGATGTGTGGGTTAACCTCTAACTTTAAGGATGAATAATCTACATAATCAGCAATTAATAATTTAGCTCTTTTTACCTTATTTTCTCGTGTAACATCAAAGGCATATCTTGGGAATACAGTTGTGTCAAAATACCATGTGTAGAAATTCTGTACCCAAATCCAACAGAGCAAAACTCTCCCCTCATTCAAAACCCTTCTATGATCCTACCTCCTCTAACAATCCTTCCCTAGTTAATTCCCTAATTAATGTGAACCTACTGGCCATCTCTAGCACTTATGAAATTATTCAAACCCATCCACAGCACTTTAATATGTATGTTTGAGTGTACATATAATTATATATTTTAAAATGTTTGTAAATGATCTCTCCCTTTAAGCTCCTTGTGGGGAGGGAATGTGGGTGCTCATAATATATTACTACTAGAATAAATGAAATGCAGACTTCAAACCATTGCTGTTCACTCTGAATTTCTGGATTAAAAACAAATCTTTGTCAGTTTGTGCAGAATGAACCTGTGTAAAGTGAGGGAAAGTTAGACATGAAAATAAGGCTTCATCGTATATGTTAGTCATTTCTGAAATATTTCAGCCACTTTCAAAGGAACAGGAAATGCATAAAGTTGGGCATATGCAGGAGATCATGAAAGTATTCAGTGTTTATGTAAAGTCAACCACAGCTAATTAAAAGCTAAGCCCATTTTACTAAAACCCAAGCTATGAAAAACCAAGGACACATTGTCTAATGCTAAACCACTTAAGCAAAAACTTTCCAGTTACCACATGAAAATACGTCTTACTTTTATTAGGCTTCATATAGACTACATAAATGGCTACACACACTGTTCTGCAACGTCATTTAGAGTTAGAATATGTCCTGGAAATGCTGCCTTCCACCAAGATGATGATGCATTATCTATCAGTGGTATTTGTTGAGTGTTTTCTGTGGGCTGAGCACTGTACCTGAGCACATTAGAATGAAACTTGAGGCCAAAGCCTTCTCAGAAACTCTTCAAGGCTGAGGAGCAGCTCAGAAGTTGATCTGTGGCCCTGCTTCTGATTTTAGCACCACGAGACTTGATGATCTCATTTCACTTCTGCTTTTCCACCGAGGAAACAATGTTTCCTAGCAGATACCATTCTTAGAAAGACCAAAGATGAAATGTCACTTGAGGTGAATCTACAGCTCATGCAACAAGCGGAGTGAAGAGAAGACTCTGGCTTTTGAAGATGTAAACAAAACTGAGCCTAGCCCAGATTTCCAGGGACTTTATTTTTCCATTTTAATAATCAGTTGTATTGAGCACTTACTGTATGCGGAGTGCTGTACTAGATGCTTGGGAGTGATACAAATTATAATATTTGTAGTATTTCTAAGCACTTACTATGTGCCAAACACTATTCTAGGCACTGGGGAAGATGCAAGATAATCAGGACTCTCTCCCACACAGGGTTCACAATACAAGTACGAGGCGGGGAACAGGTTTTGAATCCCCATTTTACAGATGAGGGAACTGAGACAACGAGAAGTTAAGGGACTTGCCCAAGGTGTCACACGACACAATTTGGGATTTAGCAATCGATTGAAAGTGAGGGTGGAAAGACAATGGGGCATCAAGGACAATAGTCAGGATTTCCACAGCCTTATCTCTCATGAAATTAGATCGGGTACCAAAAGGCCAAAATCAGCTGCGCAGGCACCTTGAGGTTCTGCTGCTAGCAGAACCAGGACAATAGCAATCCCAAATCAGCCCAGCCTTATGAAACTATGTCGAGGTAAAAGTTTCTTTGGTTTTTAGTTGTTGCTGTCTTGTCATCCCTGACCCATAGCGATGCCATGGACACAGCCCTCCCAGAATGCCCCAACTCCATCTGCAATCGTTCTGGTAGTGTCTCCATGGGGTTTTATTGGGAAAAATACGGAAGTGGTTTACCACTGCCTCCTTCTGTTTTGCTGTCTTACAAAGCTCAACATGTCAAAGACTGAACTCCTTGTCTTCCCTCCCAAACCTTGCCCTCTCCCTGATTTTCCCATCTCTGTTGACGGCACTACCATCCTTCCCGTCTCACAAGCGCGCAACCTTGGTGTCATCCTCGACTCCGCTCTCTCATTCACCCCTCACATCCAAGCCGTCACCAAAACCTGCCGGTCTCAGCTCGGCAACATTGCCAAGATCCGCCCTTTCCTCTCCATCCATACCGCTACCCTGCTCATTCAAGCTCTCATCGTATCCCGTCTGGACTACTGCATCAGCCTTCTCTCTGATCTCCCATCCTCGTGTCTCTCTCCACTTCAATCCATACTTCATGCTGCTGCCCGGATTATCTTTGTCCAGAAACGCTCTGGGCATATTACTCCCCTCCTCAAAACTCTCCAGTGGCTACCAATCAATCTGCGCATCAGGCAGAAACTCCTCACCCTGGGCTTCAAGGCTGTCCATCACCTCGCCCCCTCCTACCTCACCTCCCTTCTCTCCTTCTCCAGCCCAGCGCACACCCTCCGCTCCTCCGCCGCTAATCTCCTCACCGTACCTCGTTCTCGCCTGTCCCGCCATCGACCCCCGGCCCACGTCATCCCCCGGGCCTAGAATGGCCTCCCTCTGCCCATCTGCCAAGCTAGCTCTCTTCCTCCCTTCAAGGCCCTGCTGAGAGCTCACCTCCTCCAGGAGGCCTTCCCAGACTGAGCCTCTTCCTTCCTCTCCCCCTCGTCCCCCTCTCTATCCCCCCATCTTACCTCCTTCCCTTCCCCACAGCACCTGTATATATGTTTGTACATATTTATTACTCTATTTATTTATTTTACTTGTACATATCTATTCTATTTATTTTATTTTGTTAGTACGTTTGGTTTTGTTCTCTGTCTCCCCCTTTTAGACTGTGAGCCCACTGTTGGGTAGGGACTGTCTCTATATGTTGCCAATTTGTACTTCCCAAGCGCTTAGTACAGTGCTCTGCACATAGTAAGCACTCAATAAATACGATTGATGATGATGATGATGATAATGGTATTTGTGAAGCGCTTACTGTGTGCCAGGCACTGTACTGAGTGCTGGGATAGTTGCAAGATAATCAGGTCAGACACAATCCATGTCCCACATGGGGCTCACAGTCTTCATCCCCATTTTACAGAAGAGAGAACTGAGAACCAGGGAAGTGAAGTGCCCTGCCCAAGGTTACCCAGCAGACAAATGGCAGAGCGGGAATTAGAATCCAGATCCTTTTGACTTCCAGGCCTGTGCTCTACTTACTAGGCCATGCTGCTTCTCTTCCTTGGCCCTGCAAATGTAGTTTCATTGTTGGATTCAAGGAGGAGGGTCAACTGAACAGCGTTAGCTTGGCTTGAACCTGGTCTGTTTCCTAAAGAGGTGGAACTTGGTACAGAATAGTTTGGTGCTTAATTTAAAATGCCACCATCTGGAAGCTATCAATATTATTGACCTTTAGGGAACTCCTCCGCTCGCTCTGCCTCAGTTACTACCTGGATGAAGCTGAATCTCAGGCATGATCTCTCTCCCCTCTCTCCGGTCCTGAGCCTCACTGCCTCCGTGGCATCTCCACTTGGTTGTCCTGTCATCACTCGAGATTAAATATCTCCAAGACTCCATCCCTCGTTAGACTTCCAGTTTTTCACCTTTCTCATTTTTCACATCACTGTTACCTCAGCCTTTCCCTTGGAGACATTTCAATTCCTCTCCCTCCTTTGTACATTACGATATCATCAACATTATCATTATCACCGCCACTTACAGGGTGGCTAATAATAATACTAATTATGGTGCTTGTTAAGCACTTACTATGTGCCAAGCACTGTTCCAAGTGCTGGGGTAGATACAAGTGAATCAGGTTGGACACAGTCCCTGCCCCACAGGGGCTCAGAGTCTTCATCCCCATTTTACAGATAAGGGAACTGAGGGCCAGAGAAGTTAAGCGACTTGCCCAAGGTCACACAGCAGACAAGTGGCAGAGCGGGAATTAGAATCCAGATCTCTCGGACTCCCAGGCCAGTGCTATATCTACTAAACCACACTGTGCAACAGTCCTCTAGACTGTAAGCTCATTGTGGGCTGAGAATGTGTACGCTCCCAAGTGCTTAGTATAGTGCCCTGCACACGGTAAGTGCTTAGTAAACCTGATTGATAGAAAGCATTTAATATACAATAAAGAGTAAATGTATAAATGATCAAAAGAAAAGTAAATTAACCAAAGAAGCTACTATATACAGGAGTGCTAAGGTAACTGATAGGGAGACATAGCTAGGAGAAACCTTTCAAATTCTGCTGATTCTTCCATTCTCAGATCCACCTCTGGCTCTCTGATCCTATCACCTTCACTCCATTAAAATAAAATAATTATTTTAGGCCTTATTAATTGTATCTGATTCTGATGAGAAGCAGCATGGCGTAGTAGAGCACGGGCCATTGTTGGGCAGGGACCGTCTCTATATGTTGCTGACATGTACTTCCCAAGCGCTTAGTACAGTGCTCTGCCCACAGTAAGCACTCAATAAACATGATTGAATGAATGAGGTCAGAAGGTAGTGGGCTCTAATCCTGGCTCTGCCACTTGGGTGCTGTGTGACCTCGGGCAAGCCACTTAACTTTTGTGTGCCTCAGTTACCTCTCTGTAAATTACCTCATTTGCAAAATGGGGATTAAGACTGTGAGCCCCATGTGGGACAACCTGTTTACCTTGTATCTGCCCCAGCACTTAGAACAGTGCTTGGCACATAGTAAGCACTTAACAAGTAGTGGAAAGAGCCTGGGCTTGGGAGTTAGAGGTCATGGGTTCGAATCCTGACTCCGCCACTTGTCAGGTGGGTGACTTTGGGCAAGTCACTTCTCTGTGCCTCAGTTCCCTCATCTGTAAAATGGGGATGAAGACCATGAGCCCCACGTGGGACAACCTTGATTACCTTGTATCCCACCCCAGCGCTTAGAACAGTGCTTGGCACATAGTGAATGCTTAACAAATACCAACATTATTATTATTATTACCCCAGCACTTATAACAGTGCTTGGCAGATAGTGCTTAACAAATGCCATAATTATTATTATTATTCCTTATCCTAAGCCCCACCCACCTTCCCCTGCTGTTATCCTCCCATCTCAGGATCCTCAGCCCCCAACCACTGATCCCAAACTGTCAATCCTTGTCTCAGGATCCTCGGCCTCACCTCCAGTTCCCAAAGAGCAACTCCTTTCCCTTATTATCCTCCGCTCTGTCCCCATGTAGACCTCATCATCCTCAACCTTCCCTTAGTGCCTACAAATTGGGGATGAAATACGTGTTCTTCCTCCCTCTTTGTGAGCTCCAAGTGGGACAGGAACCCCTAGGGTTTAGTACAGTGGTTGATGCACTGCTGAATTAAATACCACAATTATTTAGGGGATAAACTCTCCCTTGGCCCGGTCAACACTGAAGGGGGAACGTAACTGAGCCTCGGTTAAATCCCACTGTGTTTAAATTTCCATACCCTGCGCAGAAGTACAGTCCTAGAAAAGAACACAGAATGTTATTAAAACACCGAAGAGCCAGAAAATACAGATTGTATTTGTAGAATCCCAGCAGCGTTACCTGACACTGAAAACATTCGTATATGTTCATTCAAAATATAGCCTTGTATTTTTAGCAAGAGGAGCGGTCAGGAATTTGTTACATGTGTCACAGAAGAATTTCAGTTGAAAACAAATCACGTTTTATCTCCGAGGACAAGCAAGTAGAAAAATATTAAAACCACCAACACAAGGAAAATATGCAAAAGGTTTTTCCTTTATGGCACGAGGGTGGCCATAATATTTCTATTATGAGAAATAGAATATAATTGTGCAAGATTACGTATGTGAATCTAGAGTCAATTAACTGAAGCAACTGCTGTGTTTAGTATTTTTTACCTTGAAACTTAATGAGGTAATCAGCAGGGTGCTTAGACTTGAAGCAGCTATTAAAAAAGCAAAGGTATTCATCGACTACTTATTGAGTGCAAAGCCCTGTACTAAGTGCTTGGGAGAGCACATTAGCTTACGATCTAAAGAGGAACGCTTATTAATTCCATTCTCTGAGGTGAGTTAAACCTACTTTTGAATAATAGTGCTGTTTGTCATAGAAGGACCCAACTTGTACTTCCCAAGCGCTTAGTACAGTGCTCTGCACATAGTAAGCTCTCAATAAATGCGATTGAATGAATGAATGAAAGGATCTTCAGAGTTTATATGAGGGAGTCAGTGTCCATGGTGAGAATTTCCCCTGTCTAGGAAGGTGACTGAGGAGACGAATCCATCAGTGATAATCCCGCACTATGAGCCTGGAAAGAAGCAGTGTGGCCTAGTGGGAAGAGCATGGGCTTGAGAGTCAGAGGACCTGGGTTCTAATCCTGGTCTGCCACTTACCTGCTGTGTGGTTTTAGGCAAGTCCCTTAACTTCCCTGTGCCTCAATTCCTTCATCTGCAAAATGGGGGTTCAAACCCTGTTCTCCCTCCTACTTAGACTGTGAGCCCTGTGTGGGATCTGATGATCTTGTATCTACCCCAGTGTTTAGATCAGTGATTGGCCCATAGTAAGCACTTAAAATACCAAAGTTATTATTATTTATTATTATTGCACAGTTCCCCTTGTTACCCATAGTCTGGGACTGTTTTTGTTTGCCCTTGTTTGCATCATAATCTTCCCAAGGCTTCAGGACACTAACCCTAGTTCCAATTGCTATCTTCTGTTACAATTTGTCATCTGCTATATTTGTAGAGATAGTAGTGGACAGGGAACATATCTTCCAACGCTTGTCATATTGTACTCTCCCAAATGCTTATAACAGTGCTCTGCACAGATATGCTTAATAAATACCACTGAATGATTAATGGTTGTAAGTTCATTATGGGCAGGGAACATGACTGCTAATCTGGTTGTATTGTACTCTCTCAAGCAGTTAGTACAGTGCCCTGTACATAGTAAGTGCTCAGTAGAAAACATTGATTTACTGAGGATTCAAAGTACCAAGAGGTGTGGATCCAGGAATTTTCCTTAGTCTAAAAGTGATAGTATTAGATTTAAAATAACAAAAAGATCCATCTGTTATCTTGTCTTACAACCAGTTCGACTCCATTACTTATTCCTTGGAGCTGAAAATGCTTCTTTTTTGACCAGTCTGGTCTCATTTCAAGCAACTTTAATGAAAGTGCTATTTTCAAAAAATATATTGAAATAAATCTCTCTTGACTATGTTAACGTTTCTGGTACAGATTCTGGTGTTTTGATACCAATTCCGTTTCTCCCAGTTCCCAATTAGGAATGTTACAGTTGAGCATTTGATTAGCATGTAAAAATAAATATCAGTCATTTGATGCCCCACCTAAAAGCATATGGATATCTGGGAAAGGATATAAATGATCAGTTGCTAGTTTGGAAGAGTTTTTTTGCAGTTTAAAAGACTCTTTGGAATTGCAGTATGAAATAAAATCTCCAATGATTAAATCAGTCCTTTGGTCTGTAAAGCTTTTGGTTTGCTCAAGCCGCCATAGTGAGTCTGTTGTTGGGTAGGGACCATCTCTATATGTTGCCAACTTGTACTTCCCAAGCACTTAGCACAGTGTTCTGCACACAGTAAACACTCAATAAATACGAATGAATGCTATAAAGGGAGAACACCGTTTGCTTCCAAAGACACCGAGAATGTGCGCTACCCGATAGCTACCCCCCTTGGGGACTGTGCCGCCTCCAAGTAGCATGGCCTAGTGGATAGAGTACAGCCCCGAGAATCAGAAGGACCTGGGTTCTAATCCTGGCTCTGCCACTTGTCTGCTGTGTGACAAGTCACTTCGCTTCTCTGTGCCTCAGTTACCTCACCTGTAAAATGTGGACAGGGACTGTGTCCAATCTGACTTGCTTGTATCTACCCCTGGACTTGGTACAGTGCCTGGCACATAGCAAGTGCTTAACAAATACCACTATTATTATTGTTGTTGTTGTTATTATTATGATCATCCCCTGGCCCTTCAGCAAGGTAAAACCCTTTGGAGCTGGCCTTTTACTCTTTCAGAGTGATTGTCGGGTGCTACAGTTGGCAGGAGAAGGAGGTGAGCCCTACTGAGAGCTCACCTCCTCCAGGAGCCTTCCCAGACTGAGCCCCCTTTTTCCTCTCCCCCTCCCCACAGCACCTGTATATATGTTTGTACAGATTTATTACTCTATTTTACTTGTACATATTTATTATTCTATTTATTTTGTTAATGATGTGCATCTAGCTTTACTTCTGTTTATTCTGATGACTTGACACCTGTCCACATGTTTTGTTTTGTTGTCTGTCTCCCCCTTCTAGACTGTGAGCCTGTTGTTGGATAGGGCCGGTCTCTATATGTTGTCAAACTGTACTAAGCACTTGGGAAGTACAAGGCTCTGCACACAGTAAGTGCTCAATAAATACAATTGAATGAATGAATGAGAAAGCTTCCACCTTGGCGGGGGTGTCTTCCCTGCAAGGAAAAATGGGGTGAAAAAGAAATGAATTGCAGCAACCGACATCTACTGCAAGACAATTTCCTTCACAAAATGCCAGCGTCCTCTCTCATCCCTTGGACCGTTGTGCTAGCTTTGTGGGTTTGGTCTGTTTCTATGCTGCAGCCCATGTTATTTACTGGAATTCTCCAAGGTGTGAAGAATCGCTTCCAAGCAAATGAGGACCAGGCCTCTCTGACTTGGGAACACCCATTTATTTAGAGGCAAATAACCCCAGTCAGTCACTTTTGGCAGGAAGCTGATTTTTCATATCCTTTCCTTTTTTTTTTTTTAAATGGTATTTGTTAAACACATATTCCGGGCCAGGCACAGTACTAAGTGCTGAGGTAGATACAAAGCTTACCTGGCCGGACACAGTCCGTGTCCCACATGGGTCTCACGGTTTTCACCCCTGTTTTACAGATGAGGTAACTGAGGTACAGAGAAGTGACGTGACTCGCTCAAGGTCACACAGCAGGCAAGTGGCGGAGTTAGGATTAGAATCCAGGTTCTCCAGACTCCTATGGCCATGTTCTATCCGCTGTGCCATGCTGCCTTTCCAAAATTGTGTTGCCAATTCCAGTCTTTGGAATTGGGGCTTCTCAGCTACCCACCGCTGACAACTGGGCTGAGTTTAGGGGGACTGAGGAATCTGCACCTAGGGTATCAGCTTGGGCTGGCAGGATGATTCAGGGTTAGCCTCCCCTCCCCATACTATGTGTCGTCCCTCCCAACATCTGCCAAGCTAGCTCTCTTCCTCCCTTCAAGGCCCTACTGAGAGCTCACCTCCTCCAGGAGGCCTTCCCAGACTGAGCCCCCTCCTTCCTCTCCCCCTTGTCCCCCTCTCCATTCCCCCCGTCTTACCTCCTTCCCTTCCCCACAGCACCTGTATATATGTATATATGTTTGTACATATTTATTACTCTATTAATTTTACTTGTACATATCTATTCTATTTATTTTATTAATATGTTTGGTTTTGTTCTCTGTCTCCCCCTTCTAGACTGTGAGCCCACTGTTGGGTAGGGACCGTCTCTATATGTTGCCAACTTGTACTTCCCAAGTGCTTAGTACAGTGCTCTGCACACAGTAAGCACTCAATAAATACGATTGATTGATTGATTGACCTCTGTGAGAAGCAGCATGGCCTAGAGGATAGAGCGTGGGCCTCGGAGTCAGAACAACCTGGGTTCGAATCCCAGATCGGCCACCTGTCTGCTGTGTGACCTCAGGCAAATCACATCTCCGGGCCTCAGTTACCTCATCTGTAAAATGGGGATCAGGACTGTGAACCCCATGTGGGACAGGGACTGTGTCCAACCTGATTACCTGTATCTTCCCCAGAGCTTAGAATGGTGCTTGGCATGGCTCAGCGGAAAGAGCCCGGGCTTTGGAGTCAGAGTTCGTGGGTTTGAATCCCAGCTCCGCCAACTGTCAGCTGTGTGACTTTGGGTAAGTCACTTAACTTCTCTGTGCCTCAGTTACCTCATCTGGAAAATGGGGATTAAGATTGCGAGACCCCCTTGGGACAACCTGATCACCTTGTAACCTCCCCAGTGCTTAGAACAGTGCTTTGCACATAGTAAGCACTTAATAAATGCCATTATTATTATTATTAGAGAAACTGCTTAACAATTACCATTATTATTATTATTGGTAAACAGAATTATATGATATTTCAGTTTATATAAGGCCTGACCATATTTTCCTGTATAAAAACAAAGCATATGATGTTGACCTCCCAGAAGTGAAGCACTCAATCCCAAGAGGTTATGGGTGGAGGTGAAGAAAAAAAGCTGTTTACTTACACATATGTTTGTGTTTATATAATTCTTTTTGCGAAATTTAGAGATTTTAAAAATAAAATGTGGTTGGTGTCAGTGATTCCCAATTACAAGGACGTCTGTGACAGCGAACATAATCAGACTTTTTTTTTGCAATGGTGTGTGTTAAATGCTTACTACGTGCCAGGCACTGTATTAAGTGCTGGGGTACATACAAGTTAATTAGGTTGGACACAATCCATGTCCCATATGGGGCTCTCAGTCTTAATCCCCATTTTGTAGCACTTAGTACAGTGCTCTGCACATAGTAAGCGCTCAATAAATACGATTGATGATTTTGTAGATGAAGTAATGAAGCACAGAGAAGGGAAGTGTCTTGCCCAATGTCACACAACCGATAAGTGGTGGAGGTGGGATCAGAACCCAGGTCCTTTTGATTTCCAGGCCTGTGCTATGTTGTTAACATAAGGAGGAGAGTTTTTAAGTGGCACCTGCTACGTGGGTTGCTATTAAATATAGAAGAAAGAGGACGATCAGAAACTATCACGCAGTGAGGGAAATAACTTCCCAACTTTTTCCGAGAGCAAAAAAAGATAGATTTATAACAATAAGCCTCTCCTGTTTAAAACGTCCTCACTTGTCTCTGCGATGCTTGGTTTTTGAACAGAAGTTGACATGCTGAGGGAGCTCACAATTTAATAAAATTCCAAGGCAGCAAAATCAATCAATATTTATTGAGCACTTACTAAGTGCAGAGCGCTGTTTTAAGCTCTTGGGAGAGTACAATACAATAAAATTAGCAGACATGTTCCCTATCCATAATGAGCTTATAGTCTAGAGAAAATGAGTTTATAGAAGAGAAGAATCATTGTAAAGAAACTTAGATTGCCAGTATTTATTGAGCAACAAGCCCCGTGAGCCTTATATTGCACCCTGTGGCACTCAATTATTCTTCTTCTTACTACTACTACTACAAGTTGTCACTTAGTGGGTGTAAGCGTGGCTCAGTGGAAAGAGCCCGGGCTTGGGAGTCAGAGGTCATGGGTTCTAATCCTGACTCCGCCACTTGTCAGCTGTGTGACTTTCAGCAAGTTACTTAACTTCTCTGTGCCTGTTACTTCATCTGTAAAATGGAGATAAAGAATGTGAGCCCCACGTGGGACAACCTGATCACCTTGTATCCCCCCAGCACTTAGAACAGTGCTTGGCACATAGTAAGCGCTTGACAAATACCAACCTTATTATTATTATTTTTTCTAAACACCTTCAGTATCCCCCAACCACTCTACTTACCTTGTGAGCAGGAAAGGTGTCTATCAATTAGTACAGTGCTCTTCACACAGTAAATACTCAGTAAATGCCATTGATTCATTTTTAAGCCAGCGTAATTGAAATTGAGGGATTTAAACCAAGAGAAGAAGATATATTTTAAATTGTGATGCCTTTACTTATGCACTAAAATACTATTGATAATGCAGAAGATACAATTTATGAAGGTGATTCCAATTTTTGTGGACTTTCTCCAATTAGACTCTGTTTCTTTAGGATAGGCAATATAGTACAGTGTTCTGCACACAGTAAGTGCTCAATAAATATGATTGAATGAATATATTTTCTGTGCATCTTTCAAGGGTTTAGTAGAGTGTTTTGCACATATTAGGTATTCCATGCTGGTGATTCACTGAAAGGTTGTGTATTGTGGAGGGAAATTTTTTAAATAATCTCTCTCTTGAGACATTTGAGAAGCAGCAAGGCTCAGTGGAAAGAGCATGGGCTTGGAAGTCAGAGGTCATGGGTTCAAATCCCAGCTCCGCCGCTTGTCAGCTGTGTGACTTTGGGCAAGTCACTTCACTTCTCTGTGCCTCAATTACCTCCTCTGTAAAATGGGGATTAAGATTGTGAGCCCCACATGGGACAACCTGATCACCTTGTATCCTCCCCAGCACTTAGAACAGTGCTTTGCACATAGTAAGGGCTTAACAAATACCAAAATTATTATTATTATTATTATTATTATTATTATTATTACTCAACTGCTCATCGGTATCCCCTCCCCACCTAGACAGTAAAGCTCCTTTTGGGCAGGGAATATATCTACCGACTCTATTGTTCTCTCCCAAATGCTTCATACAGTGCTCTGTACATTGTAAGTGCTCAATAAATACAATTGATTGATTTGAATTACTTGGTCACTCATTGTACTGTCAATATCCTAAGGTTTTCCTTTTGCCACAGTCTTTCCTGCAAGAACTTCTTCCGGAGCAACTGACTTTTTCAAACCATTTAAAAAAATCCAAATTTCCCATTTTGTTCCTTTTAAAAACAAATATCCACGGAATATTTTGCTAGGTAAATGGATCCCAGAGGATAAGTGAGTCCGAATTTGGAAAGAAATTCCGTTTTCTTCATGGAATAAAAAGAAGCCAAAACACACACAAAAAACCTCCTAAAAATTAATGCAATAACTTTTTTTTTTTCCCCTCACAGAAGCTATGTGGGAAGGAGACAGGAGAGGAACATACTTTCACAAATAAGTAGGGCTCATTTCAGTGTATTAATTTAGGGTATTGCATTGCCTCATCAATACATAAATTATAGCTTTTGCATTGAACAAAAATTTGTCCATTTCTGCATTTTTATTTCCAGCTTTGCTCTACCCAGAAAACAACAGTTAAACCATACTATCATCGCATCTGGAAATCTATTCACCACTTACTGGAAGACTACAGGAGAGCTAGACTCCAGTGAAGAGGTAGGAATGATTCCTGTGGAAAACTTGACAGGTTTGTCTCCTTGGGAAATAGGTTATCTGCGTGTTTGGATTCCATTCTCCCAGCACACGGCTGAGTCTTGACTCCTTACCTTTACCAAGGAAAATTCCATCAACAGAAGTCCAACTTCTGAACCGTTCACTCAGAAGGGTACAAAGGGGTGGCCAAACCAATCTTTCCCGCGGGGAGAGAGAAGTGAGGCAGGGAGGGCTGCTTGGGGAATGCTTAGCAAGTCACTAAACCTCACTGTGCCTGTTACCTCATCTGTAAAATGGGGATTAAGACTGTGAGCCCCATGTGGGACAGGGACTGAGTCCAGCCTGATTACCTTGTATCTACCCTGGCACTTAGAACAGTGCCAGGCACATAATTGGCATTTAACAAATACCATAAGAAAAGGAAGCGGGAATACTGGCTTTAAGGTCACATCTCCTCAAAGAGGCCTTCCCCAATTCAGCCGCCTTTTCCCCGGTTCGTCTCCCTTCTGTGTCTTCTATGCACCTGGATCTGTGGCCTTTGGACACCCTCAGCCCCACAACAGTTTTCAGTCATTCATTCAATCGCATTTATGGCGTTTTTACTGTGCGCAAAGCACTGTACCAAGTGCTTGGAAGAGTACTGTGGCTCAATGGAAAGAGCATGGGCTTTGGAGTCAGAGGTCATGGGTTCAAATCCCAGCTCCGCCAATTGTCAGCTGTGTGACCGTGGGCAAGTCACTTCACTTCTCTGGGCCTCAGTTACCTCATCTGTAAAATGGGGATTAAGACTGTGAGCCCCACATGGGACAACCTGATTATCTTGTATCTCCCCCAGCGCTTAGAACAGTGCTTTGCACATAGTAAGTGCTTAATAAAATGCCATTATTATTATTATTATCATTACAATATGACACATTCCTTACCCACAAAGAGCGTATGTACCTATCTAAAAATTATGTATTAAATTATATTAATGTCTGTCTCCCCCTCCAGACTGTAAGCTTGTTAATAATAATAATAATGGCAATTATTAAGCCCTTCCTATGTGCAAAGCACTGTTCTAAGCGTTGGGGAGTTTACAAGGCAATCAGGTTGTCCCACAGGGGGCTGACAGTCTTAATCCCCATTTTACAGATGAGGTAACTGAGGCTCAGAGAAGTGACTTGCCCAAAGTCACACAGCTGACAATTGGTGGAGGTGGGATTTGAACCCATGACCTCTGACTCCAAAGCCCAGGCTCTTTCCACTGAGCCACGCTGCTACTTGCTGTGGCCAGGGAACATGTCTACCAACTCTGTTGCATTGTGCTCTCCCAAGTACAGTGCTCTGTACATAGTAAGTGCTCAATAAATGAGTATCATTGGTACCAGGTACCCTAGGAGAAGCAGCATGGCCTAGGTGTCAGAAGGTCATGGGTTCTAATCCTGATTCCGCCACCTGTCAGCTGGGTGACCTTGGGTAAGTCACTTCACTTCTCTCAGCCTCAGTTCCCTCATCTGTAAAATGGGGATTGAGACTGCGAGCCCTATGTGGGACAGTGACTGTGTCCCACCTGATTATCTTGTATCTACCCCAGAGCTTAGAAGAGTGCCTGGCGCATAGTCAGTGCTAAACAAATAATACTACTAATAATGATGGTATTTGTTAAGTGCTTACTATGTGCAAAGCACTGTTCTAAACACTGGAGGAGCTACGAGGTGATCAAGTTGTCCCATGTGGGGCTCACAGTCTTAATCCCCATTTTCCAGATGAGGGAACTGAGGCACAGAGAAGTTAAGTGTCTTGCCCAAAGTCACACAGCTGACAACTCCCCAGTGCTTAGAACAGTGCTTTGCACCTAGTAAGTGCTTAATAAATGCCATCATTATTATTCCCCTCCCCACAGCACCTGTATATATGTATATATGTTTGTACGTATTTATTACTCTACTTATTTTATTTGTACATATTCTATTTATTTTATTTTGTTAATATGTTTTGTTTTGTTCTCTGTTTCCCCCTTCTAGACTGTGAGCCCACTGTTGGGTAGGGACCATCTGTATATGTTGCCAACTTGGACTTCCCAAGTGCTTAGTACAGTGCTCTGCACACAGTAAGCGCTCAGTAAATACGATTGAATGAATGAATTATTATTAAGTGGCAGAGCCGGGATTAGAACCCATGAAATGAATGAATTATTAAGTGGCGGAGCCGGGATTAGAACCCATGACCTTTGCCTCCCAAGCCCGGGCTGTTTCCACTGAGCCATGCTGCTTCTCGATGATTATGATAATACCATGATTATTATAATTATTACGTGCATGACTATGAAGCTTAACCAGGCAACTAATGTAAACAGTGATTTGACCATATATACCCCTGGGCTTTTAGACTGTGAGCCCACTGTCTTTTAGACTGTGAGCCCACTGTTGGATATGGACTATCTCTATATGTTGCCAACTTGTACTTCCCAAGCGCTTAGTACAGTGCTCTGCACACAGTAAGCGCTCAATAAATACGATTGATTGGGCTGACTCCATGGATCTGAGCACTATCTTCGACCCAGTTTGACCCAGTTCACCAGGCCAGAGGATTCCATCATGGCAGGAGGGAATGCCCTACACCACAGCAATCCCATCATCTTTGATTCATCCATTCAGTTGTATTTATTGAGCGCTTCCTTTGTGGGGAACACTGTACTAAATGCTTAGGAGAGTACGATACAACAATAAGCAGACACAATTCTTGCTCACAGCGAATTTACAGTCCAGAGGGAGAGGCAGACATGTATATAAATAAATCCAGTATTTATTACAGAGAGATTAAGTGACTTGCCCAAGGTCACACAGCAGACAAGTGGCAGAGCTGGGACTAGAACCCAGGTCCTTGGGATGCCCAGGCCTGGGCTGTAGCCATTAAATCATACTGCTTCGCTATTAGCTATTTGGCCAAGAGGAGTTCATTCATTCAATTGTATTTATTGAGCACTTACTGTGTGAAGAGCGCTGTACTAAGCGCTTGGGAAGTACAAGTTGGCAACATATTGAGACGGTCCCTACCCAACAATGGGCTCACGGTCTAGAAAGAAGTTCTAGAGGAGTTAAGACAGAAATTTGGGTCACTCATCATCTGGGCTTTATCAAAATATCACATAGGAATCAATCAATGGGATTTATTGAGTACTTACTGTGTGCAGAGCGCTGTACTAAGCTCTTCAGAGAATACAACAGAATTAGCAGATGTGTTCCCTTCCCCTAATGACCTTATAGCAGGAAGCGTGTCTATTGCACTCTCTCAAGTGCCTAGTACTGTGCACAGTAAGCACTCAAATATCATTGATTGATTAAAGACAGAGGTAAGAGGTGAGCTTTTTATTTGAGGAAAGGTGACTTCTGCAAACAAATGGTTAACTTGGTCAATTATAACAGCATGAACTTTTACTGTGCAGAAATCAGTAGGATCTTGTGTCTCAAACCATTGTCTGTGTATTTAAGGTGGAGTGTTGATTTAACTCTATTCTAGTAACCCGGGGTTAAGATGAAACTGGAAATTTACCGACCAATTTGGTGGGAGGGGAGAGGCTGCGCTGATAATGTATAAATGGAAAGAGTCACGGTTTTGATCATTTTTAATTAATAATAATTATGGTATTTAAGCGCTTACTATGTGCCGGCACTGTACTGGGTTGGATACCAGCAAATCGGGTTGGACACAGTCCCTGCCCCATGTGGGGCTCACAGTCCTGATCCCCATTTTTCAGATGAGGTAACTGAGGCCCAGAGAAGTGAAGTGATTTGCTCAAGGTCACAAAGCAGACAAGAGGTGGAGCTGGGATTAGAACGCTTGGCTTTCTGACTCCCAGGCGTATGCTCTATCCACTAATAATAGTAATAATAATAATAATAATAATAATGATGGCATTTGTTAAGTGCTTAATATGTGTAAAGCACTGTTCAAAGTGGTGGTGGTGGGGGGATATAAGGTGATCAGTTTGTCCCATGTGGGGCTCACAGTCTTAATCCCCATTTTACAGATGAGGTAACTGAGGCCCAGAGAGGTTAAGTGACTTGCCCAAAGTCACACAGCTGACAAGTGGCAGAGCTGGGATTAGAACCCATGACCTCTGGCTCCCAAGCCCGGGCTCTTTCCACTGAGCCATGCTGCTTCACTGTGCCATCTGCTTCATAATTGAGTGTTAATTATTCTACTTCTCATTATTATATTGAAGTGCTTACTATGTCAACTGCTGTTCTAAACACTGATGATGATGATGATAATGGTACTTAAGTGCTTACTATGTGTTAAGCACTGTTCTAAGCGCTGGGGTAGAAATAAGGTAATCAGGTTGGACACAGTCCCTGTCCCACCTGAGGCTCTCTAAGCAGGAAGACAGGTATTTAATCCCCATTTTACAGTTGGGGAAATTTAGGTACAGAGAAGTTAAGTGACTTTCCCAAGGTCACACAGCAAGGGATTGACAGAGTCGGGATTAGAACCCAGGTCCTCTTACTCACAGGCCCATGCTCTTTCCACTAGGCCATGCTGCTTCCCGGTGCACCTGTCAGGACGTGCTGTGAAATCCAACTATGGGGCATTAGAGATCATATTTATATTCTAAACAAAAGGATATTATTTTACTTTAATAGTGAGAGATATGTTCATATTCTATTTATGGTATTGTTTTCGTGATGGCTCTTCATGACAGGCAATGAGAAGGTTAAATTGAATTCTCTGTGTTTCATGTCCCAAATAGTCTTGAAATTTTGAAAGGGAAGAGTTATGTTAATGCATGTTTTGGGGAGTAGAGGTTTTTCGTTGTTTGTTTTTTAAAAAAAGCATCAAAACTATTTGAATTTGTGGCTGAGTTTTCAGGAATGGGCCAATGTGTTGGAGCCTTGACTAAGGACACCTAATCGAAGAGTGAAATCAGAACAATCTCTACCCCGTGACTGTGTGCTTGTTGCGGGCAGGGAATGCATCTGTCCATTGTTCTACTGTACTCTCCCTAGCGCTTAGTACAGTGCTCTGCACACAGTAAGCATTCCATAAATGTGATTGAAGGAATGACTACTGTGGGATACAATGGATAAGCAAATGTTTGTATTGGGCTTCCTGCATTTGCAATGTCCGTTTAGGAAATTGGCTAAACTGGCTGCCACACTGGCAAGGAGACACTGTCCAGAAAAATATGATCGGGAACCTCTCTGAGGAAAAGGAAACACCTTACTGAGAAAAGATGCTGCAGGGGAGGGTTGGAGATTATTTTGCTGGGATTCTTTGAGCCTGGGGAGGGAAACAGGGTTATGTGTCCTGTGTGCTTTTTCTGTGTACTTAAACTCTGTACTTTTTTTTTCAAAAAAAAAAAAGTATTCGAGTTCACTCTATGCCAGGCGTTGTACTAAATGCTGGGATAGATGCAACCTAATCAGGTTGGACACAGTCCATGTCCCACATGAGACTGTGTCCAACCTGATTGACTTGGATCTACGCTGGCGCTTAGTACAGTGCCTGGCACCTAGTAACCACTTAATACCATAAAAACAACAAAAAAGAAAACAAATGCCTTTGATTGAATTTAGAGTTTGTTGGGAGCAGTGTGGCCTAGTGGAAAGAGCACAGGCCTGGGAATCAAAGGACCTGAGTTCTAATCTTAGCTCTGCCACATGACTGCTGGATGGCCTTGGGCAAGTCTCTTCTCTATTCCTCTATTTCCTCATCTGTAAAATTCATTCAGCCACATTTATTGAACGCTTACGGTGTGCAAAGCACTGTACTAAGCGCTTGGGAGAGTACAATATAGTAACAGACACATTCCTTCCCACAACAAGCTCACAGTCTGTTCTCCCTCCTGCTTACACTGTGACACAGGGACTGTGTCCGGCCTGATTAACTTGTATCTACCGCAGCGCTTAGAACAGTGATTGACACATAAGTGCCTACAAATATCATAATTTAGTAGCTTTTTCTGACCTTTTAGTGAGTTTCTATTGGTCAGTCCCAACTCCTTTCACTAGGTCCAGTATCCCAGAGGTGCAAAGAAATATGGGGTCCTTAAGAATTCCGGGAATTCTAGTTGCCAGGAAGGGGAAGTTTATAAGAATAAGATTGACAATTCTCTTTCGGACCTTTGTGTTACCAATTCTGCTTCCTATAAGACTTCTGAATGTTTACCCCAATGACTCTCTGCCAGAAGAATGGACAGCTATTCTTTGCAATTGTTTGAAGACAAAGAGATTAACATGATGACCCCTTGAAGATTTGAAGAACCCAAAAAACAGTTCCAGGCTGGGAAGATTGCATGAGTTGGGAGTCAGAGATTCAAGGGGGGTCGGGGGTGCAAGGGTGATTGGAAAAAACTCTAAACGATTCAAATTCTCTCTAGTCCTTTTTCTCCCTGGTCTCTACAGCTAAAATAAAATGGTGTAATCCGACTGCTTTCTCAAATAGTCTCTGAGGAGATGTTAGGTATAGTAGCAATGATTTCCTTAAAAATCTAATAATAATAATGATGGTATTTGTTAAGCACTTACTATGTGCAAAGCACTGTTCTAAATGCTGGGGAGATTACAAGGTGATCAGGTTGTCCCACGGGGGGGGGGGGGGCGCTCACAGTTTTTATCCCCCTTTTACAGGTGAGGAAACTGAGGCACAGAGAAGTTAAGTGGCTTGCCCAGAGTCACACACCTGACGGTTGGCGGAGCGGGGATTTGAACCCATGACCTCTGACTCCAAAGCCCGTGCTCTTTCCACTAAGCCACGTTAGGCCCTCAATAAATACTATTAGTTGTTGACATCATTAAGCAATTGAAGATAGTATTTAATGATTCCTTGAGTATAAGGTGTTTATTCAAACACCTACATTCTTTTGCGTTTTTAATGTGGACTTTTAATGCTGTCACTCATGTCAAACGAGGAAAGCCCCCTCAAATTCTAACTCTGGCTCTGCCACTTGTCTGCATCACCTTGGGCAAGTCCCTTCTGCTTTTTATGCCTGTTAGCTGTAAACTGGGAATTTAAACTGAGCCCCATGTGGGACTTGGGCTGTGTCCAACCTGATTAGCCTGTATCTACCTCAGTACTTAGTACAGTGCTCAGCACACAGTAAGAGCTTAACCAGTACAGTGAAAAACAAAGAAAAAATTTCCAGTTAAAGGTTCATCAGCATACAGAGGATATGTTTGCATGTGCCACGTATTTAATTATTCCCAAACAGATTCTGTTGAGAAGCTGTCTTACACCTAATAGATTTTGTTAAATGGAAATTTGTAAATATAATTTACACACTGGGAAGGAGGTCAACAACTCGACAATTTCATCCACATGTGGTGAGGTTGTCACAGAATTAAAAAAAAAAACAGCTGGGATTTGGTTGTGATTCTGGGACAACTCACTTATTTTTGGTAAAGCAATGGGGTTGTCTCCAGCTGCTGCACTTATGAGCTATAAAGTCTGTCCTGCGAAATATCACTCTCATCCAATCTGAGGTTCCTTCTCCTGATTGCACAGATCATCACTGCCTCTCAGGTGATATAACTTCTCTCCGACCAGGTGCTGTTATGAAACTCTAGGACATCCTGTCATTGGAAATGATGACTTCAGTGAAAGAGACCATTTCAGTTTAGAGCTGGACAATGTAATGGACTGAATACGCAACTCAGATTTGCAAAAACAATGAACACCCCTCCTCCCCTTCTTCCGGCAAGCTTGTTTTCTATGACATACCTGGCTAACTTGTATCTGCCCCATTGCTTAGTACAGTGATTGGCATATAATCAGTGCTTAGTGAGACCATTAAAAAAACAAAACCCAAAACAACAAAAAAACTAGTTCCTGGCTGTGGAAATTGCATGGGTTGGGAGCCAGAGGTGGGAGATTCAAAAAGGGGGTTCAATTAGAAGGGGAGGTGGGGAGAAGCAAAGAATGTGAACAGGAGAGTAGTAGGTAAAGTGTCAAAATGCAAAATAGAGGTATAGTGGACAACCTTGACTCCAGTAATAATAATAATAATGATGGCATTTATTTAGTGCTTACTATGTGCAAAGCACTGTTCTAAGTGCTGGGGCGGTTACAAGGTGATCAGGTTGTCCCATGGGGGGCTCACAGTCTTCATCCCCATTTTACAGATGAGGTAACCGAGGCCCAGAGAAGTGAAATGACTTGCCCAAAGTCACACAGCTGACAATTGGCGGAGCTGGGATTGAAACCCATGTCCTCTGACTCCAAAGCCCCGGCTCTTTCCACTGAGCCACGCTCCTTCTCTTCAGTAAGGAGTTTCTGCTTCAGTAAGGAGTTTCTGCTTGATGTGAAGGGAGATGAGTAACTATTTGAGGTTTTCAAGGAGTTGTGTTGTGCAACAGTACAAGAAAGTGATTTGTGCAGTTGTGTGGAGTACGGACTGCTAGGGGAAGAGGCTGGAGGCAGGGAGGCTGATGCAGTGGTCTAATTGTGATTAAAATCTGGAATTTGGTCAGTGAAGAAGCTGTTTGGAGAGGAAGGAGGAGACACAGAGGGTGTTAGAGAAAGAACTGAGATTGTTTCAGTGAGGAGTCACTCTGGGTTCCTGGAACAGAGAGGGGTGGTGGTGGTTTTATGGGATGGAGGTGGGCCAGGTCGAAGGAAGAAGGGTTTTGGGAGGAGAGTTGAAAAGTTCAGTTTTGGGGTGTGTTTTTAATCTGAAGTATTGACAAGGATTAGCTCTGGAAGCAGAAGGAGATATGGGATTGAAGATTAGGGGAGAGGACATGGCTGGAGAGATAGCTTGGGGACCCAACCGTATAGAGGAGATAGTTATAAGCCCCTCAGAAGAGTTCGTGTAGAGCAAGAAGAACAGGAGATTCAGAACAGAGGATGGGAGGTGGGAGAGAAGTCAGCGAACAAGACTCGAAAAAAAGTAATCTTTGAGGTAGGAGAGCCAAGTGAAGAACTTATTGGTTAAACCACTGTCTGAAAGTGTTCCGAGGAGGAGATGTTCCACAGTGTTGAAAGCAGCAGAGAGATCCAGGAGGATTTAGACAGAGCAGAGCCTGTTAGGTACGGCTACGAGGAGGTCTTTGACCTTGGAGGTTTCTGTCTCTGGGGAGTGACGGGGTTCAAAGCCAGAATGTAGCGGATCAAGAAGAGAGTTTGAGGAAAGGAAATGAGTCCAGTACTTTGGACAAGAATGGGAGTAGAGAGACAGGTTGCATTCCTTCAGGAAGACTGAAATGTTTTGTGGTTCTTTTTACTCATCACTATCATCGTTGATGATTTACTACTACATCCAGTGAAGACACATAAATGAGAAGGTTCCTGTAATCAGACAGCTTACAATTAAAGGAAAGACAAGGCACTCAGTAGAAAATTATATTGCTTATCATCCCAAAGAATACAAATCAGTTGGACAAGTCATGGAATTGCCATGTAGAGTGAAGCTTTAAACACCTATTTCCTAATTTGATTGATCAGACCATCTTCGAAACATCTGCTCAGTTTGGTGTACTGCCAGGAAACTGTAAATGGGAATGATGAGATGTGCTAAATAAGACAGGGAAGTAGCAGGACAATTCCGAGTAGTAGCTATTGGTATCAGTGCTCAGTTTAAGGCGTATTTTAAATTATTTTTTAATGGCATTTAAGAAGCACTGGGGTAGCTAAAAGTTTATCAGATTGGACACAGTCTCTGTCCCACATGGGGCTCACAGTTGAATTTGAAGGGAGGAGGATTTAATCCCCATTTTACAGATGAGGTAACTGAGGCACAGGGATGTTAACTTTTCTAAGGTGACACAGCAAGCAATCGGCAGAGCCGGAATTAGAATCCAGTTTCTCTGATTCCCGGGCCTGTGCTCTTTCCACTAGGCCACACTGCTTCTTTGATCACATCATATCACTGCATCAGCCTTCTTACTGCATCAGCCTTCTCTCTGATCTCCTATCCTCGTGTCTTTCTCCACTTCAATCCATACTTCATGCTGCTGCCCGGATTATCTTTGTCCAGAAACGCTCTGGGCATATTACTCCCCTCCTCAAAAATCTCCAGTGGCTACCAATCAATCTGCACATCAGGCAGAAACTCCTCACCCTGGGCTTCAAGGCTGTCCATCCCCTTGCCCCCTCCTTCCTCCCCTCCCTTCTGTCCTTCCCCAGCCCAGCCCGCACCCTCCGCTCCTCCGCCGCTAATCTCCTCACCGTTAGGCCTCGTTCTCGCCTGTCCCGCCATCGACCCCCGGCCCACGTCCTCCCCCGGGCATGGAATGGCCTCCCTCTGCCCCTCCGCCAAGCTCGCTCTCTTCCTCCCTTCAAGGCCCTGCTGAGAGCTCACCTCCTCCAGGAGGCCTTCCCAGACTGAGCCCCTTCCTTCCTCCCCCCCTCGTCCCCCTCTCCATCCCCCCATCTTACCTCCTTCCCTTCCCCACAGAACCTGTATATATGTATATATGTTTGTACATATTTATTACTCTATTTTATTTGTACATATCTATTCTATTTATTTTATTTTGTTAGTATGTTTGGTTTTGTTCTCTGTCTCCCCCTTTTAGACTGTGAGCCCACTGTTGGGTAGGGACTGTCTCTATATGTTGCCAATTTGTACTTCCCAAGCGCTTAGTACAGTGCTCTGCACATAGTAAGCGCTCAATAAAAACAATTGATGATGATCGTATGTAAGAAAGCTGTCAGTTGTCAACATTGCTCTATGCTGGTTAACAAGCAGAAAGAGTGCAGGACAAAATGACTTTGCAGTGGAAATCGTATCCATAATCATTAATTATTTATATTGTTTGTCTCTCCCTCTAGAGTGTAAGGTCCTTGTGGGCAGGATATTTGTCCACCATTCATTCATTCATTCAATCGTATTTATTGAGCGCTTACTGTATGCAGAGCACTGGACTAAGCGCTTGGGAAGTACAAGTTGGCAACATATAGAGACGGTCCCTACCCAACAACAGGCTCACAGTCTAGAAGATGGGCTTACAGTCTAGAAGAATAATAATGATGGCCTTTATTAAGCGCTTACAATGTGCAAAGCACTGTTCTAAGTGCTGGGGGGAAACAAAGTGATCAGGTTGTCCTACGGGGGGCTCACAGTCAATCCCCATTTTACAGATGAGGTAACTGAGGCACAGTGAAGTGACTTGCCCAAAGTCACACAGCTGACAGTTGGCAGAGCTGGGATTTGAACCCATGACCACTGACTCCAAAGCCCAGGCTCTTTCCACTGAGCCACGCTACTTCTACCAACTGTTATAGCATATTCTCCCAAGCGCTTAGTACAGTACTCTGTACACAGTAAGCGCTCAAATGATTCAAAGTGGCAGTGTTTCATTTCAAACATTTAGTACAGTGTTCTGGACAACTGAGTGCTCAAGAAACACCACCGATTGATTTATTCATTTATAAAGGGAGAGGGCCCAGGCCTCCAACAAAAATGCAGTTTTACATTTTGTTTTTGTGATGACTTAGAAGGATTTTAGAGGTGCCAGGGCTAAGGTCTGCTGGGAGGGGACATGCACAAATATGCAAAGATGAAAATATTGCTGGCTAAGTGTGTTTTCCAAGTCAGCATTGGAGCATCCCCATGACAGGACAGGAGGAGGAAAAATGGTCTTTGGGTAAAAACCGAGTTTTTAACTATGAGGCAGGTGGTACCATTTCTCCCAATAGCCAGGAAAGCAAAGGGGACATTGAAAAGATTATTCTGATTGGCTTTGTTCCCAACTAGGGCAGTGATGAGCTGAAACTCTCCAGGGTCACATGGAGACCTTCAACTTCCAATTACTGAGTGGATTTTTTTTCTCCTCTGAACGTCAATTATCCTGAGATTTTTTTTTTAAGTGGTTTTACACATGCTGAGGCTGTGGTGATGAGGTAATGGCATGACTTGAGTGCTAAGACCCTGGTCTTTGACAACGCAAATCATTATGGACCTAAAATATGTAGTGACTAACCAACAGCAACCTTAGCCTATGGATCATTCTCTAGAAACATCTGCTCCTTATGTGCTGTCTGAGTTAAGTTCATTTAGTGAACTGGCAAAACACAGTGTTACCACGGTTAGTATCGTAAAGCCAGTACAGCTGGGGGAGAGTAAATAGGCTCCAGTTTCCTCGTGCGTGGACCAGATCTTCTGATTAACTCTCTTGCGATGAGGAAATTCAACCGAGGGCATTCTGGTTTTCAACAGCAAGTTTGAACCGGTACCACTGACTTGAGCCAATTTGATTTGACTAAGTGGATAACAGCAATACTGACATTTCATAGTTATTTTGTGGGTGTAATGTTACCTTAAGAGGATAAAATGAATTTTATAGTCAATGTTGACTACCTTTTGAAAAGGTAATGTTTAGGTTTAACTGGACATCATTGCATTCTTGCCAATGTATCAGTAATACACTGATAGGTATCCTTGTGATCCATGATTATTGTACATATCTATAAATTATTATAGATCATTTATTTCTACTGAAGGCTATCCTCCCCAACCCCTCCCACCCCCAGATCATAAGCTAACTGTGGGCAGGGAATGTGTCTACTAACTCTGGCATATCGTATTCTCCCGAGTGCTTAGTATAGTGCTCTCATTGATTCATGTTTGTTGTTTTGGATAGTAATAATTGTGACAATTGTCAGCTGTGTGATTTTGGGCAAGTCACTTAACTTCTCTGTGCCTGTTACCTCATCTGTAAAATGGGGATGAAGACTGTGAACCTCCTGTGGGCAACCTGATCACCTTGTAACCTCTCCAGTGCTCAGAACAGTGCTTTGCACATAGTAAGTGCTTAATAAATGCCATTATTATTATTATTTAAGTGCTTACTATGTGCCAAGTACTAAACACTGGGGTTGATACAAGATAAGCAGTTTGGAGATGGTCCCTGTCCAACATGGGGCTCAAAGTCTAAGGAGGAGGGAGCACCTTGATTTTCCAGATGAAGGGGCTAAGGCACAGAGAAGGTAAGTGCCGTGCCCAAGGTCACACAGTAAGCAGGTGGTGGAGCTAGGTGGAATCCTTTAACTCCCAGGCCTATGATCTTTTTTTATGGAATTTGTTAAGCACTTACTATGTGCCAGGCCCTGTTCTAAGTACTGGGGTAAATACAAGGTAATCGGATCCCACACTAGACTCCCAGTCTTAATCCCCATTTTACAGATGAGGTCACTGAGGCCCAGAGAAATAAAGTGACTTGCCCAAGGTCACACAGCAGACATGTAGCAGAACTAGGATTAGAACCCAGGTCCTTTCGACTCCCAGACGCGTGCTTTAACCACTAGGCCAGGTTACTTCTCTGGTTGTCAACCTACGAATCAAGCAAAAACTCCTCACTTTCGGCTTCAAGGCCGTCCATCACTTCGCCCCCTCCTACCTCACCTCCCTTCTGTCCTTCTCCAGCCCAGCCCGCACCCTCCGCTCCTCTGCCGCCGCTAACCTCCTCACCGGGTCTCGGTCTCGCCCGTCCTGCTGTCGACCCCCAGCCCGGAATACCTTTCCTCCACACATCCGCCAAGCTAGCTCTCTTCCTCCCTTCAAAGCCCTACTGTGAGCTCACCTCCTCCAAGAGGCCTTCCCACACTGAGCTCCCATTTTCCTCTCCTCCTCCCCATCCCCCCCACCCTACCTCCTTCCCCTCCGCACATCACTTGTATATATATATTTGCACAGATTTAGTACTCTATTTTACTTGTACATATTTACTATTCTATTTATTTTGTTAATGATGTGCATAGAGCTTTAATTCTATTTGTTCTGACGATTTTGACACCCGTCTACATGTTTTGTTTTGTTGTCTGTCTCCCCCCTTCTAGACTGTGAGCCCGTTGTTGGGTAGGGACCGTCTCTATATGTTGCTGACTTGTACTTCCCAAGCGCTTAGTCCAGTGCTCTGCACACAGTAAGCACTCAATAAATACGATTGAATGAATGAATGAGGCTGCCTCGGGGGCCCGCCAAAGTGGTAATAGAACCATGGAGTCACAGAAAAATATCAGTCCCTCCTTTCCTCTTCTCCCACACCCTTCTATGTCACCCTGACTTTCTCCCTTTATTCACACCTCCTCCTGGTCCCACAACACTTACGTAGATATCTGTAACTGATTAATCTATATTAATGTCCCTCTCCAGACTGTAAGCTTGCTGTGGGCAGGGAATATGTCTGTTAGAGGGTTATATTGTACTCCCCCAGGTGCTTCTTAGAGTAAGTCCGAGTAACTGACTCCTAATGTTAGCTGGCGAGTCCTTTGGACTGCCAACTTGATCTGGGCAGGGAATGTGTCTGTTATACTGTTGCGTTGTGCTTTCCCAAGTAGCATGGCCTAATGGATAGAGCATGGGACCGGAAGTCAGCAAGAACTGTGTTCTAATCCTGCCTCCGCCATTTGTCTGCTGTGTGACATTGGGCAAGTCACTTCACGTCTCCGGGCCTCAGTTACCTCGTCTGTAAAATGGGGATTAAGACTCTGAGCCCTATGTGGTACAGGGACCGTGTCCAGCCTGATTAACTTGTATCTACCCCAGTGCTTAGTACAGTGACTTTGGGCAAGTCACTTAATTTCTCTGTGCCTCAGTTACCTCATCTGTAAAATGGGGATTAAGACTGTGCACCCCACGTGGGACAACCCGATCACCTTGTATCCTCCCCAGCGCTTAGAACAGTGCTTGGTACTTAGTAAGCGCTTAACAAATGCCATCATAATTATTACAGTGCCTGGCACATAGTAGGGGCTTAACAAATACAATTAAAAAGCACTTAGTGCAGTGTCCTGCACACAGTAAAAGCTCAATAAATACAATCGATTGCAGGAGAAATCATGAGTTGTTTAGTAGCACGTTGATCTTGATTGATGTTTCCTACTTGCCATAGCCTTATGTGATGAAAGTGATATTTAAAAAGCAGTTTTCTTGTCTTGCCTAGCTTACAGCTATTCCAGGCCTCAGATGTGAGCCATCTCACTGCCTTTTTTTTTTTTGTCTTTATTCTTTGCCCCAGATTCTTTGCTTTCATTTGCCCGTTCTGCCACAGGGATGCAGAGCAAAATGCATTTCCAAGGAGCCCCATCTTGAACAAATAGAGAACAAATGGAGAATCAGAAGCTGGTTTTTCCAGCTCTGGTCCGACAACCGAATGTGAAATATGTGGGTAGGAACAACTGTGCTGTCGTTCAGTTAGTTGCTGGGTTCTTTTCACTTAAGCACATTTTTTCCAGCATTAGAAAAAGGCCAAAGTGCTAAAAAGCCATAGTATTCATAATAGTAAAAGCAGAGAGGACATTCTCCGGGTTTTGACCTTTTCTAATATTTTTAAAAGCTGAAATTCTGCTGGATGAAAGACTGGCCAACCAAGATCTAGACCTCCAAATCTTTAGGTGTGTATGTAGTTATATTTGGGAAGGGAAAAGCCCTGTATTTGTCTAATTTTAGCATCTACCCAAGATTCAATTGGGTAGCCTCGTAATAAACCTGATAGTCATCACTGCAAATCTTCGTGAACCCTCATTTTAAAAATCTCAGACACAATTCAGACTCTGTCTCTTCATAAAAGCTGGACTAGTTACTGTCTAGCTCCTTGAAAATGCCCATGAGGGAACTCCAGAATTGGTGGGGGGAGGCAGGTGGGGTACTTTTCCAGGAGCATAAGTGAACAATTGTGTCCATACTGGCAGGCACATCAGCTTCCTCGGTATATTAGTTTGTTATGATTTATTAAATGCTGATGATTATTAAGTGTTTAGTATGTGTCAAGCATTGTGCAGGGCTGGAGAGGATACACATATAACAGATCGGACAGCTGGAGGGTTGGAATGGAGTTAGGATTTGAAGGAGTTAGAATGTCAAGGGGAAAGACACAGAGGAGAGCCGTGGTCATAGAAACTTATTCAGGTGGGTGCGGAAAGTAGGTGGAAAAGGCTAGTGATTGGGGTGAGGCCAGGAGGAAAAAGCAAATTCTGGTTCACCTGGGGGACAGATGGAGGTGACAGAGCAAATCTACCTTATTCTTGCTGGTGACAGCAAACCATCATCTCCCTAATCCTCATCGTTAACCACATTTATTGGTCACTAGGGAACATTCAATGGGAGTAAAAGCCTCAATGAATTTTTAATATAATAGGGGAAGACAAGTAGACACAAGTTGCCAAACATACACAGGTTAAAAAAAAAAAAAAGAGCACAGATACACATGAGGAAAAATAAAAGTAGTTAACAAAAATAAAATAGCTAACAAAATTCATTCATTCAATTGTATTTATTGTGCGCTTACTGTGTGCAGAGCACTGGACTAAGTGCTTGGGAAGTACAAGTTGGCAACATATAGAGACGGTCCCTACGCCAAAATGGGCTCTCAGTCTAGAAGGGGGAGACAGACAACAAAACAAAACATGTGAACAGGTGTCAAGTTGTCAGAATAAATAGAAATAAAGCTAGATGCACATCATTAAAAAAAATAAAGTAAAATAAATAGAGTAATAAATCTGTACAAACATATATACAGCTGCTGTGGGGAGGGGGAGGTAGGGCAGGGGGGATGGGGGAGGAGGAGAGGAAAAAGGGGGCTCAGTCTGGGAAATTCAATTGAAAATTGAAACGCATGGGTGTTAAGGTAGTAAGATGCCTGAATGCTAAGGTGACACAAGAAAGGTGAGGGAATTGACCTTTTAAGATGGTTTTAAAGGTGGAAAGGGATGTATTTTGGAGGATTTGGATGGAGAGGGAGTCCTACACCAGGGAAATGGCATGTGAGGTTTTTCTTTTTTTCTTATTTTTTTTTTGAGATGAGAGAGTCAAGAGGGAGGTAATGTTAAAATGTTAGCAAAGGACTGGGGTGTAGCAACAGAGGAGAGGGGATAGGGAAGAGGAATTCTGCCAGTGAGAAGCCTTGAAGCCAATTTTGGACGTTTCTGTTTTGTAAGAAAAATGTCTTTCTGAAGGCTTTTTAAAGATGATCCCTGTGACAATATTTAGGATAGTCTGAGGAGAATAGAGCCTTGAGGCAGAGAGGTTGTAGAAAGCATTCAGGAACAAAGGTGCATTAGATTGTTAGGGTACCACCCATTTGCTTACCATTAAACATTTGGGAAAGACACAATGCTTGGATCATTTCATGAATGTTCAATCTTTCACCAGCTGCTCTTATGCTCTTTTATCAGCTCAATCAGTCATAAATGTAATCATAAAAGATGGTCGTTAAGGTACTATTCCAGATGGAATAGGAAATGTTATGTCTGGAGTTGAGTTGCAGCTGATGGTTACAGTTATCCCATCTGTAAAATGGGGATTAAATCCTACTCCCTGCTACTTACACTGTGAGCCCTATGAGGGACAGGGACTATGTCCAACCTGATAGTCTTGTATCTACCCCAGTGGTAAGAAGAGTGCTTGGTGTGTAGTAAGCGCTTTTACCTCGTTCTCGCCTGTCCCGCCGTCGACCCCCGGCCCACGTCCTCCCCCTGGCCTGGAATGCCCTCCCTCCGCACATCCGCCAAGCTAGCTCTCTTCCTCCCTTCAAAGCCCTACTGAGAGCTCACCTCCTCCAAGAGGCCTTCCCAGACTGAGCCCCCTTTTTCCTCCCCATCCCCCCAGCCCTACCTCCTTCCCCTCCCCACAGCACCTGTATATATGTTTGTACAGATTTACTGCTCTATTTATTTTACTTGTCCATATTTACTAGTCTATTTATTTTATTAATGATGTATATATAGCTATAATTCTATTTATTCTGATGGTATTGCCACATGTCTATTTGTTTTGTTGTCTGTCTCCTTCTTTTAGACTGTGAGCCTGTTGTTAGGTAGGGACCGTCTCTATATGTTGCCGACTTGTACTTCCCAAGCGCTTAGTCCAGTGCTCTGCACACAGTAGGCGCTCGATAAATACGATTGAATGAATATCCCGTAAAGAAGAAGAAAAGAAGATTCAAAGCACAATGGGGTTAACAACAACAAGCTTCATCCTCCTTTCCCCATAACCCAAATCCAGCTCTCCTGGGAAGCAAGAAAATGCTTGGATCCTACCTCTGACCCTGACTCCTTCCAATAATACTGCTACGCTCACTATGTGCTAAGCGCTGAGGTAAATTCGAGATGACCAGCGGGGATCCAGTCCTAGTTCCACTGAGGCTCCCACTCTGAGTCAGGGAGAGCGGCTTTCTTGTCCCCATTTTATGGTTTAGGAAACTAAAGCGCGGAGAGGTTAAGTGACTTGCCCAAAGGTCACACAGCAGCCAAGGAATCTGGACTCCTGATTTCCCGGACCCATGCTCTTTCCATTAGAAGCACAAGAGAAGCAGCGTGGCCTAGTGGAAAAAGCCCAGGCTTGGGAGTCAAAGGTCATAGGTTCTAATCCCGGCTCTGCCACTTGTCAGCTGTGTGACTTTGGGCAAGTCACTTCACTTCTCTGGGCCTCAGTGACCTCATCTGTAAAATGGGGATTAAGACTGTGAGCCCTACATGGGACAACTTGATCACCTTGTATCTACCCCAGCCTTAAAACAGTGCTTGGCACATAGTAAGTGCTTAATAAATACCATTATTGTTATTATTATTATTATTATTATTATTATTACCCCAGCCTTAGAACAGTGTTTGGCACACAGTAAATGCTTAACAAATACCATCATTATTATCATTATTATTATTAGAATGTACTGGTTTTATTGAACACCCTCTGAGTGCAGCGTAGCTTAGTGGAAAAAGAATGGTCCTGGGTTCTCATCCCCTGGCTCAGCCATATGACTGCTGTGTGACCTTGGGCAAGTCACATAACTTCACTGGGCCACAGTTTCCTCGTTTGAAAAATGAGGATTAAATCCTTCTTCCTTCTGTCTAGACTGCGAGCCCCGTTTGGGTTAGGGGCTGTGTCCAAACTGTTGATAGAGAAACAGCGTGGCTCAGTGGAAAGAGCACGGGCTTTGGAGTCAGGGGTCATGGGTTCAAATCCCGGCTCCGCCACTTGTCAGCTGTGTGACTTTGGGCAAGTCACTTCACTTCTCTGTGCGTGTTACCTCATCTGTAAAATGGGTATTAAGACTGTGAGCCCCACGTGGGATGATGTGATCACCTTGTACCCTCCCCAGTGCTTAGAACAGTGCTTTGTACATAGTAAGCACTTAATAAATGTTGTTATTATTATTATTATCTTGGATCTACTTAGGCACTTGGTACAGTAGTAAGTATTTAGCAAGAACCGTTTCTTAGAGCCCAGTGATGATGATGATAATTATGGTATTTAGGTGCTTACTATGTGTCTGGCCCTGTACTAAGCACTGAGGTGGATACAAGCAAATTGGGTTGGACGCAGTCCCTGTTCCACATGAGGCTCACAGTTTTAATTCCCATTTTACAGATGAAGTTCCTGAGGCACACAGAAGTGAAATGACTTGCCCGAGGTCACACAGCAGATAAGTAGCAGAGCTGGGATTAGCACCCAGGCCCTTCTGACCCCTAAGCCCTTGCTCTATAATGATGGCATTTGCTAAGCGCTTACTGTTCTAAGCACTGGGGCGGGATACAAGGTGATCAGGTTGTCCCACGTGGGGCTCACAGTCATCATCCCCATTTTACAGATGAGGTAACTGAGGCTCCGAGAAGTTGTGACTTGCCCAAGGTCACACAGCAGACATGTGGCGGAGCTGAGATTTTACTGTACTAAGCGCTTCACTCTGGAATTGGGACAAATGTCAGAGTGGTGATCTGTTGATCTGTTTAGAGGATGAGTATGCTGGCTAAACCTTTTCTATATCTGCCGGCCTGGAAAGACCATATCTTGGCTAAATCTGGTTTGAAGTCACAATGGGATTCAGGCTCTGCATAGTTGATTATGTTCTTCATGAGTCTGGCCAGAAAGATTCCTGCAAGAATGTTGCTGGCAGAGGGAAGTAGTGAGATGCCTCAGTAATTTCCAAAGTCAGCTTTCTCCCCTTTCTTTTTGAGGATGGTGATTATGTTGGCATCTCTTCTGTCTTGTGGCATTTCCTCAGTGTTCTATAGGTTGAAGAAAAGCCCATAGAGGCATCTCATCATCATCAATCGTACTGTACTAAGCGCTTGGGAAGTACAAGTTGGCAACATATAGAGACAGTCCCTACCCAACAGTGGGCTCACAGTCTAAAAGGGGGAGACAGAGAACAAAACCAAACATACTAACAAAATAAAATAAATAGAATAGATATGTACAAGTAAAATAAAATAAATAGAGTAATAAATATGTACAAGCATATATACATATATACAGGTGCTGTGGGGAAGGGAAGGAGGTAAGATGGGATGGAGAAGGGGACGAGGGGGAGAGAAAGGAAGGGGCTCAGTCTGGGAAGGCCTCCTGGAGGAGGTGAGCTCTCAGTAGGGCCTTGAAGGGAGAAAGAGAGCTAGCTTGGCGGATGGGCAGAGGAAGGTCATTCCAGGCCCGGGGGATGACGTGAGCTGGGGGTCGATGGCGGGACAGGCGAGAATGAGGTACGGTCAGGAGATTAGCAGCAGGGGGGCGAAGGGTGCGGGCTGGCCTGGAGAAGGAGAGAAGGGAGGTGAGATAGGAGGGGGCGAGGTGATGGACAGCCTTGAAGGGTGAGGACTTTCTGCCTGATGTGCAGATTGATTGGTAGCCACTGGAGATTTTTAAGAATTAAGTCCTTACTTGCAGATTTCTGAAGGAATGCCATCCGATCCAGTGTCTTACCATTTTTAATGATTTTGGCTGTAGTAGCTAAATCCTCAAACGTTAGAGATATTTAATTGCTTACTATGTGCCCGGTTCTTTACTAAGCACTGGGTAGACACAAGCTGATCAGGTTGGACACAGTCCATGTCCCACTTGGGGCTCAAACTCTAAAACCCTGTTTTGTAGATGAAGTAACTGAGGTACAGAGAAAGTAGGTAAATTCATTCAGTTCATTCAATCGTATTTATTGAGCGCTTACTGTGTGCAGAGTACTATACTAAGCGTTTGGGAAGTACAAGTCAACGACATGTAGAGATGGTCCCTACCCAACGACGGGCTCATAGTCTAGAAGGGGGAGACAGACAACAAAACAAAATACGTAGACGGGTGTCGAAATCGTCAGAACAAATAAAATTAAAGCTATATGTACATCATTAACAAAATAAATAGAATAGTAAATATATACAAGTAAAATATTTGCCTCAGGGCACTCTGTAGACAAGTGGTGGAGGCAGGATTAGAACCCAGTCCTTTTGACTCTCAGGCCCAAGCTCTTTCCACTAGTCCCCACTGCTTATTAAATCTGGTCCCACATGTGCCATAGCTTAATTTGTACTACCCATTATGGAGTTTTGTAGATTTGCATTTTATTAGAACCGTGATGAGTTACAAGGTGTTAGGGTTGCATTTTTTTTTGCATTGTCGCATGCAGGTGTTTTTTGAAATCTCGGATTTTCCCCGACTGAGCCCTCTTTTCCCTGGCTCCCTCCCTTCCCTGGATCCCTCTCCCATCTGTGACCTCTGGACATTTGCTATTCACCCACCTTCAGCCCCATAATATTTACGTATACATCTTTAAATAATCTTATAAATTATTTATATTCAGGCCTGTATCCTCCTCTGGATTGGAAGTTCACTGAGAGCAGGGAATGGGTCTACTAACTCTATTGTACCGTCCTCTCCCAAGCACTTTGCACACTGCTTTGTGCATGGTAAACAATAAATACCATTGATGATGATCATCATCCTCAAACCACTATTGATAATGGGTCTCCTTACCTTTACCACAGTCTTGATGACTGTCCGATAGTATCTCAGAGAAGTCCTAATACACTGTTCGTGTCATTTCTTCAGGTTAGCATTCCTTGTTCCTATAGGGCTGTTATGAATGCCTAGGTTTCTTTATCTTCTATGTCATTTTCCAAAGCAATAATAACAATAATGGTATTTGTTAAGCACTTACTATGCACAAAGTACTGTTCTAAGTGCTGGAGGGATACAAGGTGATCAGGTTGTCCCAGGTGGGGCTCACAGTCTTAATCCCCATTTTACAGATGGGGGAACTGAGGCACAGATAAGTTAAGTGAGTTGCCCAAAGTCACACAGCTGACAATTGGCGGAGCCAGGATTTGAACCCATGACCTCCAACTCCAATGCCCATACTCTTTCCAGTGAGCCATGCTGCTTCTCATACTGTACTCGTTGTAGTGGTTGTACTGGTACCTTGAGTCTGAGGCATATAGGCCATTAAAGTAATAATGATAATAATAATGGTAATTGTTAAGCATTTAATAGGTGCTAAGCACTATACTAATCATTGGGGCGAATACACAATAATCAGTACCACATGGGGCTCACAGTCGAAAGGGGAGGGAGAAGAGGTCTTGAAACCTCACATTGTAGATGAAGGAACTGAGGCATGGAGAATTTAAGTGACTTGCCCAAGGTCACACAGCAGTTACTTGGAGCCAGGGATAGAACCCAGGTCCTCTGATTCCCAGGCCCTTGCTCTTTCCATCAGGCGATATTGCTTCCCTGGACTGTAAGCTCCTTGAGGGAAGGATTGAGTCTATTAAATGTATTGCACTTTCGTCAGCGTGAAGTACATACAGCACATGCTCAGTAAATACCATTGACTGATTGAAGTTTAGTTTAGTGCTTAGTGATCCACATGACTAGAGCAAGCCTGTACCTTTCAATTCCTCCAGATGGATTATTATTATTATTATTTATGGTATTAGATAAGTACTGTATTTAGATCACTGTTCTAAGTGTTGGGGGCTGATATGATTTCATCAGGTCGGACGCAGTCCCTATCCCTCATGGGATGCACAGATTTTGGAACCTGAGGCCCAGAGAAGTTAAGTGATTTGCCCAAGGGCACGTGACAGACAAGTGGTGGAGCCAGCATTTGAACTCAGGTCCTTCTGATTTCCGGGCCCGTGCTCTATCCACTAGGTCATGCTGCTTCACGATGTTTTCTTCTCCGTGACCTCCAGTTTCCTGCTTCTTTTGAGTAGCCTGGATCAGACTTCCTCATATATCCTGGATCCTCAGACACTCAATAAGTAGAGGGACTAAAACCGTTCTGACATTTTATTTCCCCTTCTTCTAGACTGTAAGCTTGTTGTGGTCAGGGAATGAATCTGTTTGATTGCTAGTACAGTGCTTTGCACACAGTAAGTGCACAATAAATACGATTGAATGTCTGCTAGTCCCCTACTCCTAGTCCGAATCCACCCTGTTAATTGGCTGTGCCACCGGTTGATGATATTGGGTGAGTTATTGATAGCTGATGCAAAGGAGAATTCCCTGTGTGAGGTCAATTAATCGATGGTATTTATTATGAGGAAGGAGCAGTTTTCCTGCTCTAGAAACTTCTGGGCTTTTCCCACTTATTTGTGTGTGGTGATAGCTTGGCTCGAACCATCGTGGAGAGCTCAAACCATCGTGGAGAGTGCCATATTTTATTGTTGAAGATGAGGATAAGAAAGAAAAGGACTGTGAGACCTGTGTGAAGGAAAATCCCTTCCACACTTTGCCTGAATAAAGATAACCCTTTGCTGTGCTAATGTAATTAGTATTTATGACATAGCAATAATAATAGTATTTGTTAAACACTTTGTGCCAAGCACTGGAGTAGATACAAGGTAATCAAGTCAGACAAAAATCCTTTCCCCCATAGGGCTTGCTGTCTATGTAGGAGAAAGAGCCGGTACTGAATCCCCATTGTAACAAATGAGGAAAAGGAGGCACAGAGAAGTTTAGCGACTTGCCCAAGGTGACAGAACAGAAAAATGGTGACCTAGTGGTTAGACCATTGCCCTGAGAGTCAAAAAGACCTGGTTCTAATCCTGGCTCCACCACTTGTCTGTTGCATGGCCTTGGGCAAGATACTTCACTTCCCTCTGCCTCAGTTCCCTCATCTGCAAAATGGGGATTAAGACTGAGAGTCCCCTGAGGGACACGGACTACGCCTAAATTGATTAGCTTGTATCTACCCCAGGCTTAGAAAAGTGCCTGGCATGTAGTAAATGCTTAACAAATTCCATAAAAGAAAAAGGCAGAGCTGGGATTAGAGTTACCTCACCTGTAAAATGGGGATTAAGACTTTGAGCCCCATGCGGGATAGGGATTGTGTTCAACCTGACTTATTAGTATCTACCCCAGTGCTTAGTACAGTGAGTGGCACATAGTAAGTATTTAACACATACCACAGTTAATTTTACTATTATTAGTTCTGAAAATCTACAGATGCTTAGAAGAAGTGACTGACTCGATTCAGAGTTCTATTGAGCAAAATGAAAAACCAGACCAACCTCCCTCCTCTGCCTGCCTGGGTCCTGACCAGTGGAATGTTTTTATTCTGCCTTTGGACTGAGAGAACAATATTGAATCGTAAAGACTCCAACAGGACAATAAGCCAAGCTAAAGAAGCATCAGAAACTTTTTAAAAAAACTTAATACGTTTTCCCCCAAAAGTGCATATTTAAAATGATCTGAACTGCTTTTAAATACCAAACATTTTTTCTTCTCTTCTGGAAACATTAAAAATAAAAAGCCATATTTCTCTCAAAATGGAGGAATCTTTAAATGTAATTAGTGTTGATTTATATCTCAAAATAACAGTAAAATATGATTCTTTGTGGCGTATAAAGATCCAATGCACAGCCAAAACACACACAGTGGAAACTATTTTGTACACCTGTTATTATGCATTACAACAAAATCAAAGTATTTCGAAAATTTGGCACACTGTCTTTGAAATTTTACTGGTAGTTGGACTCATGTTGGGAAAAGATAGATATTATTTTCCAGGCTAGGAACAATATTGCCAAACAGCTGGTCTCTCAAGATAAGAATTTGAAGCATACACTTGGCTATCTAGTCTCGTGGCATGGGTGCCACATCCTGTTATTCTGTGACGCAGCAACCACAAAAAAAAATGCCTCCTGGCAACCATGTGGAGAGACCTCAATGGGTGAAATCAAGAGTCTATTTATTCAGGTGCAAAAATATAAATCCCGTGGGCTCCTCTGCGGTGATAAACAAGGAAGATTCCTAGGAATCTGCTTCATGTGGGTTCTCGGAACTCTGTTGAAAGCACCCTGCATTTCAAAGATGGCTGCAGGCAGAAGCAAGATGGTTGCTTTGGCCCGTTTGCTTTTCTAAACTGAGGAACTAGTCACCGGGGGCACAGAAAAGCCTCCAGCTGTAATTTATTTTAAGGTTGGTTTCCCAACAGAATATGGGATGCTGAAGAGTTGTCACAGAATTTCTAGGCTTCCATCATTCATTCATTCAATAGTATTTATTGAGCGTTTACTGTGCGCGGAGCATTTTCACCGGCGTCAAGAAGAAAAGTGAAAGAACTTACTGGAGAAACTATCGTGGGATCTCACCACGCTGCAGTACACCAAGATCTCAGCAAGAACCTCTAGACCATCTGCTGGAAAACAGATAGCTCTAGAAAGGGAAGCAATATGGTCAGATCATCATCATCATCATCAATCGTATTTATTGAGCGCTTACTATGTGCAGAGCACTGTACTAAGCGCTTGGGAAGTACAAATTGGCAACATATACAGTCCCTACCCAACAGTGGGCTCACAGTCTAAAAGGGGCAGACAGAGAACAAAACCAAACATACTAACAAAATAAAATAGAATAGATATGTACAAATAAAATAGAGTAAAAAATATGTACAAACATATATACATATATGTCAGATGGAAAGAACAAGAGTTTGGAAGTCAGGCAATCTGGGTTACACTGTCCCTGTGTGGCACTTGCCTTCTGTGTGATCTTGGGCAGAACATTTAATTTCACTCTGCCTCAGTTTTCTCATCTGTAAAATGAAGATTCAGTACAGTTCTTCCTCTTTAAACTGCGATCCCCCCGCCAAGTAGGATCCGATTTACCTTATAGCTACTCCAGCATTTAGGACAGGGCCTGGTACATAGTAAATGCTTACCAATACCACAACTATTAAGTATTTAACTTCAAACCAGACGAAGCCAAGTGGTTATAATTTTTCGCTGTCAGATTTACTACAACAACATTTAAACCTCCAAATTCATCTTAGAAAAACATTTAACGCCCTCAGTAGCTCTTAGAAAGAAACTCTGAAGAATGGTTGCCTTGAGAAGTTTAACAAGGTTCTAATATTAATCTAATATTAATCACATCAGAGTGGGAGGGGTTTTGAATGATCACTTCCCCGGTCCCTCATGGAAACAAGAATGGCTGTGTTCCAGAACCGTTGGTAGTAATAGAGAGTATAGAGAAGCAGCGTGGCTCAGTGGAAAAAGCACGGGCTTTGGAGTCAGAGGTCATGGGTTCAAAACCAGCTCCGCCAATTGTCAGCTGTGTGACTTTGGGCAAGTCACTTAACTTCTCTGTGCCTCAGTTACCTCATCTGTAAAATGGGGATTAAGACTGTGAGCCCTCCATGAGACAACCTGATCACCTTGTACCTCCCCAGCGCTTAGAACAGTGCTTTACATAGAGTAAGTTCTTAATAAATGCTATTATTATTAATAATAATACTATTTATTAAGCATCTTCTATGTTCAAACACTGTACTAAGCATTGAGAAGAAAATATACGGGTGAGAATTGAACACATTGCCTGGTCTCCAGAAGACACTCAATCTCAGAGTGGAGAGAGGGGGTTGGGGACAGATGCATAAGGGAAGAGGATACAATAAAAAAAAAATAAAGACAAAGAAAATGATCAATTCAAAAGATGAATGAGCATGAGGGTACTGTGTCTACAGGAGCAGGGTTTCCAACTCCTCGTGGTCTGAAAACATCTTCAAAAATCCTTGGATCGCTCATGCAGAGCTCTTAAATGCTGATGACTGTGTTCTGAATGCCTTGTCTTGTCTTAGGCCGTTGAGTCGTATCCGACCCATGGCGACACTATAGACCCATCTCTCCCAGAACGCCCCACCTCCATCTGCAACCCTTCTGGTAGGGAAGTTTTCTTGGTAAAAATATGGAAGTGGTTTACCATTGCCTCCTTCCACACTGTAAACTTGTCTCCCCTCTACTCTCTCCTATGCTGCTGCTGCCCCGAACAGGTGAGTTTTGACTTGTAGCAGACTGCCTTCCACTCCTAGTCACTGCCCAAGCTAGGAATGGAATGGGTCTACATCTGCTTGACTCTCCCTCCTGTAGTTGAGACTGGTAGAATACTGCAAACTCTCCAGGTGTGACCCTGAGAGGGGTCAGAATACCTAGAAGTCACCAATTAATCCACCAGTAGCATTTATTAAGTGTTTACTATGTGCAGAACACTGTATAAGCACTTGGGAAAGGACAGTAAAATGGAGTTGGTAGGCATGTTCCCTGCCCATAAGAAGCTTACAGTCTAGAGGGCGAGACAGACATTGGTATAAATAAATTATGGATAGGTACCTCATTGCTGAGATGGAGGTAATTATCAAGTGTTTAAAGTTCATGAGTGACAAAGAAGAGCGGGAAAAGCGGGATTACTTGGGGCAGGTGTATAAGATTACAATCTGCTCGGAATCAACAATCACTATAGATTCACAATTGATCTGAAGACCAAGGTTATGAACCAGCTAGAACCCGATAAATCCCATACACAACCTGCAGTGACAGAGCTGAATTTGGTCACCAAAAATAATTCTCCCCTTAAGCCTCGTTCTTTGATTAAATCCCTTCCTTCTTAGCTTGACGCCTCTCACCAGTTTAGCACTTCTGGATATATCGCCTCCCTCTCTGCCTGTTGATAATAATTATAATAATGTTGGCATTTGTTAAGCACTTACTATGTGCAAAGCACTGTTCTAAGTGCTGGATATTTAATTACGCACTTGTTTAAACATTTTATCTCCTCTTTTTCTCTTTGGCCTTTGGTACGATGGCCAACTTCTCAAAATCCACTTAGAATGAAAAGTTGGCACCTATAATCAGGATCTTTCATTTTTGAGCACTTAATTTTTACCAGACCACTTATCGGCGTTCCTAAGAACAACAACAAAAAAAAAATGGGTGGGAAATGGATAAAATCAATCCACGTGGCATTAAACGTTGTTCCCTCCAGCTTTTTCTCGCCGAAAGCAAAAAACACGTAAGTCTGAAAGTCACATTCATCACCGCCGACAGACCCTGATTTGTCGCAACATTCCCCTCTCTGCGGCCTCTCTGCCGTGAAGTGAAGCACTTGGCCACTGACCTCACGTCATGTGGTCCCAATTAGCACCTGCATTCCTGGGGGTGAAATGCAAACCGGCTCTTTATTTGACCTTTGGAGTTGTTGCACAGCTAAGTCTCTCCCCTCCCATGGCCATCTGCCACCCCCTTATCAGTTGGGTGGGGTGGGCCGTCTGATGCGATTCCCTGGGCTGGTTCCCTGGTTCCACTGAAAGCAACCGAACAGCTTGAGGACCGAGCGGTCGGAGGTCACGGTTGTTACCTCAGGGATCTCAGACTGAGCTGCGGTTTTGTGACCTAAATTCAGGTTTGGGTTGAAGACACCGTGGTCAGGTGACCACTTGCGGCAATATGTGATGAAAAAAGATGACTTTTTCAACATTTGGCCCGACTTTAAATGTCCAATCAATTGGTGGCATTATGGAATATTGCTGTGTACTAAGACCCCCTCTCAGGGTCACACCTGGAGAGTTTTCAGTCCTCTACCAGTCTCGGCTACGGGAGAGAGAGTCAAGCAGAGGCTTGTCCACTCTATTCCTAGCTTGGCCAGTGGCTAGTGAGTGGAAAGCAATCTTCTATAAGTCAAAACTCACCCATGCTGGGCAGCAGCGGCATGGGAGAGTCTAGAGCGGAGACTTGAGTTTACTGCATGGATGACAGCAATGGTAAACCCCTTCTGTATTGTTACCGAGAAAACTCTACGGATCCACTACCAGAACGACGGCAGATGGACAGCGGGGCCTTCTGTGAGAGATGTTTCTCTGGTATCGCTATGGGTCAGAAACAACTCGACAGCATAAGACAAGACTATGGACCAAGAGCTTGGGAGAATATGATACAACGTGTACCTGAAAGTGTTAAACCATCTGCAGTATGTCTTTACTCTCCAAGCCTTTCTTCTCAGAGGAGTGTGTGGGGTCTAGTTCTTCGGTCCAACTGTGAATGATAACTCAAAGAGGATTTTCTAGCTGAAAATTCCGGTCCTCTAGTTCTGAGTTGGCAAAGGGAAAGCAGGTAGAAAGTATTGAACTGGTACTTCCCCCTTTAGACTGTAAGCCCCTTGTGAGAAGGGAGCGTGTCTTCCAACTTTAGTGTACTCTCCTAGGTGCTTAGTACAGTGTTCTGCATAGAGTTGGTGCTCAATAAATACCATGGTCTGACTAGTGGAACTGGGGCATCCCCTTGCAGACCACCTGTGAGTAGGCATCAACTGAGCCATTCCTGACAAATGGCATGGAGAAGCAGCGTGGTTCAAGGGAAAGAGCCTGGGCTTTGGAGTCAGAGGTCATGGGTTCAAATCCTGGCTCCACCGCTTGTCAGCTGTGTGACTTTGGGCAAGTCACTTAACTTCTCTGAGCCTGTTACCTCATCTGTAAAAATGGGGATTAAGACTGTGAGCCCCCCAATGGGACAACCTGATCACCTTGTATCCCCCCCCCAGCGCTTAGAACAGTGCTTTGCACATAGTAAGTGCTTAACAAATGCCATTATTATTATTATTATTATTATTATGGAGATTTTTCCACCTTCAGCATAGACTCTCCATGCATTAATTTTTTCCACCATATTTGACCACTTACTGTGGGGCAAACACTATACTAAGCACCTGGGGGAGTACAATATAACAATGAACAGATATATTTCCCACCCACAATGAGCTTACAGTCCGGAACCAACCACCCTGTTTGTTTCTGGTGAGCCTCAGGAAAGCTCCCTTTGTCCAGATAGCTGGTATTCAAGTGAAAAGGGCCACATAGCTGCTAAGGACCCTGGGACTGCAGTTATCAATCAAGGGGGCTCTCCAGTCAACCAGTTCTGAGAAATCATCTTTTGGCATCCTGTCTTGTCCACATCGATCTGTCAGTAGTATTTATTGAGAGCTTACTGGGTGCAGAGCGCTGTACTAAGCGTGTGGGAAAGTACAATAGAGCAGAGTTGGCAGACACATTCCCTGCCACTTGATGTTAAGTACTGTGTAAATCGCTTTGGTGGAATTGCTCTAGAAATCAAATGTATTGCCTAGGATTGTCCAGGCCTCTCAGACCTACAGAAGTCTGAACACTTTCATTGCTCTACGGCTCTCTTTTTTAATCTGAATTGTGATGTCAGAGAAGCAGCGTGGCTCAGTGGAAAGAGCCCGGGCTTTGGAGTCAAATCCCGCTCTGCCAATTGTCAGCTGTGTGACTTTGGGCAAGTCACTTCACTTCTCTGTGCCTCAGTTACCTCATCTGCAAAATGGGGATTAAGACTGTGAGCCCCCCTGTGGGACAACCTGATCACCTTGTAACCTCTCCAGTGTTTAGAAAGTGCTTTGCATCATCATCATCATCATCAATCGTATTTATTGAGCGCTTACTATGTGCAGAGCACTGTACTAAGCGCTTGGGAAGTACAAATTGGCAACATATAGAGACAGTCCCTACCCAACAGTGGGCTCACAGTCTAAAAGGGGGAGACAGAGAACAAAACCAAACATACTAACAAAATAAATAGAATAGATATGTACAAGTAAAATAAATAGAGTAATAAATATGTACAAACATATATACATATATACAGGTGCTGTGGGGAAGGGAAGGAGGTAAGATGGGGGGATGGAGGGAGGACGAGGGGGAGAGGAAGGAAGGGGCTCAGTCTGGGAAGGCCTCCTGGAGGAGGTGAGCTCTCGGTAGGGCCTTGAAGGGAGGAAGAGAGCGAGCTTGGCGGATGGGCAGAGGGAGGGCATTCCAGGCCCCGGGGATGACGTGGGCCGGGGGTCGATGGCGGGACAGGCGAGAACGAGGTACAGTGAGGAGATTAGTGGCGGAGGAGCGGAGGGTGCGGACTGGGCTGTAGAAGGAGAGAAGGGAGGTGAGGTAGGAGGGGGCGAGGTGATGGACAGCCTTGAAGCCCAGGGTGAGGAGTTTCTGCCTGATGCGCAGATTGATTGGTAGCCACTGGAGATTTTTGAGGAGGGGAGTTATATGCCCAGAACGTTTCTGGACAAAGATAATCTGGGCAGCAGCATGAAGTATGGATTGAAGTGGAGAGAGACACGAGGATGGGAGATCAGAGAGAAGGCTGATGCAGTAGTCGAGACGGGATAGGATGAGAGCTTGAACGAGCAGGGTAGCAGTATGGATGGAGAGGAAAGGGCAGATCTTGGCAATGTTGCGGAGCTGAGACTGGCAGGTTTTGGTGACGGCTTGGATGTGAGGGGTGAATGAGAGAGCGGAGTCGAGGATGACACCAAGGTTGCGGGCTTGTGAGACGGGAAGGATGGTAGTGCTGCCAACAGAGATGGGAAAGTCAGGGAGAGGGCAAGGTTTGGGAGGGAAGACAAGGAGTTCAGTCACATAGTACATAGTCACTTTGCACATAGTAAGCACTTGATAAATGCCATTATTATTATTATTATAAGGGTTGGTAATGCCTTTTGAGAAGCAACCATGGACTAGAGGATTGTCAGGAGTCAGAAGGACCTGGATTCTAATCCCGCCTCCACTACTTGTCTGCTAGGTGACCTTGGGCAAGTTACTTCACTGTGCCTGTTACCTCATCTACAAAACAGAATTAAAACTGTGAGCCTCGCAAGGACCATATCCAACGTGATTAGCTTGCATCTACCCCAGTGCTTAGTACAGTTCCTGGCTCATAGTAAGTGCTTAACAAATACCACAAAAAAGTGGGCTCTCCAGCCAATAAATTCTGAGAAGTCCTCTTTTGGGATCCTGTCTTGCCCACATGATGTTAGTATTGTGTAAATGTCATTGATGGAATTGCTCTAAAAATCAAATGTGCTGCCTGGGGGTCATCCAGCCCTCCCAGGTTGACAGAAAGTTGGATGCTTTCATTGCTCTAGGGGTCTTTACTTCAATCTGAATCCTGAACTCAGTTTGGCACCGCGTGGTCTGATGGATGATAATGCCTTTCGAAGTTGCTTTCAGTCAGTTGAGCTGAAAGTTTTCCAGACGATCACGGTCATATTCCAGATGTGTTGTTGCAGCTCTGAGACCGGCCACGGAAAATAGGATGAGCGAGCCTGGGCCAAGTACACCTCCCTCCTCGAGTCCATTGCCGATGGAGAAAAGTCTCCTCCGATTGACGCGACCAGCTGCGTCCCCTGAATCTCGAGCAGTGGTTTCATATTGGGCTGCGTCACGCCGATGTGATCATTAGTACCCCGTTCATCACCAGCTTTTAGAGTGCCAACACCGAATCAGCCAAAGAGATCAGGTTAAATAGCGTGTGGATGCTGGCTAGTGTATCCTCCAAAAGATAATAATAATAATAATAATGGCATTTGTTAAGTGCTTACTATGTGCATGGCACTATTCTAAATGCCGGGTGGATGCAAGCAACACAGGTTGAACACAGTCCCTGTCACATGTGGAGCTCCCAGTCTCCATCCCCATTTTACAGATGAGGTAACTGAGGTCCAGAGAAGTGGCATGACTTGCCCAAGGTCATATGGCAGGCAAGTGGTGGAGCCAGTATTAGAACCCGTGACCTTCTGATTCCCAGGCCTGTGCTCTATCCACTATACTGTGTGAGATAGGCAATCCAAACCACACCACAAACACATGCGGACCATTCTTTGAGAATGGAGAAGCAGCGTGGCTCAGTGGAAAGAGCCCGGGCTTTGGAGTCAGAGGTCAGGGGTTCAAATCCCGGCTCCACCAGTTGCCAGCTGTGTGATTTTGGGTGAGTCACTTAACTTCTCTGGGCCTCAGTTCCCTCATCTGTAAAATGGGGATTAAGACTGTGAGCCCCCTGTGGGACAAACTGATCACCTTGTAACCTCCCCAGCACTTAAAACAGTGCTTTGCACATAGTAAGTGCTTAATAAATGCCATTATTATTATTATTATTATTCTTTGTACATATTTAATACTCTATTTTATTAACTCCTCACCCTGGGCTTCAAGGTTGTCCATCCATCCCCTCGCCCCCTCCTACCTCACCTCCCTTCTGTCCTTCTCCAGCCCAGCCCGCACCCTCCGCTCCTTCGCCGCTAATCTCCTCACCGTACCTCGTTCTCGCCTGTCCCGCCATCGATCCCCGGCCCACGTCATCCCCCGGGCCCGGAATGCCCTCCCTCTGCCCATCCGCCAAGCTAGCTGTCTTTCTCCCTTCAAGGCCCTACTGAGAGCTCACCTCCTCCAGGAGGCCTTCCCACACTCAGCCCCTCCTTCCTCTCCCCCTAATCCCCCTCTCCATCCCCCCATCTTACCTCCTTCCCTTCCCCACAGCACCTGTATATATGTATATATGTTTGTACATATTTATTACTCTATTTATTTTACTTGTACATATCTATTCTATTTATTTTATTTTGTTACTATGTTTGGTTTTGTTCTCTGTCTCCCCCTTGTAGACTGTGAGCCCACTGTTGGGTAGGGACTGTCTCTATATGTTGCCAATTTGTACTTCCCAAGCGCTTAGTACAGTGCTCTGCACACAGTAAGCGCTCAATAAATATGATTGATGATGCGTGTATAGCTAAAATTCTATTTATTCTGATGGTATTGACACCTGTTTACTTGTTTTGTTGTCTGTCTCCCCCTTCTAGAATGTGAGCCCTTTGTTGGGTAGGGATCATCTCTATAGTTTGCCAATTTGTACTTCCCAAGTGCTTAGTAATGATAATAATAATAATGATGGCATTTATTAAGCACTTATGTGCAAAGCACTGTTCTAAGTGCTGGGGAGGTTACAAGGTGATCAGGTTGTCCCATGGGGTGGCTCACAGTCTTCACCCCCATTTTACAGATGAGGGAACTGAGGCACAGAGAAGTCAAGTGACTTGCCCAAAGTCACACAGCTGACCATTGGCGGAGCTGGGATTTGAACCCATGACCTCTGACTCCAAAGCCCGGGCTCTTTCCACTGAGCCACGCTGCTTAAGTGCTCAATAAATACGATTGAATGAATGAATTCTTTGTTGTGTGCTCAGTTGTTTGCTGGTTGCAGGTCCTGGCACTGTTTTAGCTTCTTCCTCTCTTTCTCACGATCTTTTTGAAGCTTCTGGTTGAAAAGAGTTGCTCCCTTTTGGCTTGCAGAGTACCAGAAAGAGACTCTCTGCTTGCAACTGTGGCTTCCAGTACGCAGCTGGGATGTGCTGTTTCAAATCTTTTTAACTTGAAGGGGTAAGTTATGCCACACCCTCTCCTGCAGGAAACAATGTTCCTAGTGTCTATTCTCTCATAATCTTTTTCTTTGTTGTTGTTATGGTATTTGTTAAGAGCTTACTATGTGCCTGACACTGAACTAAGTGCTTCTTTCCAGGCTTTGAATAGCTTTTGCTTTTCAACTCTTAAGCTTCCATTCTCCACATTGCCACATCTGTTCAAGTAATAATAATGATGGCGTTTGTTAAGCGCTTACTATGTGCCAAGCCCTGTTCTAAGAGCTGGGGGGGCGATACAAGATAATCAGGTTGTCCCACATGGGGCTCACAGTCTTCATAACCATTTTCCAGATGAGGTAACTGAGGCACAGAGAACTGAAGTGACTTGCCCAAAGTCACACAGCTGACAAGTGGCGGAGCCGGGATTGGAACCCACGACCTCTGACTCCCAAGCCTGGGCTCCTTCCACTGAGTAGTGCTGTGTGGCTGAAATTCATTCAGTCATATTTATTGAGCACTTACTATGTGCAGAGCACTGTACTAAGTGCTTGGAAAGTACGATTCAGCAACAGACACAACCCCTGCCCACAACGAGCTCACAGTCTAGAATCAATCAATCAATCGTATTTATTGAGCGCTTACTGTGTGCAGAGCACTGTACTAAGCGCTTGGGAAGTACAAGTTGGCAACATATAAATGGGCACAGTAGTCTTAGGAAAGCTTTAGTCAATGCCTGATTTGGTGGGATGATTGCATCGTATTTTTTAATGGCATTTGTTTAGCGCTTACTATGTGCCAGCCACTATACTGAGCAATGGGGTAGATACAAGCTAATCACATTGGGCACAGTCCCTGTCCCATGTTGGGCTCACCGTCTCAATCCCCATTTTATAGATGAGGTAACTGAGGCCCAGTGAAGTGACTTGCCCAAGGTCACACAGCAGATAAGTGGCAGAGCTGGGATTAGAACCCATGACCTTCTGACGTCCAGGCCAGTGCTCTATTCACTACGCCATGCTGCTTCTCTACAGTACAGCGCTCTACACACAGTAAGCGGCTCAATGACGATCCTGATTGATTACTTCAGGAACCAAACTTCCCCCATTTATTTTGCACTTTCTCTACTACGCAAGTGAATTAAAAACCTATCCTAGCCCCCGCAAGTGCCATATCAGGATAAATATTGCCAATTGTTTGTTGCTAATGATGATGGTCGTTGTTAAGCGCTTACTATGTGCCAGCTACTGTCTTGAGCACCTTTCAGAGTCAGCTTTGGGAATAAATTCAAAAGTGTTTCCTCTCTGCTGTGTTTCGTATCTGCCCTCCTGCCTTCTCGGGGGGCTGCTGATGGGGAAGTGGATGGAATGAGCTGCCTTCTCCACTCCCAGGGGAGAAATCACTTCTTTCCTCAAGTGAGGAAGCAAGTGCCTAGTTCCCAGGATTTTCCAAGTTTCATTTGTCTATTAGAGATTCTTCAGACTTTTGATTTACTAGTTTTGTGACTTATTGACAAAATTTCCCCCGCATCAGCTCAAACTGTGAACGGCACTATCAGCTTTCTGTTTACAGCCATGATTGAATCAGTTAAGTTTAATGTCAGATGCTCTGTATCTGATCCATTTATGGAAATCCCCATTCCCTCTCATTCCTCCCCTCATTGTTGATTTTAACATCCAAACCTTAGGCTTAGAGTTCTGAAAGTTGTATAGTCCTTATTCAAAGAAAAGGAAAATAAAAGAAAAAGTTGAGAACCAAATGTACCCTTTGAAGCCACGCACACTTTCTTCCATTTATAAAAGAAAAAACAGGCCCTCAAAAAGCCTATTCTCGCTATTCTCAGGCTCAATTCTCGATTTTTGAAAAAAGCCAAACCTAATACAATCATCTTGGAGGTCAAGGGTAGGACCCATTTGGTTCAGAGCTATGCACTGTGGGTTTCAGAAATGAACGCCCAAATCTCAGTCACGGAGAAAAGGGGGTTTGAGCTAGATGACAAACAATAAGCATCAACCCTACTACAATTCCCATCACAAAACACTCAGAATGGGACGTGTTAAGGTTGAGACACCAAAATTTTTATGTGATGAGAACTTGTTTGTTGCTGACTGTGCAGTTGCCAGCGAATGTTTCCCATAGCTGCTCTAGAGAGCGTTCCGTTGATGAAATACAGTTGTTAATGGATGCGGCACTAAAGCGGAGCCAACTTTATTTCATCGGCCGAATTCTATATGTGAAGTAAAATGTTTCCAAGTGTAAGATGGTTTGGAGAGAAACCATGTTATGCCAAAGAAAGGGCCCGTGTTACCTGGATCGATGCTCGCGAAGGGGGTGAACGTGTTGGAAGTTTCCTTCCTGCATTTGGATTTCGAACAGAAACCTCCCACAATGGGTATGAGTTGCTTTAGACCCAACTAGAAGCCCCGGTCCCTGGGGTTGCCTCTGAATTCTGTTTCTAGGCTACCACCACCAACTGCTCCCCTTCCCTCTCTCCTGGACAAATGAATAAATACGATTGAATGAATAAATGTCTCCCTTTCCAGACCTAGCCTACGTGCCTCCTTCCCCATGACTTGCTCCCTGGGCCCGGGATGGGGGTAAGGGGGAGAGACCCGATCAGTATGAGCAGGCTGGAATCGTGCTGAGAATCTAAGTCGCCTTTGTACTTGGATATGCTCCCTTTATTCACCCCTTCCTCAGCCCCACGGCATTTCTGTCCTTATCCTTAATTTATTTATTTCAATTAATGTCTGTCTCCCCCTCCAGGCTGTAAGCCCGCTATGGACAGGGAATGTGTCTACCGACTCTGTTATATTGTATTCTCCCAAGAGCTTAGTACAGTGCTCTGCATGTAGTAAGTGCTCAATAAATATGATTGAAGACCAGAGAAGTGAAGTGATTTGGCCAAAGTCAAGGAGCAGACAAGTGGCGGAGCCAGGATTAGAACCCAGGTCCTCTGACTCTCCTCAGGTGTGCTTTTTTCCACTGGGTCTCCTCTTCTTTGTGGGCTTCTTGCCCACAAATCCCCTATGCTCCTCACCCCAACCTCTGGCTATACTCCTTAAAACCCAAAATCTCTTTCCTCCCAGGCCTCTTTCCTTAATTCAACTGTTGTGGGGCTAGCTCCTTAATAATAATAATGGCATTTATTAAGCACTTACTATGTGAAAAGCACTGTTCTAAGCGCTGGGAAGGTTGCAAGGTGATCAGGTTGTCCCACGTGGGGCTCACAGTCTTAATCCCCATTTTTACAGATGAGTAACTGAGGCCCAGAGAAGTGAAGTGACTTGCCCAAGTCACACAGCTGACAACTGGCAGAGCCTGGGATTTGAACCCATGACTTCTGACTCCAAAGCCCGGGCTCTTTCCACTGAGCCACACTGCTTCTCTGTAGACCGTAAGCTAGACTGTAAGCTTCTAGACTGTAAGCTCTTCGTGGGCAGGGAATGTGTCTGTTTATTGTTGTATGTTCCCAAGCGCTCAGCACAGTGCTCTGCACACAGTAAGCGCCTCAGTAAATATGACCGACTGGCTATGCGTTTGGGCTGGGCCGCTCTCCATCGGCATCAGTTGAGCCATGCTTCCCAGTTGCACACTTGGAAGGGAAAGAAGGAAGAGGAAAGGGAAAGGATATTGTGAGGGATGGGGGTCGGAGGTTGACATTCAGTTTCAAGCACACTATCCGCCTCCCTAACATTCCCAGAGGTGGGGGAAGGGTGGATTTTCCTCCCCTTCTCCACGGCAAGTGTGATGACAGACACAGTCCTGTAAGGAGCTCTGGACTGCTGAGTAAGCTTTTTTCCACCCTTTCATTTCAATCATTCCTAAAAAAAAAAATCATTCAATTCAGTGGTATTTATTGAGCGCTTACTGTGCGCAAAACACTGTACTAAGCATTTGGGAGAGTACAATTCAACAGGCACATTCCTGGCCACAATGATCTCACAGTCTAGAGTGCGTAGACACTGAAGTAACTTCTGCAAGATTTCTACAGTACTTTCATTTATTCAAACTGTATTTATTAAGCATTTACTGTGTGCGGAGCACTGTACTAAGTGTCATGACTATACACTTGATAAACAAAACTTACTGGAGATCTTAGATTGGACTTGCTTCTCCACAGACATGTTCTGCACAGGAGTGTCATGCTAATTATCTGATTGGAGATAGCGTGAAGCAGCATGGCTCAGTGGAAAGAGCCCGGGCTTTGGAGTCAGAGGTCGTTGGTTCGAATCCCGGCTCCACCACATGTCCGCTGTGTGACCTTGGGCAAGTCACTTCACTTCTCTGAGCCTCAGTTACCTCATCTGTAAAATGGGGATTAAGACTGTGAGCCCCATGTGGGACAACTTGATCACCTTGTATCCCCCCCCCCCAGCACTTAGAACAGTGCTTTGCACATAGTAAGCGCTTAACAAATGCCATCATTATTATTATTGGAGATAAGGATGATAATAATAATAAGGGTATTTGTTATGCACCACTTATGTGTTAATAACTGCTCTATGCGCTGGGGTAGATACAAATTAATCCCCTTGGACAGGGACTGTCCCACATGGGGCTCACACTTTTAACATCCATTTTACAGATGAGGTAACTGAGGCACGGAGAAGTGAAGTGACTTGCCCATGGTAACACAGCAGATATGTGGTGGAGTCGATTAGAACCCAGGTTCTTCTGACTCTCAGGCCCGGGGGGTGGGGTGGGGGGGTCTATTCACTGGGCCACACTGCTTCTCCAATAAGGATAATAAGTTGCAATTAGTCATCAATTTAAATTGGGTGCAGATGGCCAACAATGGTTACTGAGCACTAAAACCGTGGTGAAAGAAGTTCCAATCAATCAATCAATTGTATTGAGCGCTTACTGTGTGCGGAGCACTGTACTAAGCACTTGGGAAGTACAAGTTGGCAACATATAGAGACGGTCCCTACCCAACCATCCCAACTGGGTGAAGCATGTCAGATCCTTTCATTTCTTTTATTGAATAAAAGTTCCACGGAAAGGTGGAAAGTCAAGGCTGACTCTGATACCAATGTGGAACAGATGCATTTATAATAATAATAATAATAATAATAATAATGATGATGGCACTTGTTAAGCGCTTACTATGTGCAAAGCACTGTTCTAAGCACTGCAGGGGATACAATGTGATCAAGTTGTCCCACGTGGGGCTCACAGTCTTAATCCCCATTTCTACAGATGAGGGAACTGAGGCTCAGAGAAGTTAAGTGACTTGCCCAAGGTCACACAGCAGACTTGTGGTGGAGCCCCCGGGATTCAAACCCCTGACCTCTGACTCCAAAGCCCATGCTCTTTCCACTGAGCCACGCTGCTTCTTATACCCATTCAAAGCCAGATTGCAGGTCTTGGAGTCACTGAATGGCTTATCAATCCATCAACTGCATTTATAATAATAATAATGATGGCATTTATTAAGTACTTCCTTCGTGCAAAGCGCTGTTCTAAGTGCTGGGGAGGTTACAAGGTGGATCACGTTGTCCCATGGGGGGCTCACAGTCTTAATCCCTATTTTACAGATGAGGGAACTGAGGCCCAGAGAAGTGAAGTGACTTGTCCAAAGTCAAACAGCTGACAATTGACGGAGCCTGGATTTGAGCCCACGACCTTTGACTCTCAAGCCTGGGCTCTTTCCACTGAGCCCATATTTATTGCACACACTGGGTAATAATAATAATGGTGGTATTTCATTCATTCATTGTCATATTTATTGAGCGCTTACTGTGTGCAGACAACTGTACTAAGCACTTGGAAAGTACAAATCGGCAACGTATAGAGACGGTTCCTACCCAACAACAGGCTCAGAGCTTACTATGGGTAGGGACTGTCTCTATATGTTGCCAACTTGTACTTCCCAAGCGCTTAGTACAGTGCTCTGCACACACTAAGCGCTCAATAAATATGATTAATGATGATGATGATGATGTGTCAAGTACTGGTCTCAGTGCTGGGGTAGATACAAACTGAAGAGGTTGGTTGCAGTCTTTGTCCCACGTGAGGTTCACAGTCTTAATCCCCATTTTCCCGACAAGGTGACTGAGACCCAGTGAAGTCACTTGACCAAGGTCACACAGCAGACGAGTGGCGGAGCTGAGATTAGAACCCAAGTCCTTCTGACTCTTAGGCCTATGCCTCTGTCCACTATGCCATGCTGCTTCTGAAGCCGTCCCTCTCCTTATCCTCCCTGAGTAGAATCTGGTTTTTAAAGGACTTCGTTTTCTTCTGTTTATTCCCTTTTAAGATCTCTCACGCTTTCCATGGCTCACACCCTCCCTCGTACTCATTTCAGGGCCTCAGACAAGGGAGAGGTCTATGCCGTGAGACTTTACAACGACGGAAACCCAGTAGGGCTGGGAAATCCTCTTTTGTTCCCACTTTAAACTTGATCTTCTGGCTGCATGACTGACCACCTTATTATATCCCGGCCGGGAAAGGTCCCTCCGATCAGAGAACATCCCGGGTTTGCGGGGGCCGAGGACAAACACGGCCATTGTGCGGCCCGGGAGATACGTCCGGTAAAGCCGAGGGCTCTGACAAAGCCTTGCACTTTCCTAAGCAGAGACGTTTCCCTGGAAAGAAAATGCTTTTCTATCTGTTGATTTAATACTTGGTATGGCATTTGTTAAGCACTTACTATGTGCCCGGCACTGTTCTAAGCGCTGCAGTTGATGCGAGCAAATTGGGGTGGTCACAGTCCCTGCCCCACGTGGGGCTCACAGTCTCAATCCCCATTTTACATATGAAGTAACTGAGGCCTAGAGAAGTGATTTGCCCAAGGTCACACAGCCAACCGGGATGAGAACGCATGACCTCCTGACTCTATCCACCATGCAAGCGCTTAGTACAGTGCTCTGCACACAGTAAGCGCTCAATAAATACGACTGAATTGAATTGAATTGCCATGGTGCTTCTCTATACTTGTAAACACTCACTTTCTGGGTCAGGTCTCTGCTTCTGCTGCTTTTTTTTTGAGTGGTATTTGTTAAGCGCTTACTATGTGTCAAGCGCTGTTCTAAGCACTGGGGAGGTTATAAGGTGATCTGATTGTTTCACGGGGGCTCACAGTCTTCATCCCCATTTTACTGATGAGGTAACTGAGGCCTAGAGAAGTGAAGTGATTTGCCCAAAGTCACACAGCTGACAATTGGCAGAGCTGGGATTTGAACCCATGACCTCTGACTCCAAAGCCCGTGCTCTTTCCACTGAGCCATGCTTCTTGAATCTACCCCTGAGCTTAGTACAGGGCTTCACATTAAGCACTTAGTCCAGTTCTCTGCACACAGTAAGTGCTCAATAAATATGACTGAATGAATATAGTAAGCATTTAACAAATCCCAGTTTTATTGTAATTGTTTTTAGCTGCCCTTGCAAGGATAGAGCCAAAGAGTTCAGACTTCATCCTGGAAAAGCACGCAGTCTGAGAGGGGACACATTTGCAGCGAACAAAATGATGAATGGTGTGGACAGGGTAAGCAAGGAATTGGTGTTCATCGAATCCCACAGCACTAGTATGTGGGGTACCCCCTGAAACGTAATGGTGGTAAATCAAAACGAACAAAAGGAAAACATTTCTTCACCCAGCGGGGAGCAAGAATATGGAATTCATTACCCCAGAAATGGTTTGAAGAGAGGTTAGGGTACATTCACAGAAGATCAACCCCTAATGGATTATAGTGGGGAAAGTGAAAGACCTAGAGGAGTAAAGTTAGTGGTGATAGAGGATATATTCTTAAACATTGTACATATTTATTACTCTATTTATTTATTTATTTTACTTGTACATACCTATTCTATTTATTTTGTTAGTATGTTTGGTTTTGTTCTCTGTCTCCCCCTTCTAGACTGTGAGCCCACTGTTGGGTAGGGACTGTCTCTATATGTTGCCAACTTGTACTTCCCAAGCGCTTAGTACAGTGCTCTGCACACAGTAAGCGCTCAATAAATACGATTGATTGATTAAACATTACAACGGTTGTTAAGCAGGGCATCATTCAGAGTTCCTTCGAACATCCTGTTGCCACTCATGAACCAAACACTGCGACTTATCTCACTAAACCTTAAGTTCCAGACCATCAAACTGGCAACCTTTAGGAGTGCGGTTATAGAAAGAAGTTATCGTCAATAGTGGTTTAATGAAAGTGACTCAGAGAATAAAAATTATTTGCAGCCAAAGCTGGAAGTGCAGACATAACACATCACAGCAGGTTAAAAACAGAATAAAATAGATGCTGACAAAATCTTGTAATGGAATCTACTGATAATAATAATAATAATGATGGCATTTATTAAGCACTTACTATGTGCAAAGCACTGTTCTAAGCGCTGGGGAGGTTACAAGGTTATCAGGTAGTCTCACGGGGGGCTCACAGTCTTAATCCCCTTGAGGTAACTGAGGCCCAGAGAAGTTGTGACTTGCCCAAAGTCACACAGCTGGCAGTTGGTGGAGTAAGGATTTGAACCCATGACCTCTGACTCCAAAGCCCATGCTCTTTTCACGGAGCCACGGAATTGAAGGGATATGGGTGACCAATAGTGGGATGCCAAAGCTGAAGGCAACCAGGAATATGCTGCTAATCACTCAATTAAGAACTTTTACTCATCCCAGACAAACTATTTTGGTACCACTGACAGATGGATCAGAGAGAATCTTCTGCGGACAGCATTCAATTCAGTCGTATTTATTGAGCGCTTACTGTGTGCAGAGCACTGTACTAAGCACTTGGTAAGTACAAGTTGGCAACATATAGAGACGGTCCCTACCCAACAGTGGGCTCACAGTCTAGAAGGGGGAGACAGAGAACAAAACAAAACATATTAACAAAATAAAATAAATAGAAAAAACATGTACAAATAAAATAGATAATAAATCTGTACAAACATATACACATATATCCAGGTGCTGTGGGGAGGGGAAGGAGGTAAGATGAGGGGGAGAGGAAGGAGGGGACAGCATGGTCATTACAACAGATTCCCATAAGTATTCCAACATTAAGGAGGCCTTTTGAAGTCAGAGTTGGAAGTTCATTGCCTGATGTTTTCAGCCAATCAAAATGGTATTTCCCCCTCCTCTAATGAAGAAAAGCAGGGTTATCCAGTCCTGTTTTTATGGTATTTGTTAAGCACTCTACAGGGTCAGGAACTGTACTAAGTGTTGGCGTAGACGCAAGATCATAAACTTGGACTCAGTCCATGTCCCACATGGGGCTCTCAGTCTTAATCCCCATTTTACAGGTGAGGTCACTGAGGCCTAGAGAAGTGAAGTGACTTACCCAAGGTCACACAGCAGACAAATGGCAGAGCCAGGATTAGAACCGAGGTCCTTCCTACTCCCAGGATCGTGCCCTATCTGCTAGGCCTGTTCAACTTATTCTACGACACATGCTTCATGATGTAACCTGGAAGCTGAAGTCAGAAGGTACTTCTGATCCTCTCAGTTCAGCTCAACTCAGAAGGCAATGAGGATCATTATTATTATTATTATTATTATTAATTATTATTATTTCATCGTGTTTATGACTGTTTATGACAATGGCAACAGAATGTTTGGAGGAAATGTGATATAATAATAATGATTAGATACAAGACAATCAGGTTGGACACAGTTCCTCTGTTGCATGGGGCTCACAGTCTAGTAGGGGGGAACAAGTATCAAATCCCCTTTTTACAAATGAGGAAACTGAGGCACAGAGAAATTAACTGACCTGAGCAAGGTCACACAGCAGAAAAGTGGCAAAGCTGGGTGGCCCCTTGCTGGGCGACCTTGGCCCTTAAGTTCTCTGGGCCTTAGTTACCTCTTCTGTAAAATGGGGATTAAAGCCTCCTCCCTCTGATTTAGACTGTGAATTCCGTGTGGCACAGGAACCGTGCCCAAATTAATGATCTCACATCTACCCCAGAAGCTTAGTAAAGTTCCAGGCACATAGTAAGCACTTAACGTGGCTCAGTGGAAAGATCACGGGCTTTGGAGTCAGAGGTCATGGGTTCAAATCCCGGCTCCACCAATTGTCAGCTGTGTAACTTTGGGCAAGTCACTTAACTTCTCTGTGCCTCAGTTACCTCCTCTGTAAAATGGCGATTAAGACTGTGAGCCCCCAGTGGGACAACCTGATCACCTTGTAACCTCCCCAGTGCTTTGTACATAGTAAGCGCTTAATCAATGCCATTATTATTATTATTAACAACTACCATTAGAAACAAAAATACCACCCCCCTCCAAAAAACAAAAATACAAACCTAGAAGCAAGAAATGCATTCCCTGCCCCTTCTGAGCATTTTAACGAAGGAGAAATTCCTGAGCAGCAGACAGGAAGTAGCCTGGCAGGAAGTAATCAGGAGGGTTGCTCTCTTATGAGTGGAGATTTTGTGAAGAGTGAGATGCTAAAAGTGAATTTCAATTCCTACTGGTCTGCTGTGTGGCCTTGGACAAGTCATTTCACTTCTCTGTGCCTCAGTTTCCTCATCTGTAAAATGGGGATTCATTACCTGTTCTCCCTCCAACTTAGACTCCCTTCTACTTAAAGCTCCATGTAGGATAGGAACCAGGTCAGTTACTGGAGAAGCAGCTTGGCTCAGTGGAAGGAGCCTGGGCTTTGGAGTCAGAGGTCATGGGTTCAAATCCCAGCTCCACCACTTGTCAGCTGTGTGACTTTGGGCAAGTCACTTGACTACTCTGGGCCTCAGGTACCTCATCTGTAAAATGGGGATGAAGACTGTGAGCCCCCCATGGGACAACCTGATCACCTTGTAACCTCCCTAGCGCTTAGAACAGTGCTTTGCACATAGTAAGTGCTTAATAAATGCTATCATTATTATTATTCTTATCCAACCTGATGATCTTTGAATCCACTCCAGGGCTTATATGGTGCTCGACACATAGTAATAATAATAATAATTATGGTATTTGTTAAGCGCTTACTATGTGCCAAGCACTGTTCTAAGCGCTGGGGTAGATATAATGTAAGCAAGCTGTCCCACGTGGGGATCACAGTCTTAGTCTTCATTTTACAGATAAGGTAAATGAGGCACAGAGAAGCTAAGTGACTTGCCCAAAGTCACACAGCTGACAAGTGGTAGAGCCAGAATTAGAACCCACAACCTCTGACTCCCAAACCCAGGCTCTTTCCACAGAGACACACTGCTTCTCATAGTAAGCACTTAACAAGTACCAAAATTATTGTTATAGTTATTATCTTTCAAAAACAGAGACAGGATCAACGCTTCAAGGATCTATGTTATGTGCACACGATATGGAATTGTTTGTGAATTATACAGCAGGTCTGGAGAGGATTGTTCTATCAATATCTTATTCACAATTGTTGGGTAGGAACTGTCTCTGTTATCAACTTGTACTTCCCAAGTGCCTAGTACAGTGCTCTGCACACAGTAAGCGCTCAATAAATACGATTGAATGAATGAATGCAGGATAGCTATGTCAGAAATTAGTAAAAATGCTTTTGTTGTTACTGTTTTAATTTAATATCTTCCTTAATATTTGTGACACGCCCTACACATCCCTGCTATTTTAGTATGAGAGACTACTTGCTACCTAAGGCACCAAACTTCCAGTGACCTCCAATGAATGACAATGATTGATTTTTAGACTGTGAGCCCACTGTTGGGTAGGGACTGTCTCTATATGTTGCCAACTTGTACTTCCCAAACGCTTAGTACAGTGCTCTGCACACAGTTAGCACTCAATAAATACAATTGATGATGATTTTAGTAGCACTGAATCAGGCAGATCTGTTCGCTTTAAAGCGTTTGATTCAGGAAGTGTTCAATTCAGGAGGCATCTCGGTGATTGACACTGGCTCAATGTAGCGTTCGGCATTCACAGACCCACCTTTCGTCTGGGTGGTAGTGGATAAATAGTCAAGTCTTCAGATTTGTCCGAAAGCACAGGAGGACTCGTGTAGTGGAGCAGCTCAGACCTTACACACAATGCACAGTGCCCTTCCGATTTGAACCTTGCCTTCCTGCTAATGTCCCAAACCCAGGTGTCGCCTGAATTGGAGAAATCATTAACTTTGACCTCGGGGTACACAGTGAGAACTGCCCAGGTGCATTTGTTGGACAGGATTTTACTGGCAGCCAAATAGTCAGAGGGGGAAGGAGGCAGAAAAAGACCCAGTCAAAATGCGAAGGAGCTCATAAAGTCAGGAATGAAGAAATCGAGGACCATCTTCTCTTGAATGGCTTGACTATAGCTCTGGGCCACTCCCTAATGGATGCCCTCATCCATCAGTGACCACTGGTATTCATACCTGCTGACACCTTTAGAGCTTGAGCCCTCATTTCCTCTTCTCCCACTCCCTTCTATGCCACCCTTTATTCACCCCTTCCTCACTTTCACAGCACTTATCAATCAATCAATCAATCGTATTTATTGAGCGATTACTGTGTGCAGAGCACTGTACTAAGCGCTTGGGAAGTACAAGTTGGCAACATATAGAGACAGTCCCTACCCAACAGTGGGCTCACAGTCTAAAAGGGGGAGACAGAGAACAAAACCAAACATACTAACAAAATAAAATAAATAGAATAGATATGAACAAGTAAAATAAATAAATAGAGTAATAAATATGTACAAACATATATACAGGTGCTGTGGGGAAGAGAAGGAGGTAAGATGGGGGGGATCTCTCCCTCTAGACTGTACACTCGTTGTGGGCAGGGAACCTGTCTACCAACTCTGTTATAGTTTACTCTCCCCAGTGCTTAGTACAGTGCTCTGCATACAGTAAGCACTCAATAAATACGATTAATTGCTCCTGAGGGAGCACTGGGAACAGTCATTCTTGACAGGGTTTTTTTTTGTGGCATTTGTTAAACACTTACTATGTGCCAGGCACTCTACTAAGCGCTGCCATTTCATCCTGTTGTGAGAGGTCATGGCTGAAAATGGAGATGAAAATTTCAAACTGTTGAGTGAGAAGGTAAATAGCACGGGGTCTCTCAGGGGTTTTCCTATTGACTGTGGGAGTCCAGAGATTAGGAATTGATAATTATTAATAATAATAACAACAATAATAAATAATGATAATGGTGACATTTGTTAAGCATTTACTATGCGTCAAGCACTGTTCTAAGTGCTGCAGTACACATGAGATAATAATAATAATTATGGTACTTATAAAAGTGCTTATTATATGCCAAGCACTGTTATAGATACAAGTTAATCAGGTGGGACACAGTCCCTGTACCACATGGGGTTCACAGTCTTAATCCCCATTTTGCAGATGAGGTAACTGAGGCACAGAGAAGTGAAGTGACTGGCCCAAGGTCACACAGCAGACATGTGGCAGAGTTGGGATTAGAACCCAGGTCCTTCTGACTCCCGGGCCAGGAGTCTATCCACCAAGACAAACTAATTAGGTTGCTCACAGTTCCAGTCCCACATGGGGCTCAAGTCAGGTTGGACATGTCTGTGCACTTGCAAACAGATTTATAATACCTCTGGCACATCTTCCCAGCAAATACTTAAAAAAAAAAAAAGATTTTCAGCCCCATGAAGATATGTATTGTCCTATTTAGGTAATAGGTTCTCAGCTAAGAGAATGGTCCTGCCGTCGACCCCCGGCCCATGGCCTCTCCCTGGCCTGGAATGCCCTCCCTCCACACATCCGCCAAACTAGCTCTCTTCCTTCCTTCAAAGCCTTACTGAGAGCTCACCTCCTCCAGGAGGCCTTCCCATACTGGGCCCCCTTATTCCTCTCCCCCTCCTCCCCCTCCCCATCCCCCTTGTCTTACCTCCTTCCCCTCCCCACAGCACCTGTATATATGTATATATAATAATAATAATAATAATAATAATGGCATTTATTAAGTGCTTACTATGTGCACAGCACTGTTCTAAGCACTGGGGGGATACAAGGTGATCAGGTTCTCCCACATGGGGCTCACAGTCTTCATCCCCATTTTACAGATGAGGTAACTGAGGCCCAGAGAAGTTAAGTGACTTGCCCAAAGTCACACAGCTGACAAGTAGCAGAGGTGGGATTTGAACCCATGACCTCTGACTCCAAAGCCTGGGCTCTTTCCACTAAGCCACACTGCTTCTCTGTATACATGTATATATGTGTACATATGTGTATATATATGTGTGTATATATACATGAATGTATGTGTGTATATATATATGTATATATGTTTGTACATATTTATTACTCTATTTTACTTGTACATATTTATTCTATTTATTTTATTTTATTTTGTTAATATGATTTTCTTCGTTGTCTGTCTCCCCCTTCTAGACTGTGAGCCCACTGTTGGGTAGGGATCGTCTCTATATGTTGCCAACTTGTACTTCCCAAGCGCTTAGTACAGTGCTCTGCACACAGTAAGCGCTCAATAAATACTATTGATGAAGATGATGATGAAAATAATTGTGGTTTTCGTTAAGTGCTTAATATGTGCCAAGAACTGAGCTGAACGTTAGGGGCAGTACCGTACAAGCAGCCCCTGTCCCACAAGGGCCTCCTGGCCTAAGCGGGAGAGAGAACATGCATTTTAGAGATGAGGACGCAGAGGAGTTAAATGACTCACCCAAGGTCTCACACAGCAGGCAAGTAGCGGAGGTGGGATTAGAACCCATGGCTCACGACTCCAGGCCTATGCTCTCCCCCGCTTAGACCGAGCCCTACTTCTCCTCTCCGTTTTTCGCTCTGTATCTATTTCCAATAAGTCAAGCTTCGCAAACCATCAGAGAGTGAAAGCTTCCTCAAGTTCAAGTAAGGACTCCCTCTCTCTCCCTGGCCCTGGAGGTGGCCTAGGTTCTATTCTTGATTCCCCCGGAGCCTGCAATAGCCTTCTTGGCTCCAACCCAACATGTACCATCTGTCTGATAGTTATGCCAAGGAGGAGAGAGAGTCGGACTTGAAAAGGATATATTTGAAGAATTGGCGGTTTGAGTTCTTCCCTTACATCTGAAATGAATATTTTCAATCGGCCCCCAAAAAAACCCTGTTGAATCCAGGAAAATGATGGAAAATGTCAACATCTGTTTATTGTGATAAAAACACTTCTCAAACTGCCATTCCTTTGCCCAATTAGGAACCTAGACAACAGTAGCAATGGGCCCTTGGGATTGAGTACACATAGGAAAGAAGCCAGAAGCCTTTTTTTTTTCCCAGAGCCTTTTTTGAGTAGGTTTGTTCCTTTTCCCAATAAATAAGAATAATGATCAATCAATCAATCAATCAATCGTATTTATTGAGCGCTTACTATGTGCAGAGCACTGTACTAAGCGCTTGGGAAGTACAAATTGGCAACACAATGATGGCATTTATTAAGCGCTTACTATGCCCAAAGCACTGTTCTAATCGCTGGGGAGGTTACAAGGTGATCAGGTTGTCCCACGGCAGGGGGGGGGGCGCTCAGTCTTAATCCCCATTTTACAGATGAGGTAACTGAGGCCCAGAGAAGTTAAGTGACTTGCCCAAAGTGTCACAGCTGACAATTGGCAGAGCCGGGATTTGAACCCATGACCTCTGACTCCAAAGCCCATGTTCTTTCCACTGAGCCACGCTGCTTCCCAACTTCTTGATGCTAGAATGGATCCCTCTCTGAGCCTTATCTGGGGTCGAGAGTGTAAAGAGCAGACCCCTATGCTCCCAGTAAAGGTATGGCCCAATTCCTAGATAATAATTTCATCATCATCATCATTAGGTTGGAACTTATTTAGTGCTTACCATTGCCAAATGCTGTACTAAGCGCTGGGGTAGATACAAGATCAGGCCAGACCCAATTCCTGACCCACATAGGGTTTACTTAGTACAGTGCTCTGCACTCAGGAAACGCTCAAAAACCATGATCAATCAATCAATCAATCATATTTATTGAGCACTTACTGTGTGCAGAGCACTGTACTAAGCGCTTGGGAAGTACAAGTCGGCAACACATAGAGACAGTCCCTACCCAACAGCGGGCTCACAGTCTAGAAGGGGGATCCATGATGCAGTGGCCCAGGAGCAGAAGGCCATGGGTTCTAATCCTGCCCCTGCCATTTGTTTGCTGTGTGGGCTTGGGCAAGCCACTTGACTTTTCTGTGCCTCAGTTACCTGATCTGTAAAATGGGGATTGAGACTGTGAGTGCCACGTGGGCTAGGGACTGTGTACAACTTGATTTGCTTGTATTCACCCCAGCGCTTAGCACAGTGCCTGGCACCTAGTAAGTGCTTAAGCATTATTACTACGACTACTCCCAATATAAGTGGGAGGGGGAACAGGTATTTACATTGTAGAGGAAACAGAAGAACAGAGAAGTTAATTGACTTGCCCAAGGTCACACAGAGCTGGGCTTAGGACCTAGGTCCTCTGACTTCTAGGGCCGTGCTCTTTCCACTAGGCCACGTTGTTTATCGATCGTTATGAGCTCAGGGCACAAATGCTAATGGGAATAAAAAGACATGAGTGGGCGTGGATGGAGAATGGGAGCAGCAGGAAGGAGAGCTTCTAACCTTGGAGTTGGAGAAGTCCTGAAGGCTGCAGCTGAAACAATAAAGTTCTCTGTCGTACATTTTCTGGCCCGAAGTTGCGTTCCTCCCCACAGGGCCTAGGTGTAGACGGATAGATCCCCCCATCCCTTCAGACAATTAGCTACTCCGATTCCTCACAAAAAAGGAAGGTGGGTGAGGGTGGCCTGGTGGAAAGAGCACCGGCCGGGGACTCAGAGGACCTGGGTTCTAATCCCAGCTCCGCCACTTGTCTGCTGTGTGACCTTGAGCAAGTCACTTCACTTCTCTGGGCCTCAGTTTCCTCAACTGTAAAATGGGGATTCAATAGTTGTTCTCCCTCCTACTTAGACTATGAGCCCCATGTGGGTCTTTTAGACTGTGAGCCCACTGTTGGGTAGGGACTGTATATGTTGCCAATTTGTACTTCCCAAGCGCTTAGTACAGTTCCCTGCACTCAGTAAGAGCTCAATAAATACGATTGATGATGATGATGATGTGGGTCAGGGACTATATCTGACCTGATTAACTTGTATCCACCCCAATGTCTAGAACGATGCTTGACACAAAGTAAGCACTTAAATACCACAATTATTATTATTAAAAAGGTTTGAATTTCATTGGGGCCCTGCTATAAAGCAGATCTCGGGGTTCATTACATTCTAAGATTTGGAAACAGAAACCAGGGTCACAAAAGCAGACCAAAGTACCTGAAACCTGAAAACTTATAACAGGGGCTCCCCCTCTAGATTGGAAGCTCATTGTGGCCCGGGAATGTGTCTGCCAACTCTTGTCACTCTAGACTGTAAACTCATTGTGGGCTGGGAATATGTCTGTTTATTGCTATGTTGTACTCTCCTAAGCACTTAGTAAGTAAAGTCTTCCGTACTCAGTAAGCACTCAATAAATATGATTGAATGAATGAATACTCTCCCAAGCACTTAGAACAGTGCTCTGCACACCGTAAGTGCTCAGTAAATATGACCGATCGATTGACTAATTGCTGTCAGGGCCCGCTGTGAGCTCAAGGCCAAACTTCAACTCGATAATACAATTTGATAATTTGCCAACTGGATTCGTTCTAATTAGCTCATGATCTACTTCAGTCATAAATATTAAATGAGGATCACAATTTGCTGGGGAAAATAAAACCATGTTTTGTTATTCATTAGTTCTCACAGCAAGAATGCGTGAATAGAGCTGTACAATTCCGTAGCTTCATTCATTCATTCAATCGTATTTATTGAGCGCTTACTGTGTGCAGAGCACTGAATTAAGCACTTGGGAAGTCCAAGTTGGCAACATATAGAGACGGTCCCTACCCAACAGCGGGTTCACAGTCTAGAAGACTGAGTTAGAAGTAGCTTGAGTTATGCCTTCTGCCAAAATCAGAATTAAGTTCAGCATGACATGCTAACCAGTGGTCCTCAAGAAATTCATAAACAAATCATTGGTAAATCTCTCTTTTTACCCCCAAGTCCAGCTGTATCGTTGTTTATTGATTGTAATATTTTGGCCATCCTCCTTGGCAAGAGTTTCACTTATCACTAGTTAATTTTAGCAACCACAATGAGCCGTTGACAGATTAGCTACTCATTTCCCTCTTAACCTTTACTGTGACAACTAAGTCCTTCCCTCAATCAATCAATCAATCAATCGTATTTATTGAGCGCTTACTGTGTGCAGAGCACTGTACTAAGTGCTTGGGAAGTACAAGTTGGCAACATATAGAGACAGTCCCTACCCAACAGTGGGCTCACAGTCTAAAAGGGGGAGACAGAGAACAAAACCAAACATACTAACAAAATAAAATAAATAGAATAGATATATACAATTAAAATAAATAAATAGAGTAATAAATATGTACAAACATATATACATATATACCCTCCTGAGTTGCTGGCTTTGAGAAGCAGTTGGGCTAGTGGAAAGGGCATGAGCCTGGGAGTTAGAGGATCTGGGTTCTAATCTTCGTCTTGCATTTGTTTGCTGTGTGGCCTTGGACAAGTCTTGCCCAAAGTCACCCAGCAGATACCTGGAGGAGCTGGGATTAGAAACCAGGTCCTCTCACTCCCAGGCTTCTGCTCTTTCCACTAGGCCATGCTGCTTCATGATGGTATTTAAGTGCTTGTTGTTGTCTTATGCTGTCGAGTCGTGGCCGACCCACAGCAACACCCCGGATACGTCTCTCCCAAAACGCCCTACCTCCATCTGCAATCGTTCTGATAGTGTATCCATAGAGTTTTCTTGGTAAAAATCCGGAAGCGGCTTACCATTGCCTCCTTCCGCGCAGTTAACCGGAGTCTCTGCCCTCGATTCTCTCCCATGCCACTCCTGCCCAGCCCGAGTGAGTTTTGATTCGTAGCAGATGGCCTGCCACTCGCTAGCCACTAGCCAAGCTAGGAATGGAATGGGCCTCTCTGCTTGACTCTCCCTCCCATAGTTGAGACTAGTACTCTTAGAGTACTGGAAACTCCCCAGGTGTGACCCTGAGGGGTGATTTAAGTGCTTACTATGTTCCAAACACTGTCCCAAGATCATCAGGTTGGACACAGTCTATGTAAGTCAGTCAATCATATTTATTGAGGGCTCACTGTGTACCGAGCACTGGACTAAGCGCTTGGGATAATACAGTGCAACAATAAACAGACACATTCATTCATTCAATCGTATTTATTAAGCGCTTACTGTGTGCAGAGCACTGTACTAAGCGCTTGGGAAGTACAAGTTGGCAACATCTAGAGCCGGTCCCTACCCAACAGTGGGCCCTCAGTCTAGAAGGGGGAGACAGAGAACAAGACAAAACATATTAACAAAATAAAATAAATAGAATAAATATGTCCAAATAAAATAGAGTAATAAATACGTACAAACATATATACATATATACAGGTGCTGTGGGGAGGGGAAGGAGGTAAGGTGGGAGGATGGGGAGGAGGAAGAGGGGGAGAGACTCTCTAGTGGGCAGAGATCAAACTGTGATCCTGGAGGGCAAGGGTTCCCATAGGGCTCTCTGAAGGGTCACTGGTGACGCTCGTGGCCACCGTGTCTCGCCGCGAACCTGATCGTTGGCAAACTTTTGAGAAAGGGCAACTGCTGTAGACTGTCAGCCCCTTGTGGGCAGGAATCTTGTATACCGACTCTGCTGTAGTGTACTCTCCTAAGTGCTCAGTACAGTCCTCTGTACCCACTCAATAAATACCACTGATTGATTGGAAAAGCACCGGGAAGCGCGCCACTTTCCAGCCCCCACAACGAGCTTACAGTTTAGATGGGGAGGCGGACATTATCCTCTCAATCTAAGTGGGAGCGGGCATCAATTACTGTTGTCGTGAATTCAGCGTAAGGCTAATACTCTGCTTTGTATCTCCATAACCAGCCAGGCAGCATTTCCTAGACAGCCATTGCAATCCACCTATGTCAGCCTGCTATTTTTCAGGATTCCAGTTTTCCAGTCTTTGGGTGGTCTTTGGGTCAGAAAACTTCACCGTTGATTGCAAGCCCCAGCAGGAAGAACGGGGGCTGCAATCTAAATCGCCTGATCTCCAAAGCGGTTCTCTTTCCACTGGACCAATAATGGGGCCATTATATGGTTTAATGTTAAGGAGCTAGATGATTGGCTTTTATCCTTTAAATTGACAGATTTGAGGAAACAAATATTGATACCGTGCAGCATCAAGAGCCAGATCTGCTACCAAAGCAACGATTTCTTGTGTTGAAAATATTCCTTTTCGAAGAAAGCTAAGCCCTGAATTGGAGGTTGTAATCCTCCTAGGTATCAAATTGCTCTGTTGCACTGACTTGGAGATAAGAATAGAATGATTCCTCAGTCATGCGAAGCAAGATTAGTATAGGGGCTTCTTCTGTTCCTTAATGTGAATGAAAAGAATAAAATGGATCACTCAATCAAAGGTATTAAACGCTTACTACAGAGTATCATTCTAAACACTTGGGAGATAGTAGATATGATCCTTGCCCTGAAGGAGCTTACAGTATGACTTTGAAGGAAATTTACAGTTAAGCCTTGAAATCATTAGGAGAAGGAAATATAGTGTTTGCAGAGTTTTATGGATCCTCTTGCTTTTTTATGCTACTTGATAATCAGTCAATCAATCATATTTAGTGAGCGCTTACTAGGTGTAGTGTGCTGTACTAAGCACTTGGGAGAGGACAATAGAACAGACTTTGCAGACACATTCCCTGCCCTTAACGAATTTAGAGTCCAGATGAGGAGACAGACATTGATTAAGTTCTTACTATTTTAAGTTAGGTTAAATTACTATGTTAAATGCTTACTATGTGTCAGGCACTGTAGTAAGTGCTGGAGTTGGTACAAGCTAATCAGGTTGGACAAAGTCCATGTCCCACATAGCCCTCACAGTCTTAATCCCTATTTTATAGATGAGGTAACCGAGGCACAGAGAAATGAAGTAACTCGCCCAAGGTCACACAGCAGATAAGCGGTGGATCTAGGATTCAAGTCCCTCTGATTTCCAAGCCCATGCTGCTCCTCTTGTGTAACATTTAAATTTTATTTATCAGGTAACATGGTGATATCAAATCTCTTTTCTTAGTTGACTTTATTCATTCAATTGTATTTATTGAGCACTTACTGTGTGCAGAGCACTGTACTAAGCACTTGGGAAATACAAGTGGGCAACATATAGAGATAGTCCCTACCCGACAACGGGCTCACAGTCTAGAAGGGGGAGACAGACAACAAAACATGTAGACAGGTGTCAAAATCGTCGGAACAAATAGAATTAAAGCTATATGCACATCATTAACAAAATAAATAGAATAGTAAATATGTACAAGTAAAATAGAGTAATAAATCCGTACAAATATATACAAGTGCTGTGGGGAGGGGAAGGAGGCAAGCTGGGGAAATTGGCACTGATCGGCATTTTGAAGGTGAGTGCTAGTTTCCTAGACTTTTGAATAAGATGGGAAACATCTATGTGAGATGTCATGGCGTAGTGGATAGAACACAGGCCTGGGAATCAGAAGATCATGGGTTCTAATCCTGACTCTGCCACTTGTCTGCTGTGTGGCCTTGGGCAAGTCACTTCACATCTCTGTGCCTCGGTTCCTTCATCTGTAAAATGGGGATTAAGACTGTGAGTGCCACGTGGGCTAGGGACTGTGTCCAACTTGATTTGCTTGTACCCACCCTAGTGCTTAGTACAGTGCCTGGAACACAGTAAGTGATTAACAAATACCACAATTATTATAATTATTATATTATTTATTCTCCAGGATTCATGCTGGCCTCCCTGAGCCAAGGGGCAGGAGATTTCCTGAATGAGTGACCTGTAGGAAGCTTCTTGTGAGCAGGGAATGTGTCTGTTAACTCTGTTGTATCATCCTCTCCCAAGCGCTAAGTACAATGCTCTGCATTTAGTAAGTGCTCAATAATAATAATAACAATAATAATAATGGCATTTATTAAGTGCTTACTATGTACAGAACACTGTTCTAAGCACTGGGGAGGTTTCAAGGTTATCAGGTTGTCCCACGGGGGGCTCACAGTCTTAATCCCCATTTTACAGATGAGGTAACTGAGGCACAGAGAAGTTAAGTGACTTGCCCAAAGTCACACAGCTGACAAGCGGCGGAGCTGGGATTTCAATCCATGACCTCTGACTCCAAAGCCCGGGCTCTTTCCACTGAGCCACGCTGCTGCTCAATAAATACCACTGATTGAAATGGTCTAGAAAATGAGCCCTTAGAAAAATTCATTCCTTCAATTGTATTTATTGAGCACTTACTGTGTGCAGAGCACTGTACTAAGCACTTGGGGAGTACAAGTTGGCAACATATAGAGATGGTCCCTACCCAACAGCGGGCTCACTCTTACTAGACCTTTAAACTGATGTGATCCCAGAGTCTGGGTGTAAAACTGCTGAACACTGTGCTATCCTAGTAATGAGTTTGATGATGAGGGTTTTCCGTGAATTTCAGCGATTTATTGATAATTCTTTTTCACTTTTCAAGAGTTGCTAAGATCTAGTTGTAAACATCCAAACAAGCAGATTGGGCAACCTACTGGGAGGAAGTTGATAAACTGAAGAATAGAAGTCTACGGAAATAACTTTAGCTTTTCACCTTTGGGGCTTTCAGGGAACCCACTAGAGATTTCTTTTAAAAGCATCTCTTAGTCTGTACCTCAGTCGGTGAAGATGCAGCTTCACACCGAATTTGACACCCAAATAATAATAATAATAATAATAATGAAGGTATTTGTTAAGCGCTTACTATGTGCAAAGCACCGTTCTAAGCACTGGGGAGGTTACAAGGTTATCAGGTTGTCCCACTGGGGGGCTCACAGTTTTAATCTCCATTTTACAGATGAGGGAACTGAGGCCCAGAGAAGTGAAGTGACTTGCCCAAAGTCACACAGCTGACAATTGGCAGAGATGGGATTTGAACCCATGACCTCTGACTCCAAAGCCCATGCTCTTTCCATTGAGCCACGCAAATACCCAAATACCCTTTAAACATTGAAAAGCTGTTTGGGCAAGTGGGCAGAACACAGAACTAGGAGTCAGGAGAGCCGGATTGCCTGATAGGTATCCTTGGGCAGGTCACTTAAATTTTCTGTGCCTCAGTTTCTTCATCTATAAAATGGGAATTAAATACCTATTCCCCTCTTCCTTAGACTCTGAGCCCTGTATGAAACAGAAGCGGTGTATGATCTGATTGCATTGTCCCATCCTCAGCACTTAAGCACAGAACGTGACACGTAATAAGTCTTAACAAATACCATAGTTATTACTATCATTATTGTTATTTTATTGAAAGATGGTTATCAATCAATGGTATTTATTGAGCTCTTACTGTGCACAGAGCACTATACTAAATGCCAAGCAGTGTGGCTCAGTGGAAACAGCACGGGCTTGGGAGTCAAAGGTTATGGGTTCTAATCCCGGCTCCGCCACTTATCGGCTGTGTGACTTTGGGCAAGTCACTTCACTTCTCTGTGCCCCAGTTACCTCATCTGTAAAATGGGAATTAAGAGTGTGAGCCTCACATGGGACAACCTGATCACCTTATATCCCCCCAGCACTTAGAACAGTGCTTGGCACATAGTAAGTGCTTAACAAATACTATTATTATTATTATTATTATTATTACAACAGAAACTCGTTGTGGACAGGGAATTTATCTACTGTTTTATCGTACTCTCCCAAGTGCTTAGTACAGTGCTTTGTCAGCTGTGTGACTCTGGGCAAGTCACTTAACTTCTCTGGGCCTCAGTTACCTCATCTGTAAAATAGGGATTAAAACTATGAGCCCCCCGTGGGACAATCTGATCACCTTGTAACCTCCCCAGTGCTTAGAACAGTGCTTTGCACATAGTAAGCGCTTAACAGATACCACTATTATTATTATTATTTGCACACAGTGAGTGCTCAATAAATGCAATTGAATGAATTAAAGAACAGAGCCACAATGAGCTGACAGTCTAGATCATCAGACTTTTTTTTTTCCAGGCACAGTTTTTCAGGTTTATCCCCAAAGTAGACTTGGTAGGACTTTATTTCAAAAGTATTCTCTGGACTGCAGTCCAATGGAAGTGGATGCAGTGTCCTATATTTAGGTCATTAAGAGCAATTATTCTTAGGCCAGGCCGCTTGTCAGGGTTTGTGGTGGCATGGGCTTCTCAAGGCCCAAATATTTGACATTTCGCTCTGTACTATTCTAAAATTTGGAAAAACAAACCGACCCAAACCAACCATGTTCTGATTTCCAACGAATAAAATGCAATTTGTGGTAAAGATGGCACTTTTAGCCTTGAACAGACTGGCTTCCTGCAGAAACCTACCATTGGGCATTCTGCAGAGCTGCTTCCAGGAAATTCCAAGCGGGAGCCTTTCTGATGGCAGTTCTTTCGTTGGAGTAGGACTTGATTTACAATTTATATTCCCAGCCCAGAGGTGATTTATTAATTGGGTAAACATGGGCTCAATTAAAAGGGAAATAAACATTTGTATAATATCCTCTCTATGCTGAAAGGGAACATTCTATGGAAATTGGAATACAGCAAAAGAGAAAAAGATCTTGTCAGCACAATGCTGTTGGTCCTATACAACGCATTCTTATGTTTCACAGATTTTCAACACAGGAAATGGGCATATTTGAAACTGCCAAATTCACAGGTTTTTCTGAGTCAGCTACAGAGGTTTTTCTGGCTTGGAAGGAACAAACTGTGTCCAGTGCTTTTATCCCAGCTTCAATAATACACGTTTCACGGCCAAAATAATCCAGGCCGCCGTGTATCTGTTTACAAAGTCAACATTCGGTGGGGGGAAAGTAAGTGTCAACACGTTTCCCTTAAAACTCCACAGGTTCCCCTTAAAACTCGATCTATCCCCTTGGAAGAATTCTACATAAGGCTTTTTGACATTCAGATGGCTGAAACCTAGGGATAAAACAGGGTAAAAGGGTGAAGGCCCTGTTGGTTCATTAATGTTTTGGGGAAATTCTACAGAAGGAAGATTAGAAGACAGCTAAATATCTGTAAGCCCCATGTGGGACAGGGATTGTTCTCAAATGGATTATCTTAGATACTGAGACACAGCTACCGTAGTTGTCTGTCCTGAAAGGAGCCCAGTGGTTCCAGAATAATGGAGTGAAGCTCTGGAAAATGTTTTGACTGCATATGATGAAGAAACACCCCCAAAAAGTGCTGCTGTGGATCAGAAAGGAGACGTTATGTAATTGCGATGAGGAGGAAGAGAGTAGGAAAGTGGGTAAAATGACTGTACCAGAGACGCCATGTCTAAAGGATTTGGTAGGCCTGGAAGCAAACCTAATTCCCTACCTTCAAAGTCCCATGCGACAGAGAGAAATGACATGCTTGGGCTTTCGTTTTCATTTCATTAACTTCCTTTTGAAGGGAAAATGAGGAAAGAAGGTGGTAAATAGGGAAAATATCGTTGGAGGTAGAAGGTGGAAAAGTTTGATGTGTTCTTGAGCCCAAAGGATAAAAGGGGTTTCCAAAGAGCAACACAGAAATAATGGGGATGAAAATTTCAGCTTTTTAAAATTGATCAATAAGTGGTATTTATTGAGCACTTACTGTGTGTGCAGAGCATTGTACTAAGCACTTGGGAGAGTACAATATTGTTGCAACTTCCAATCAAGCTCTTTCCTGAGAAAATGTTGTTAAAGTTAACCAGACTTGATCATTTGGGGCATTTGATATTCACCCTACCCTCAGCCTCAAGGCACTTATTTATACATCCATAAATTATTTCATTATATTAAAGTCTGTCTCCTCCTCTAGACTGTAAGCTCACTGTGGGCAGGGAACTTGTCTACCAACTCTGTTGTATTGTACAACAGAGTTGTGTTGTGTTGTATTGTACTCTCCAAGTGAAAAGTACAGTGCTCTGCACACAGTAAGTGCTCAGTAAATACTATTGATTTGATTGATTTAAAAATTCAAGTTCTTATTCCCATTTTTTATCATGGTAACCTTTGGCCCACAAAATGTCTGACAGTTTATGGATTATTTAGGTCTACTGTCAAAATCAAATCCAGATATTTTACGGCAACCAGGAGCAACAGAAGGACAGATAAATCAGATCTCCTCACTGGAATCCTCCCTAGCAAACCTTTGGGGGAACCGGGGGGGATGTCTCTGAAAGGGTTTTCATTTCCATCTCTAAAATTAGCTTCCAAGACATACTCCATGACCATCTTTACCCTCAATTGTTCTTCCTCACCTCCCTCCCTTTCTAAAAACCTTTCTGAATAAATGGAAATAATTTTCCATGTTGATTTCTTATGCTAAAAGTAGGGCTATTTTCATTCAAATTTCCTTCATTTCCTGCAGAAATCAAGTTTCCTGGTGGACTGAATTGAAAAAAACAAAACTGTTCCCCAATCATGGTTTGATTGGTAAAGATAAATAGTATTATAGCACAGACTCACGGTCATTTTCCCGCTACGGTTGGCTTCCTCCCGTTCTGCAAGCGCCTTCAGGAAAGGGTCTTTCAGTTCCTTGCCGGCACTGCTGAGTGTCCTGCCGGAGGATTAAAAAAATATATATTTAAAGCAATAATTGCCACAAAGAAGATCTAACCATCTCTTAGGATATTGGAAGTGGTGTGGAGAAGTGGAAGGGCGCTGGTTTAGAAGCCAAAGGACCCGGCTTTGAGTCCAACCCAACCCGTTAGCTTGCCATGCGACTGTGGGCGAGTCAACTTCTCTGTACTTCAGTTTCTCCATCTGTAAAATGGGGATTTTACAACCTGCCTAGTCCCCCTACATCACAGGGGTTTTGTGGGGGTTGTGAGAGCGCTTTCTTAATAAAAGCACTATAACAAGCAATTTTGAGAAGCAGCGTGGCTTAGTGGAAATAGCACAGGTTTGGGAGTCAGAGGACATGCATCCTAATCCTGGTCTGGCCCCTAGTCTGCTGTGTGACCTTGGGCAAACCACAATTCTCTGTTCCCTCATCTGTAAAATGGGGATTAAGACTGTGACCCCCACGTGGGCCAACCTGATTACCTTGTATCTACCCCAGTGCTTATAACAGTGCTTGGCACAGAGTAAGTGCTTAACAAATGCCATAATTATCATTATTATTTGTCACCCTCTCAGGGTCACACCTGGAGAGTTTCCAGTACTCTACTAGTCTCAACTAACCCACTGTTGGGTAGGGACTGTCTCTATATGTTGCCAACTTGTACTTCCCAAGCGCTTAGTACAGTGCTCTGCACACAGTAAGCGCTCAATAAATATGATTGATTGAATACAGGAGGGAGAGTCAAGCAGAGGCATATACATTTCATTCCTAGCTTGACCAGTAGTTAGCAAGTGGAAGGCAAATTGCTACAAGTCAAGACTCCCCTGTGCTGGGCGGCAGCGGCCTGGGAGAGAGTCGAGGGCGGAGATTCAAGTTTTACTGTGAGGAAGGAAGCAATAATGGTAAGCCACTTTCATGTTTTTGCCAAGAAAACTCTATGGCTCCACTACCAGAACGATTGCAGATGGAGGTGGGGCGTTAGGGAAAGATGTGTCCGTGGCGTCGCTGTGGGTTGGAGATGACTCGACAGCATAAGACAAGAGAGTTGCATTTTTATCGTACAAATGAAAGTGTAAAGACCAAATAAAAGAATAAGGTATTCGAAAAGCGCTTACTATGTGCCAGGCACTGTACTAAGCACTGGGGGTGGTAATAATAATAAGTACTTCCCAAGTGCTTAGTAATGATGATAATAATAATAATACTATGTGCAAAGCACTGTTCTAAGCGCTGGGGAGGTTACAAGGTGATCAGGTTGTCCCATGGGGGGCTCACAGTTTTAATCCCCATTTTACAGATGAGGGAACTGAGGCCCAGAGAAGTTGTGACTTGCCCAAAGTCACACAGCTGACAGTTGGTGGAGCTGGGATTTGAACCCATGACCTCTGACTCCAAGTCCTGTGCTCTTTCCAGTGAGCCATGCTACTTCTCCAAGCTCATCATGTGGCCCATGAGTCACATAGGGCTCACAGTCTTAATCCCCATTTTATTGATGAAGTCACTGAGGCCCAGAGAATGATAATAATAATAACATTTATTAAGTGCTTACCATGTGCAAAGCACTGTTCTAAGCGCTGGGGAGGTTACAAAGTGATCAGGTTGTCCCACGGGGGTCTCACAGTCAATCCCAATTTTACAGATGAGGTAACTGAGGCCCAGAGAAGTGAAGTGACTTGCCCAAAATCACACAGCTGACAAGTGGCAGAGCCGGGATTTGAACCCATGACCTCTGACTCCAAAATCCATGCTCTTTCCACTGAGCCACGCTGCTTAGGTCACTCACCTGACAAGAGGCTGAGCTGGGATTAGAATCCAGATCCTCAGGTGTCCAGGCCGGTGCTCTATCCATACACCTTCCTGCCCCATTTTTGAAGTAAAATCTTGAACTATTTAGGGAGAGCAAGATATCCAGGGGGAGAACGAGAGTCTTGGTCTCTTTGTCTGAACCAAAGCTGGGTTTGTAATATTCCGGCTCAAGTACTGCATCAGCCTCCACACCAATAATAATAATAATAATAATTTTGGTATTTGTTAAGCGCTTACTATGTGCAAAGCACTCTTCTAAATGCTGGTGAGGATACAAGGTGATCAGGTTGAGCACTTGTATATACGTTTGTACAGATTTATTACTCTATTTTACTTGTACATATTTACTATTCTATCTCTCTGCCTCCTGTCTTTTTGTTCTCCTGCTCAGGTCATCTTTCTTTCGGAGACACAGTGTGGCATAGTGTCTAGACTGTGAGCCCGCTGTTGGGTAGGGACCGTCTCTATATGTTGCCAACTTGTACTTCCCAAGCACTTAGTACAGTGCTCTGCACACAGTAAGCGCTCAATAAATACGATTGAATGAATGAATGAATCCCGGCCCCGCCACTTGTCAGCTGGCCCTCCTTCCTCTCCCCCTCCCCATCCCCCCCACCTTACCTCCTTCCCCTCCCCACAGCACCTGTATATATGTTTGTACGTATTTATTACTCTATTTATTTTATTTGTACATATCTATTCTTTTTTGTTAATATGTTTTGTTTTGTTGTCCGTCTCCCCCTTCTAGCCTGTGAGCCCGCTGTTGGGTAGGGCCCGTCTCTATATGTTGCCAACTTGTATTTCCCAAGAGCTTAGTACAGTGCTCTGCACACAGCAAGCGCTCAATAAATACGATTGAATGAATGAATGAATCTGTCAAATGGGGATGAAGAGTGAGAGCCCCACGTGGGACAACCTGAGTACCTTGTCTCTACCCCAGTGCTTAGAACAGTGCTTGGCACATAGTAAGCCTTAGCAAATACCATCATTATTAATTATTATTATTATCTTTCTTCAGCATCATTGTACACCTCTCCCCACTCCTCAAAAAGGTCCAATAATCGTCCATTCCTCTCTTCACTAAGCAGACATTTCTAACCACTGGCTTCTAACCACTCAATCAACTCTCTCCTCCCTCAATTTTCCACTCTTTTCTGCCAGTGCACCTCAGTTAACCTGCTTTGCTTCACTCAAGCTCCCTCTTCAATCATATTTATTGAGCGCTTACTGTGTGCAGAGCACTGTACTAAGCATCTGGGAGAGTACAATATAACAATAAATAGCCGTGATCTCTGCCCACAGAGCTTACAGGCTATGGGGGAGATGGACTTTTCCTCTATCAACCTCTTGTTCGTTCATTCAATCATATTTATTAAGCACTTATTGTGTGCAGAGCACCGTACTAAACACATGGGAAAGTCCAATACAACAATAAACAGTGACATTCCCTGCCCACAGTGAGCTCACAGTCAAGAGTGGGGGAGACAGACATCAATACAAATAAATAACACTGCAGATAAATACACAAGTTCTATGGGGCTGGGAGGCAGGGGAAGGGCGATGCAGAATCAATCAATCAATCATATTTATTGAGCGCTTACTGTGTGCAGATCACTGTACTAAGCACTTGGGAAGTACAAGTTGGCAACATATAGAGACAGTCCCTACCCAACAATGGGCTCACAGTCTAGAAGAAGGGAGTGGGAGATAAGGAGAGAAGCAGGGTGGCTCAGTGGAAAGAGCACAGGCTTGGAAGTCAGAGGTCATGGGTTCAAATCCCAGCTCCACCAATTGTCAGCTGTGTGACCTTGGGCAAGTCACTTAACTTCTCTGTGCTTCAGTTCCCTCATCTGTCAAATGGGGATGAAGACTGTGAGCCCCATGTGGGCCAACCTGATCACCTTGTATCCTCCCCAGTGCTTAGAACATTCATTCATTCATTCAATCGTATTTATTGAGCGCTTACTGTGTGCAGAGCACTGTATTAAGCGCTTGGGAAGTACAAGTTGGCAACATATAGAGACGGTCCCTACCCAACAACGGGCTCCCAGTCTAGAAGGGGGAGACAGACAACAAAACAAAAACATGTGGACGGGTGTCAAGTCGTCAGAATAAATAGAAATAAAGCTAGATGCACAGCATTAACAAAACAGAATAGTAAATATGTACAAGTAAAACAAATAGAGTAATAAATCTTTTAGACTGTGAGCCCACTGTTGGGTAGGGACTGTCTCTATATGTTGCCAACTTATACGTCCCAAGCGCTTAGTACAGTGCTCTGCACACAGTAAGCACTCAATAAATACGATTGATTGATTGATTGTACAAACATATATACAGGTGCTTTGGGGAGAGGGAGGAGGTAGGGTGGGGGGAATGGGGAGGAGGAGAGGAACAGTGCTTTGCACATAGTAAGCGCTTAACAAATGCCATCATTATTATTATGAGGAGATGAGTGTTAGGGTTAGGGCTCTGAAGAGGGGGAGAGTCACTGTCTGTCAGATTTGAGGAGGGAGGGCATTCCAGGCCAGAGGCAGGATGTGGGCCCCTTCCTTCCTCTCCCCCTCATCCCCCTCTCCATCCCCCCCATCTTACCTCCTTCCCTTCCCCACAGCACCTGTATATATGTATATATGTTTGTACATATTTATTATTTTATTTATTTATTTATTTATTTTACTTGTACAGATCTATTCTATTTATTTTATTTTGTTAGCATGTTTGGTTTTGTTCTCTGTCTCCCCCTTTTAGACTGTGAGCCCACTGTTGGGTAGGGACTGTCTTTATACATTGCCAACTTGTACTTCCCAAGCGCTTAGTACAGTGCTCTGCACACAGTAAGCGCTCAATAAATACGATTGATGATGATGATGATGATGGGCCGGGGTCGGTGGAGAGACAGGCGAGATGGAGGCACGGTGAGAAGGTTAGCCCTAGAGGAGTGAAGTATGTGGGCTGGGTTGTAGAAGGAGAGAAGCCAATGGTGAGGAGTTTTTGTTTGCAAAGAAGGTGGATAGGCAACTATTGGATATTTTTGAGGAAGGGGGGGACATGTCTTGTTCACATCCTTCCTCCTGACTGGAACCCCTTTCACTTCCGACAGACTACTGGTCTCCCTATCTTCAAAGCCCTTCTGAAATCACATGACTTCCAGGATTTCTTTCTATTCTGCCCACTTTATAACTCCTCTACACCCACTTCAGCACGTCCACACCACTGAAGCACTTGGGTACTTGTGCCCACTTGTATCACTTATGCACACACTTTGATATTCCTCCTCTATCAAGCAATCAGTGGTATTTATTGAGCAACTTCTGTGTGCAGAGCACTGTAATTTACCCAGTAGATCCTAAACTCTCAGGGTGGGGACCATGTCTGTTACTGCTGTTCTTCATGTAGGGTTAGTGGCAATTTATTCTAAGGGAATTAATTCCCTGAACAAGACAGACCAATGGTCTTTTCTAATTTAGCAACTTCTGGGGAAGAATGGAATTCTACAAGTTTGCCACAGCAGAGTCAAAAGCTCTGGGCTGAAGCCCAATACAGCTATTATATTACATATGTTTATGTAAATAAATTAATTTACATAGATATATGTTACGGAAATATATTACATATAATACATGTATATATTACGTGGGACAATTTCTTATGGTATTTGTTAAGTATTTACTATGTGCGCTGGAGTAGATTCAAGTTAAAACAATTTCGACACAGCCCATATCCCACATGGTGTTCACAGTCTTAATTCCCATTTTACGGAGGAGGAACTGAGGCACAGAGAAGTTGAATGACCTGCCCAAGGTCACACGGCAGGCATGTGGCAAAGCCGTGATTAAATCTCAAGTCCTTCTGACCTGGGGCTACTTGGGACATCTCTGGAACAGAGGAAATCTCAACTGGTGGAGAACACGGGGTAAGGAATTCTTGAACTTTTAATGTACACTATTATTATTTAACTAGGTTTACTGAACAGGCATTGACTTGAAAGGCAGTGTTTAAATCAATATTCGAAGAGGACTTACTTCCTCAAATTGCTGAAAGAGGTCCCATGACAGAACCGTGGAATTGCAAGGTTTGTTTTATATGCAAATACTCCTAGTGTTTTATTTATTGCACCTCCTTCAAGAGACAGGCCAATGGAAAGCTAAACATTAAAAATTAGGTTTAATCATTAGCTAGCCAGTTATATGTGTAATCCTATTAATGTTTTTCTCACTACACCTGCTGTTTAATCCTTTATTTTTCTCAGAAAAGCTGAAAGCCACTTTACATTCCCAAAGGTCTAGTCTACCTTTAAAAGAAGGTGCTGTAAGGTCATCACAATTTTTCCTTACTTCCCCCAGGCTCCATCATCATTCATCATCATCATCATCATCATCATCAATTGTATTTATTGAGCGCTTACTGTGTGCAGAGCACTGTACTAAGAGCTTGGGAAGTACAAATTGGCAACATATAGAGACAGTCCCTACCCAACAGTGGGCTCACAGTCTAAAAGCGGGAGACAGAGAACAAAACCAAACATACTAACAAAATAAAATAAATAGAATAGATATGTACAAGTAAAATAAATAGAGTAACAAATATGTACAAACATATATACATATATACAGGTGCAGTGGGGAAGGGAAGGAGGTAAGATGTGGGGGGATGGAGAGGGGGACGAGGGGGAGAGGAAGGAAGGGGTTCAGTCTGGAATTCATTCATGAATAGAAACAAAAGCCAGGGACAGAAATGACTGCATGGAATTATTCCTTTTTAAAGTGGGTCTTCTTTGTAGGTGTTGTGTCTCTTTTGTGCCATGGCCACCTTTGTTTTCCATTTAGGAATATCAGATTAAGCATATTCTGGAAACGGGCAAGATAAAATGACCCATTAGATTTCTGAGAGTGGGAAACAAATCTGGCTTGTTGCGACAGGTTCATCCAAACAGAGGCGATTGGATTCCTTTAAGACCCCACCTGTAACTCTGAGGAGAGAGTTGGGGTGCAGGCAACATGCTTGATTGTCATTTGGAGCCCAGATTTAACGACCTAATGGTTAATCTGACTGTCGATCAGTCGGTGTTTGTTTCTTGGAAAGCTTCTGAAGTGTATTGGTGCTACTCTGGGTGGCCATCCCTTATCCCTTCTTGCCTCCATGTTCTCTGATGGTTCTTTCCCATCCACCTTTAAACATGTTTAAAGATCCCTCAGACTAATAAAGCCTTCTCTGGATCCCACTGCCTTTTCCAGTTGTCTCCTAGTCTCCGCTCTCCAGTCTTCCTGTTCAAACTCCTCGAGCTGGCTCCAATTCCTTTCTTCCAGGGTCTGTTGACCCACTTCGGCTCTCTTTACTCCACTATGGCTACACCAGTAACGGCTTCTTTGCCAAATCTAACAGTCTGGGCTCAGTGAAAACAGCACGGGCTGTGCTCTGCACACAGTAAGCACTCAATAAATACGATTGAATGAATGAACAAATACCATTATTATTATTATTATTATTATTATTATTATTATTATTACTGCATTAGACACCGAACCACTCCATTCTTCTGGAAATTCTAGCCCACTTCTAACTCCTAGACCTGTGCTCTTTCCACTAGGCCATGCTGCTTCTCTTTAAGTTCTTGGGAAAGTACAGTACAATAAAGTTGGTTGACATGATGCCTGCCCACAAGGAGCAGCTTGGCACAGGAGTCAGAGGACCTGGGTTCTAATCACAACTCCACCAAATGACTGCTGTCTGACCCTGGGCAAGTCACTTAACTACTCTATGCCTCAGTTCCCTCACCTGCAAAATGGGAATTCAGTACTGGTTCTTCTGCCTACCGAGACTCTGAACCCGCTTTGGGATCTGATTATCTTGTATCTACCCCAGCATTAAGTATAGTGCTGGGCACATAGTAAGCACTTACCAAATGTAATAATAATAATACTAGGTAATAATCTGTCTACGTGTTTTGTTTTGTTGTCTGTCTCCCCCTTCTAGACTGTGAGCCCATAGTTAGGTAGGGACCGTCTCTATATGTTGCCGAATTGTACTTCCCAAGCGCTTAGTACAGTGCCCTGCACACAGTAAGTGCTCAATAAATACTACTGAATGAATGAATGAAATGAATGAAAGCTATGCCTGTCTCCCCTGTTAGGTTGTAAGGTCTTTGAAATGAGGGATCCTTTCTTCTAACTCTATTGTACTTTCCTAAATGGTTAGTTCAGTGCTCTGCACATAGTAGATGCTAAATACATAAAAATAATTATGGTATTTGTTAAGCGCTCACTCTGTCCCAGGCACTGTGGTTGGCCAGTAGTATATACAAGTCCACTATGCATATGTTGCACAGTGATGCTATTTAGTGATTAAAGATACTATGAGAAGCAGCATTGCTTAGTGGAAAGACCCCGGGCTTGGGAGTCAGAGGTTGTGGATTCTAATCCTGACTCAGTCAGTTATCAGCTGTGTGACTTTAGGCAAGTCACTTTACTTCTCTGTGCCTCAGTTACCTCATCTGTAAAATGAGGATTAAGACTGTAAGCCCCACGTAGTACAACCTGATGACCTTGTATCTACCCCGCAGCTTAGAACAGTGCTTGGCACATAGTTAGTGCTTAACAAATACCGTCATTATTATTATTATGCAGTTGTGACTCTTTCTCCGGCTACTCCCTAGGAGTTTGGGATGGTCTCTGTCTTTCAAGGAAAATGCTGAGTAACTCAAGTTGTAGCACTAGTATTAATAATAGTAGTAGTAAAATAGTAGTACTAATAATAGTAGTTGTGTTAATAATAGTAGTAGTACTAATAGTAGTGATAGTCACAGTAGTAGAAATAACAGTAGTACTAATAGTAGTTGCAGTAGTAGTAATAATAATAATAACAACAACAACAGTGCTTAGAACAGTGCTTGGCACATAGTAAGTGCTTAATAAATGTCATTATTATTATTATTAGTAGCATTAATAGTAGTAGCAGTGGTAGTAATAGTGTAGCATTTATTAAGCACCCACTTGATGTAGCATAATGCAATAAGCTCTCAGTGCTTACAACAGTGCTTTGCACATAGTAAGCGCTTAATAAATGCCATTATTATTATTATTCATGATTGTTGATTGGTATAAGGGTCTGTGGTGAAGTGAACTTCAGTTTCCAGTAAATTATGGAACAAATATTAGGAAAAACCTGTCAGCATTTAGAAAGTAATGGTTCCATTAACAATTAGTTGAGTGTATATAAAGAAAAGTATCCTGCTGAAGCCAGCATTTTTTTGGCTGAATTATAAAGTTAATTTAATACATGTGCTTAGTTCGTAATTAATTTGTGCTTGGATTTGGTTGTGAGGATTACTCTAGGGAAAGAAAACTGAACCAAAAGACTCACCAAAAAAAAAAAAAATGGATTGCACTGAGTAGAGGGAACACACAACATGCATAGTAAGAAGCAGTGTGGCGTAATGGATAGAGCCCGGGCTTGGGAGTCATGGGTTCTAATCCTGGCTTCACCACTTGTCTGCTGTGTGACCTTGGGTAAGTCACTTCACTTCTCTGAGCCTCAGTTACTTCCTCTGTAAAATGGGGATTGAGAGTGTGAGCCCCACATGGGACAAGAGACTGTGTCTAACTTGATTTGCCTGTCTCCACCCCAGCCTTTAGCACAGTGCCTGGCACATAATGAGTGCTTAACAAATACCATCATTATTTTATGCTAGGTTTTTAAGTTGAAGTCAAAAGAGCAACAACTGAAAACACTGGTATGGGTCGTGTCTTTGATGTTGAACGGTAGGTGATCTATAGTGTATGGAAAGATAAATCTGCACAATAATCAGCAACATTCAACAAATACCTACTCTCCTTCTAGAATTACAATCTTCTAGACTTTAAACTCATTCTGGGTGGGTAACATGTCTACTAATTGTGTTGTACTCTCTAAAGCACTTAGTACGGTGCTCTCTACACTCAGTAAGTGCTCAGTAAATACCACTGATCCTATTTGCAGAAGTCTTTTATTAGGTGAGGATCAGCAGATTACGGATTTCTGCTTTTGGCCTCATCGTGCTTATTCCTTAAATTGAGCTCGTATCATGCTGTTGATAGTTGTAGGTCTCCTTCAAAATCTGGCTGCTACATTTCTTGTTTGCTGTAAGTAGTTTCTTAATCGGAGACATTTTCATTGAACCCGTTCAAATTCCCAACTCATTTCACTGCTCCTGCTCATGGCACAACCAAAGATTTTTATCGGCCGCAAACAGAAATTAAACCAGTCCCTGAATTCCGATACCCAGCTATACACCATCAAATGATGCATTGACAAAGAGATAGAAAGGAGAATTAAAAAAACAAAGGCCCCATACCATAGGTTTCAGGAGACTATAAGATGGAGTGCAATTGATAATAGCGAATAATAATAAGTAATAATAGTAATAATGATGACATTTATTAAACCCTTACTATGTGCAATGCATTGTTCTAAGCGCTGATATGGCTCAGTGGTAAGAGCCCAGGCTTTGGAGTCAGAGGTCATGGGTTCGAATCCCGACTCCGCCACATGTCTGCTATGTGATCTTGGGCAAGTCACTTAACTTCTCTGGGCCTCAGTTACCTCATCTGTAAAATGGGGATTAAGACTGTGAGCCCCACGTGGGACAACCTGATCACCCTGTACCCTCCCCAGCGCTTAGAACAGTGCTTGGCACATAGTAAGTGCTTAACAAATGCCAATTATTATTATTATTGTCATTATTACTTGTTAAACACTTTTTTGTGCCAATCACTGTTTTAAGTACTGGGGTAGATACAAGTCAATCAGGTCGTACACAGTCCCTGTCCCACATAAGGCTCACGGTCTAAGGAGGAAGTAGAATTGAATCCCCATTTTACAAATGAGGTAACTGAGGTATGGAGAGGTTAAATGATTGCCCAAGGTTACGCAACAGACAATTGGCGGAGCCAAAATTAGAACCCATGTTCTTGAACTCCCACGCCCATGCTCTTTCCACTAGGCCACACTGCTTCTCTGTTCTTTCAGCAATACTGGCTCACAGGGATAGGATCTTAGTACAGTGCTCTGCACACAGTAAGCGCTCAGTAAATACGATTGAATGAATGAATCTTACCGTAAATACCATCATTTTAGAAAACCAAGAACAGTTGCATTTATGCTTTCCCTTCTGTGTCCTTTGGATGTGTTTTATTTGTGCCTGTCTGTCTGTCAATCAATCAGTGGTATTTATTGAGTGCTTACTGTGCGCAGAGCACTGTACTAAGCTCTTGGGGGAGTACAAATATCAGAGTCAGTAGACACATTCTCTGAAAGAGCCCGGGCTTTGGAGTTGGAGGTCATGGGTTCGTATCCCAGCTCCGCCACGTCTGCTGTGTGACCCTGGGCAAGTCACTTAACTTCTCGGAGCCTCAGTTACCTCATCTGTAAAATGGGGATGGGGACTGTCAAGGCCCTGCTGAGAGCTCACCTCCTCCAGGAGGCCTTCCCAGACTGAGCCCCTTCCTCTCCCCCTCGTCCCCCTCTCCATCCCCCCCATCTTACCTCCTTCCCTTCCCCACAGCACCTGTATATATGTATATATGTTTGTACATATTTATTACTCTATTTATTTATTTATTTATTTTATTTGTACATATCTATTCTATTTATTTTATTTTGTTAGTATGTTTGGTTTTGTTCTCTGTCTCCCCCTTTTAGACTGTGAGCCCACTGTTGGGTAGAGACTGTCTCTATGTGTTGCCAATTTGTACTTCCCAAGCTCTTAGTACAGTGCTCTGCACATAGTAAGCGCTCAATAAATACGATTGATGATGATGATGATGATGACTGTGAGCCCCACGTAGTACAACCTGATCACTTTGTATCCCCCCACTGCTTAAAACAGTGCTTCGCACATAGTAAGCACTTAACAAATGCCATTATTATTATTATTATTATTACACAAGGAGCTCACAGTTTACAGGAGGAAGCACTTAGAAAAGTGTTTTGCACCTAGTAAGTGCATAACAAATTCCATTATTATTATTTGCAGTCTATAGGAGGAGCAGAGGTTGCATTCTATAGGAGGTGTTACAGCCTACAGGATCTATAGATTCTGAACTCTTCCTTTCCCGTATCCTCTCCCTGGAGTCTGAAAATAATAGGAGTCCAGTATAGTGCTCTGCACATAATTGGCACTAAATAAGTGTTCCTGCAGCTGCTACTGAAACACAAAAAGTTGAAAGGGTTATATACATAAGTGACCCCACTACTTCACATATCTGAGGAATTCAGCAGGGAACAATAAATCTCCATCTTGAAGCCCCACAACATATGTAAATCACCTTGACTCCACTGAGGGGTTTGTGGACTTATTGGCCAGTGACTTCCACATCTATTCTGGGTGAATGGGAAGCAGGAAGGTTTAGGTTCCTGTCAGCATATTTGTAATTTATTCAGTCACTCTCTTTCTTTCAAATACTTCTAGACCAAGGGGACCCAAAGAATGCTCTCTCCTTTATCATCGGGAATTAGATTAAGAAACCATTTTTCAAAAGCGCAGACTGTGAGTCATTTTGACAGGTGGGCCTGTATTCCGCTGAGAAATCTGTGGTCAAAATGTAACTGCTGCTTTCTTGAACTAAGGTACAGGAAATACCTTTCCGATACTTTATCAGGCATATTTTGCTGTTTAATGAAACGGAGAAGGCATTGGGAAAAACTTCACTTGCTACACGATATTTGAAACCCTGTGGAGCAAAATGATTTAAATAAAAATTGAAGTTGCTTCTATTCTTCAGGGAAAGCTTCCATGGTGATCAAAGTTTGGGAGTACAATATTGGGGGCTCAGCTGGTACCCTCCACCTGTCAAAATATTGGCACCACCAGTCATCAGAGAAGTTACCAGCAATGTGGTCCAATGTTCAAAACCCTTAAAACCAGTTGTTCTATCAGTTTTGCGCCATTTGTAAATTCTCTTTGATCAGCAAAGAAGTCAGTGGGTGTCTTTCCCTCATGCCTTTAACCTAGGGAATGTTAATAATTGTGGTATTTGTAATAATAATAATAATGGCCTTTATTAAGCACTAACTGTGTGCAAAGCACTGTTCTAAGTGCTGGGGAGGTTATAAGGTGATCAGGTTGTCCCATGGGGGGCTCACAGTCTTAATCTCCATTTTACAGATGAGGTAACTGAGGCCCAGAGAAGTGAAGTGACTTGCCCAAAGTCACATAGGTGACAATTGGCAGAGCTGGGATTTGAACCCATGACCTCTGACTCCAAAGCCCGGGCTCTTTCCACTGAGCCATGCTGCTTCTCTATGTGCTTACTTGTTATGGGCTTACTATGTGTCAAACACTGTAGTAGATACAGTATAAACAGATTGGACACAGTCCCTGTCCCACATGGGGCTCACAGTCTGAGTAGGAGGGAGCAGGGTTTAATATGGCAGGGAACGTGACTGTTTATTCTTATATTGTACTCTCCCAAGAACTCAGTACAGTGCTCTGCACACTGTAAGCGCTCAATAAAAACGATTGAATGAATGAATACTCATTTTACAGACGACGAAACTGTGGTGCAGAGAATTTAAGTATCTTGCCCGAGGTCACCCAGAAGACAAGTGGCAGAGCCTGGTCTACAGTTCCCCTTCTCTTTAAAGTCTTATTGTCACTCTTTTTAAATCCCATCAAACTGTTATGTCAACCTGTTGCCACAAAAAAAAAGGAAACTGGTGACAATCAGTTGGTAAAGTTTATTAAGCAGCTACTGAGGGTAAAGCACTGCACTTGGCTGAGTACAACTAAAACAAGATTCCCAATCCCTGCTCTCAAGAAGCTCGTAATCTGAAAGAGGAGACAAGCTACATAAAAAGTAATGTGCTCAGGAAATGGCTAGAGGATAAACCGTTATTATTTTCATTATTGTTATTATTGTAATATAACAGTGTGGGTAGACATGTGCCCACAACGAGTTTACAGTCTAGAGAATATCCCTGGACGGCAAGGCTGAGAGAACCACCTGGGCCTTAATAATACTAATAATGATGGTATTTGTTAAGAGCTTATTATGTGCCATGCGCTGTTCTAAGTCCTTAGCTTTGTCGAGGGAATGCTGATCTGATTTGGGCATGAAGGGACATAATAATAATGATAATAACCGTGGTATTTGTTAAGTGCTTACTGATTGCTAAGCACTGTACTAAGCTCTGGGGCGGATACAAGCAAATCAGCTTGGATGCAGTTCCTGTCCCAGATGGGGCTCACAGTCTCAATCCCCATTTTACAGATGAGGTAACTGAAGCCCAGAGAAGTGAAATGACTTGCCCATGGTCACACAGCAGACAAGTGGCAGAACTGGGATTAGATTTCTGATTTCCTTCTGATTTCCAGGCCCATGCTCTATCCACTAGAGCCATGCTTGAGTTCTGAACTGGGTTTATATTTAAAGATGGAGAATGGGAGGGAATTGGAATGTTTTGGTCACTTTCCTCAGAAGTGGGAGAAATGTCATCCCAGTCTGAATGAGGAGGGAATGAATGGTCCTTGGCTCTTGGTCCAAAGTGAAAATCTGAATCTGATTGTAGGTCAGCTCTTTACAGAAACCATCTCTTGTGGCAGAGGGCTCTTCTGGGAAGAATGGGTTTGCCATCTGCTAAGGTTCTCACATAATTAGAACTAAACAAAGTGGTCATACTCCGCCCTGCTTTAAAAAAAAAAGCCAGAAGAATTTTTAGAGTGGGTCATTCTTTCAGAGAGAAAGAGACCAAAACCTAGCTTAAAAAGGATTGAGAGAGCTGAAAAAGAAATCATTTTCAAATAGGACAGCAACAAGAGACCACACCTGTGCCCAGTCGCTAGCAAATTCTAGTAGTGGCTACCTCCAAAATACCCTTCCCAGTGGGGAAAGATTAACAAAACTGGCTTTAAACACAGCCCTCTTGTCTTTTGGCTAACCAACGGCAGCTTTGATTACCTGGTTACTATTTTGCGAACGAGATTGAAGCCAGAAGTCATGCACCTGTGCTTGCCTCTGGATTCAATATTCCTAATGAGCCCTTAAACCTTGTTTTACAGAGGAGCAGGTGGGATTCTTCAGCTTGGATTACAGCCCAGCAGGTGAAGGGCTTTTCAGACCGCGACAATGGGTTCGAGGAATCCAATATAGTGCAAGTGGTCCCCAGGTCACACAGGCAATGGCTTTGTAACAAGGGAACCTAATGTGGTGGAAACATTTGTTTAATAATGGCATTCTGAGCCCAATTACTTTAAGTAATGAAAATACCAATGAGAAATGGTTTTTACCTCTTGGTGGGGTGATTTTGGTTGGGAGGTCTTGGGGTTATCTTTTCTGCCACCTGCTTAGGGCAGATCTCAGATTTGTGGTGGCCTCCTGCCCTGGTATTTTTTTTATGATATTTGTTAAGCGCTTACTAGGTGTCAAACACTAATTCAAGTGATAGGATAAGTAGAAGTTAATTTGATTGGGCATAGTCAGTGTCCCACGTGGGATTCCGGGTCTAAGAAGGAGGGAGAACAGGTATTACTATTTTACAGGGAGGAAATAGAGGCATAGAGAAGTTAAGTGACTTGCCCAAGGTCACACAGCAAGTGCTTGGCTGTCGCCATTGGAACCCAGGTCCTTCTGACTCCAGGTCCGTGCTCTCTCCATTAGGCCACACTGTTTCTCGGATGTGGAGCACAAGCCTGGGAGTCAGAAGGTCTTGGGTTCTAATCCGCTGCCGGTCGCTTGCTGTGTGACCTCAAGGAAAATCACTTCTCGTCTCTGGACCTCAGTTCTCTCATCTGTAAAATGGGGATTGAAACTGCAAGCCCCATGTGGAACAGGGACTATGTTCAACCCGATTTGCTTGCATCAACCCCAGTGCTTAGTACAGTACCTGGCACATAATAAGTGCTAAACAAATACTAAAATTATATTATATTCTGTAGAGTCTCCTCTTCCAACAGAATATGCACTTCAGCCTTATTCTGCAACACTGCTTTCTGTGGAGCACCTACACAACTGTGAGGTAGAAGAGGTTGAGAATGGGACAGTGAGGAATTGTGACTATTACACGGTAGGATAGTAATAATAATAATTGTGGTATAGGTTATGTATTAATTTACTATCGGACAAGATCTGGGGTAGATACAGTACAATCAGACCAGACAAAATCCCTCTCCCACAAAGGGCTCACAATCAAAGGGGGAGGGAGAACAGATCCCAATTTTACGGATGAGAAAACAGAGGCACGGAGAAATGAAGTGGCTTATCCAAGGTCTCACGCAGCAAGTAAATGGCAGAGTTAGGATCGGAAACCAGGTCTTCTGATTCTCAATCCTGTTTTCATCCCCCAGGCCAAGCTGCTTCTCAGTGAATAATGAGTAGAGGGAAGAAAAATCAATAGCCCCTTTAAGGTGTAAAATCCCTGCAAACATAATGTATCTTCTAAGTGCCACGTCTTTCCCAAACCCTACTGGAATCTGAAGTCTTCAGAAATTTTACCCTAATCCCTCCAATTTCAGGGTCCAGGAAGAAGATGCTAAGCGGCATCGGCTGGTGATGGGAGAAAAGGATGTGGAAACAGCCCACACGGGGCTCACATTCTCAACCCCCATTTTACAGATGAGGTAACTGAGGCACGACAAGTGAAACGACTTGCCCAAAGCCACACAGCAGACAAACTGGCAGAGCTGAGTTCTAAACCCATGACCTTCTGATTCCCAGGTCTGTGCTCCATCCACTATGCCAGGCTACCTTTCTCCGCCGACCTTATCCAAAGGCCAAGAGCCAGGGTCCCTTCTTCCTTCCCTTCTACCATCCCCTCTATAGCATGGAGGCCTTTACAGCAAAGATGGTTCAGACAAACCGTAGGAATTGCCCTTCCAACCGCCCTTCCTTAAAGTATCCGGCTGGAAAATGAGAAAATTAGATTAACCTCCACTTAAAAGTGAAAGCGTGGAACATGTGTCTGCAGTTGAGGCCTTTTCAAAGGGTAACAGTCTATTGTTTCAACTTCTAACGCGAAAACATCCCCAGTAAACCCACTGACAGTTTATTCCAGCATCGGAAGCCTTTTCAGGAAGCAGATCATCAATCTTGCTATTATAGTCGCTCTGCATTGCTAAATACTAGTGCTTGGGGCTGGTTAGTTCTGAAAATCTGCCTGGTTTTTACAAGGGAAATGGAGGATATGAGTTCAAGATTCATGGCATCTGGTTCCTGTTTACTGTTCCTTCGTCCCCAAGAATCTGTTAATGAGAACCACAATGAGGGGAAAATGGCTATTCATTAAAAAAAGATTCAGTGAAGAGGAGTCTATGTTGCTAGTTTCTTCCCAAAACGCATTTCTAACTGTAAACTGCATGTTAAAGATCCATGGATGTTGTTGCTGCCTTCTGAATATGAAGCACGTGAAGTGTTCTCGGCACACAGTAAGCGCTTGATAGAGTGATTTGAATGAATGAAAGTGCATAAAGCAATAATATAGGGCTGAAGAACATGGTGCCTTATCCCTTTCCATTTCCTTTGCATTGCTTTCCTTTCAAGAACAAGAGTAGTCATCCGATAGCAGATCCTGTCAATCCATCAATCAATCATATTTATTGAGCGCTTACTTGTGCAGAGCACTGTACTAAGCATTTGGGAGAGTAAAACATGACAATAGAACGGACACATTCTCTGCCCAGTTTACACTGCCTTTAGCAAGCTGAGAAAACTGCGTAGTTTCTCCCTGTTTAGAATTCACTTTCTCAGTAGAACAAGGTCTTTTGGCCTATGAAATGGGGAAAGGATGGTTTTCTTAACCAACAGACCTTGGTTAAGAGAAGAAAGGTGTGACCTATTGTCAACAAGGTATTCGCTTAAATTGTTTTTATTATTATTCATTCATTCAATCAATCTCATTTATTGAGCACTTACTGTGTGCAGGACACTGTACTAAGCACTTGGAAAGTACAATTCAGCCACAAATAGAGACAATCCCTACCCAACAGTGGGCTCACAGGCTAGAAGGGAGGAGACAGACATCAAAACAGGTAGACAGGCATCAATAGCATCAAGATAAATAGAATTATAGCTATATATGCATCATTAATAAAATAAATATAATAATAAATATGTACATATAGACACATGATTAGTAATAATAATAATAACAATAATGGTATTTGTTAAGTGCTTACTATGTGCCAAGCACTGTTCTAAGCACTTGGGTAGATATAAGATCATTGGGTTGGACACAATCCCTGTCCCACCCGGGGCTCAGGATCTTAATCCCCATTTTACAGCTGAGGAAACTGAGGCACAGAGGAGTGAAGTGACTTGATCAAGGTCACAGAGCAGACAGGTGGCAGGGCTGGGATTAGAACCCAGGTTCTCTGACGCTCAGGCTCTATCCACTACACAATACAACTTCTCCCAGTAGACTATGCTGCTTCTCCAGTAATAATAATAATAATAATGATAGCATTTATTAAGTGCTTACTATGTGCAAAGCACTGTTCTAAGCACTGGGGAGGTTACACGGTGATCAGATTGTCCCACGGGGGGCTCACAGTCTTAATCCCCATTTTACAGATGACAACTGAGGCACAGAGAAGTGAAGTAACTTGCCCAGAGTCACACAGTTGACAAGTGGGAGTACTGGGATTTGAACCCACAACCTCTGACTCCAAAGCCCGGGCTCTTTCCACTGAGCCACGCTGCTTCAGTGGCGATGGTTTGCACCGAGCTAGCCTCCTTCTCTCACCCACTACCCCCCAAGCGATCAATAAATACGATTGAATGAATGAATGAATGCTGTCGGTGAGGAAACGGAGGCACGGAGAAATGACGTGACTTATCCGAGGTCTCACGCAGCAGGTAAACGACAGAGGTAGGATTAGAAACCAGGTCTTCTGATTCTCAATCTTGTTTTCATTCCCCCAGGCCAAGCTGTTTCTCAACGAATAATGAGTAGAGGGAAGAAAAATCAATAGCCCCCCTTTAAGGTGTAAAATCCCTGCAATCATAATGTATCCTCTAAGTGCCACGTCTTCTCCAAACCCTACTGGAGTCTGAAGGCTTCAGAAATTTTACCCTAATCCCTCCAATTTCAGGGTCCAGGAAGAAGATGCTTAGTGGCATCGGCTGGTGATGGGAGAAAAGGATGTGGAAAAGCCCACACGGTGCTCACATGAGACAGGTGGTAAGGAGAACAGTCTGTGGTCCTGGAACACAAATCTGGGATTTCAACAGGGTCAGACTCCTTTGCTCCTTTCCCCTTTTCATAGGCCAACAGTGAGTTGGCCAGGAAACAAACCCGAGCTGGTGAGAACGTAAATGAATGGAAAATAATTATTTTCCAGGAGAAGTTTGACTTTAAAAAAATTTTTCATTTTAAAAAAGTCAATTTATAAACAGTTGGTTAATTGCTTTTTGCTGCTTAGACTGTGAGCCCCATGTGGGATGGGGACTGTGTGTGACCTGATCATCCCAAGCGCTTAGTACAGTGCTCTGCACACAGTAAGCGCTCAATAAATACGATTGATGATGATGATCTCTCCTCTAGACTGTAAACTCACTGTGGGTAGGGAACATGTCTACCACCTGTGTTATATGATATTTTCCCAAGCACTTAGTACAGTGCTCTGCACACCATAAGCTCTCAATAAATACATTTGATTGACTGATAAGCACTTAGTATAGTGCTCTGCTCACCATAGGTGCTCAATAAATACAATTGATTGCCTGATTGATTGATCTTCCCCAGAGTAGTGCTTAACACCTAGTAAAAGAGCTTAACAAATATCATAATTTCACAATCTGAGAAGCATTGTGGCGTAGTGGAAAGACCACGGCGTGGCTCAATGGAAAGAGCCTGGGCTTGGGAGGCAGAGGTCATGGGTTCGAAGCCCCACTCCACCAAATGTCAGCTGGGTGACTTTGGGCAAGTCACTTAACTTCCCTGGGCCTCAGTTACCTCATCTGTAAAACGGGGACTAAGACTGTGAGCCCCACGTGTGACCACCTGATCACCTTATATCCTCCCCAGCGCTTAGAACAGTGCTTTGTACATAGTAAGCGCTTAACAAAAGCCATCATTATTATTATTAGTATTATGGGCCTGAGGCTCAGAGGACTTCATCATCATCATCATCAATCGTATTTATTGAGCGCTTACTGTGTGCAGAGCACTGTACTAAGCGCTTGGGAAGTACAAGTTAGAAACATATAGAGACAGTCCCTACCCAACAGTGGGCTCAGAGTCTAAAAGGGGGAGACAGAGAACAAAAACAAACATACTAACAAAATAATATAAATAGAATAGTTATGTACGAGTAAAATAAATAAATAGAGTAACAAATATGTACAAACATATATACATATATATAGGTGCTGTGGGGAAGGGAAGGAGGTAAGATGAGGGGGATGGAGAGGGGGATGAGGGGAAGAGGGAGGAAGGGGCTCAGTCTGGGAATCAATCAATCAATCAATCGTATTTATTGAGCGCTCACTATGTGCAGAGCACTGTACTAAGCGCTTGGGAAGTACAAATTGGCAACACATAGAAACAGTCCCTACCCAACAGTGGGCTCACAGTCTAAAAGGGGGAGACAGAGAACAGAACCAAACATACCAACAAAATAAAATAAATAGGATAGAACTGTACAAGTAAGATAAATAAATAAATAAATAGAGTAATAAATATGTACAACCATATATACATATATACAGGTGCTGTGGGGAAGGGAAGGAGGTAAGATGGGGGGATGGAGAGGGGAACGAGGGGGAGAGACTTGGTTCTAATCTTGGGAGGACTTGGGTTCTAATCCCAGCCCTGCCACTTGTCTGCTGTGTGACCTTGAGCAAGTCACTTCAATTCTCTGTGCCTCCATTCCTTCATGTGTAAAATGGGGATTAAGATTGTGGGCCCTATGTGGGGCAGGGACTGTGTCCAACCTGATTATCTTGTGCATATTGTACTACTTAGTAGTGCCTGGCACAGAGTAAGGACTTAATAAATATCATAAAAGTACTAATGATGATAATAACAATTTATCATTTCTAAGTCCCCCACTGGGCACCAAGAAAGCATCAGAACACTTGAAGGAAGGGTGAAATGGCCCCTCTCCTCAGCATTCCTTCTGGTCTACCTGCCTAACTTTCTCTCTGGTAATCCATTATAGAATGCTTGTCATTCATTCAATTGTATTTATTGAGAGCTTACTGTGTGCAAAGCACTATACTCACTACTTGAGTCCTTCAACTCACCCAAACCAGTCTGAAACCTACTTCTGTGTATGGTTTCCACAACTTCCTACAGTAATGAATCCCATATGTTTGCTTCCCTTTGGGTTTAAAAGTGTTTCCTTTTGTTGATTTTGAACCCGTCACCTCCAAGCTTCCCCCTGTCCCACCCCAGCCCACTGCACCCCACCTTTCCTGCTGCTGTAGGAGTTGTGAACAATACACAATCCCCCTTCTAGACTGTGAGCCCATTGTTGGGTAGGGACCATCTCTATATGTTACCAACTTGTACTTCCCAAGTACTTAATACAGTGATCTGCACACAGTAAACACTCAATAAATATGATTGAATGAATGCACCCCACCTTTCCTGCTGCTATAGGAGTTGTGAACAATACACAATCCCCCTTCTAGACTGTGAGCCCGTTGTTGGGTAGGGACCATCTCTATATGTTGCCAACTTGTACTTCCCAAGCGCTTAGTACAGTGCTCTGCACACAGTAAACGCTCAATAAATACGATTGAATGAATGCACACCACCTTTCCTGCTGCTGTAGGAGTTGTGAACAATACACAATCCCCCTTCTAGACTGTGAGCCCGTTGTTGGGTAGGGACCGTCTCCATATGTTGCCAACTTGTACTTCCCAAGTGCTTAATACAGTGATCTGCACACAGTAAGCGCTCAATAAATACGATTGAATGAATGCACCCCACCTTTCCTGCTGCTGTAGGAGTTGTGAACAGTACACAATCCCCCTTCTAGACTGTGAGCCCGTTGTTGGGTAGGGACCGTCTCTATATATTGCCAACTTGTACTTCCCAAGCGCTTAGTCCAGTGCTCTGCACACAGTAAGTGCTCAATAAATACGACTGACTGACTGACTGAATGAATAATTCTGTGTTTGGCCTGTCCACATCCTTCAGGCTTTTGTCAACTTCAAACATTTCCTCTGGGTGACCGGAATTGAATGTGCTATTCCTGGTTCAGCATAGCATGGTTTCAGGCAGCGAGAAAGTTATGCCTTTAGATGGTTTTGTGTCTCCTTTTGTGACGATGCCCGGCATTTAGCTGGTTCTTTTGGCTTGATCGAAGTTTGCAAAGTCATGAAGGGCATAAAAGGGACAAATACAGAACTGGGTTAGAGTTCTGGCTCTTCCACTGGACTGCTGTGTGACCTTGGGCAAATCGCTTCACCTCTCTGTGCCTCAATCTCTCCACCTGTAAAATGGAGATAATATTTGCCTCACCCTACCTCACAAGGGTGTTGGATTCAATTAGACTGCAGACTGTAAACTCCTCTCGAGACTGTTAGCTCCTCCGCTAGCCTGTAAACTCCCTGTGGGGAGGGAACGTGCCTACCATTTCTTTTGTATTGTACTCTCCCAAGTGCTGAGTATAGAGTTCTTATCCCGGCTCTGCCATGTGTCTGCTGTGCGACCTTGGGCAAGTCACTTCACTTCTCTGGGCCTCAGTTCCCTCATCTGTTAAATGGGGATTAAGAGTGTGAGCCCCATTTGGGGCAGAGACTGATTAATTTGCATCAACCCCAGTGCTTAGAACATAGTGAGTGCTTAACAAGTATTATAATTATTAAGTGCTCAATAAATACCATTGACTTACTGATAAGTGATATGAAAGTTCTTTGGAAAAATAAAAGTATGCTAAAATTACATTACTATTATTGTTAAGATTACGATTGTTGTTTTCACTATTATTACTATTTCCCATCTAAGGGTTAGGGATATCCACTGGTAGCTTGATTGTCGATGTTTAGCTATCAAAAACCAAATACAACCACATCAAAAACCAAATGAGAAGCTGCGTGGCTTAGTGGAAAGAGCACGGGCTTGGGAGTCAGAGGTCGTGGGTTCTAATCCCGGTTCCACAATTTATCAGCTGTGTGGCTTTGGGCAAGTCACTTAACTTCTCTGTGCCTCAGCTACCTCGTCTGTTAAATGGGGATTAAGACTGTGAGCCCCCCGTGGGACAACCTGATCACCTTGTATCTACCTCAGTGCTAAGAACAGTGCTTGGCACATAGTAAGCGCTTAACAAAATACCATTATTATTATTATTATTTGTAATAATAATGAATACAACTTGCAGCTGTAAGTGACCCAACCTTGCGCAAAATGTGGAGTTTCAGAAATAGCCCTGAGCCAACTGGTGGCTGGATATTTTTGTAGCTGCTATTGGTGCTGATCAAAAACAAACCTTCAAGAACTTCGCTGCTACGTGGTTTACTTTCTGACTAAATTGTTGTGATTCGGGACAATAATATATGATATTCTGTAATCATTTTTCTGCATTGGGTTCCTCTGCATCCCCCAGTTTTCTCTAGCGGAATAGCCTTTTTTAAAAACAATCCAAATATAGCTTCCTTTTTCGACTACAGAAGTCCAAGATTATTCTAGTATCCCAGCTGAAACACATTTGAGAGGTGGCTCTAACTAGCAGCATTATAATTAAAGTTATTTCTGGACCTGACTAATTATGGTATTTTGGTATTATATAGGCAGAAAACAGCTATTTTAAGCATTAGCGGTCATTGACTAATAATCTGTTGCGATTTGTTATTCTTTGGTAAAATTAAGGATCTCCACTTCCCCACCCTATCCTAGCCCTATCCAGTCTTTCTACCTGTCCTTCCCTAATCCTCTTCCCCCCCGTACACATGCATGCACGTGTGTGCACACACAAGCAAACACACTTGTGGTTCTTGGCTGCAGGAAATCAATTATGGGTGGTTGCTGAGGTCATAAGGAGGCCCCTTCTTCCTCCCATGGTGTGGCAGGTTTTGCAGTTCTGAGCCTTCTCTTCTTGAATGAAAAGAGGCACATCACCTATTAAACTTTGTGCACCAACCCTACACCCCAAAAGCACATTCAGACCATCTGTGCTTAGAACACCAATCTTCTAAGACAGAACTTTGTTTCAAGGACTTAGGAGAAAATGCTAGTATGGCTTAGAAAACGAATAACTGCAGATATCTAAAAGACATTTTCAGGATAAAGTTGTCTGGCTGTCTCTCAAGGAAAGGGTCCTGAACAACTCCAAATAATCTTATTTTCTGTTAGTAAGCCATCAACCCCTGGGACTAAATGAAATTTAAGTTAACTTGCAAGCAAAGGTGCTTCAGCTACCCCCCCCACCCAAAACTGGCCGTTTCAATTTTTTTCTGCAAATTCAATTTCTCATATAAGCATGAAAGGGTAATAGTTCGCATTCAGTTGTTAAAAAGTATCACCGAGGCCATAAATTTCCTTTAATCCAAAATATTTTTCTTTTCCATAAATTGAATAATAGGCTCCCTTTAGCTTATAAACTCCTGTGGGCAGAGGACATATGTTTTGCTTCAATTGTACTTTCCCAAGTACTTATTAATGCTTTGCACTCAGTAGATGCTTAATGAATGCTATTTAATGGAATTGGATAAGTAGGCTGGCCATATAATTTTGTTAAAAACTGAAACATAGGGTCACCGTGCCAAACCTCCCTTTTGGCAACAGTAGGGAGGGGATAGTTTACTATTTTTTTTCCCTCCTTCCTTCTCTTCTATACTGTGAGCCCGTTGTTGGGTAGGGACTGTCTCTCCATATGTTGCCAACTTGTACTTCCCAAGCGCTTAGTACAGTGCTCTGCACACAGTAAGCTCTCAATAAATGCGATTGAATGAATGAATGATAGGATCAATTTGGTATGTTCATACAAGCCTTTGCGGCATTCAACATGTCAAAAACCAAACCTCTCATCTTCCCCTCTAATTCCTCTCTTCCGCTTAATTTTTCCATCACAATTGACACCACCACTATCCTCCCTGCTTCCAAAGTCTGCACCTTCGCCATTATTCTTGATTCCTTGCTCCCTTTCAACTCAGATCCATCAAACCACTAAATCCTATTAGCGCTTTTTCCACAACATTTTCCATTCTTGGATGCAGCACTTTCCATTGTCAGTCGATCAATGGAATTTATTGAGCGCTTACTATATGCAGAGCACTGTTCTATGCACTTGGGAAAGTATAATATAAGAGAGTTGGTAGGCACGTTTTCTTCCCGCAAAGAGCTCGCTCAAGTAGACCTCTGAATTACATTGTCGGGCCTTTTCTGAGCCATCCTGGGGCCTGGCTCCCACTTACCCTCAGCTCGCAGAAAGGACACTGACAGTCGTGGCAAAGCATGGATTCAACTTCTCGCCCTTCTGGTCTGCCCAGTGGCATCCCTCCCCATCCAGCCGGGATCCTCGCTCCTGGTTAGCCCTCTGCCAGCAGAAACAATGCCACATCTGCAGTGCCCAGCCTCAGGAAAATAAATAATAATTATAGTAGCGATGGTACTTGTTAAGTGCTTACTCTGTGCCATGCACTGTTCTAAGCGCTGGGGTGGAGACAAGCAAATCAAGCTGGACACAGTCCCTGTCCCAGGTGGGGCTCACAGTCTTAATCCCCATTTTGCAGATGAGGTCGCTGGGGTCCAGGGAAGTGAAGTGATTTGCCCAAGGTCTTAAAGCGAAAGTTGTGGGGCCAGGATTAGAACCCAAGTCCTCTGACTTTTGTCACTAGAAGGCTCGTCTTGGGAGGCTGTGGTGGTTGATGTCACTATGAAGGTTCTTGAGGCTCTGAATTGCGAGAAGCCTGAAACTCTGCTTCTCTTGCCGCAGTACTGCACCTTCTTATAGGAGCTCTCAATCTAATGGACTGCAAGCTAAAATGGTGTCTGATTCATTCAACATCATCAATCGTATTTATTGAGCGCTTACTGTGTGCAGAGCACTGTACTAAGCGCTTGGGAAGTACAAGTTGGCAACATATAGAGACAGTCCCTACCCAACAGTGGGCTCACAGTCTAAAAGGGGGAGACAGAGAACAAAACCAAACAAATTCATGCAAACCAAATTCATGCAATCCTATTTACTGTGTGCAGAGCACTGTACTAAGTGCTTGGGAAATTACAACACTGCAATCAACAGTGACATTCCCTGCCCAAAATGGGCTTACAGTCTAGAAGCGGGGAGACAGACGTCAATACAAATAAATACAATTACAGATACGTACATAGGTGCTGTGGGGATGGGAAGAGGGGAAGAGCAAAGGGAGCAAGTCACGGTGATGCAGAAGGGAGTGAGAGATGAGGAAAAGTGGGGCTTAGTTTGGGAAGGCCTCTTGGAGGAGATATGCCTTCAGTAAGTCTTTGAAGGGGGGAGAATCATTGGCTTTTCCATAGTGAGCACAGTGCAAGTGTTAAGATTGACTCCAGTGGAAAATACCCTGGACTTTCTTGCTAGAAAGAGAAAAATAATATTCTTTCATCCAGCACCCTCCCCTTTCTCAAGGCAAGCAGAAAAACTTGTCCTTTGGAATCAATCAATCATATTTATTGAGCCCTTACTGTGTGCAGACCACTATACTAAGTGCTTGGGAGAGTACAGTATAACAGAATTGCTAGATACATTCCCTGCCTGCAATGAGCTTACAGTCTAGAGGACGAGTTTACAGTCTAGAATATTCGGGCTTCACAGACAAGCATTAGGATTTCAACTTTGCTTGGTTGAGTCCTTTACCTTGACTATAGGAAAATGAAGGAATCTTTCCTTCAGAAATAAAGCAGCGAAAGGTGCTTAAGACCTGGGGGAATCTAGTGGTTGGAAACACCAAACCTCAATTAAGTTTGGAAAAACTTCCAAAGAGGTTTCCTAAAGAAACATCAAATATGCATGAAGTTAATTCATAGAGTTGGGTAGGTTTCAATGGTATTTGGCTCAATATCAAAGGTTCAAACTCTGTTGGTTTGAAATGCAGTACAGCTGTTAGTGATGTCATTTGTGAAACCTCTAACAAAATATTCCCTTTTCAGCAACCTTACCCCATATTTTCTGTGTTTAAAAATCTGGTCTAAGGAACCTGTTTTTTCCCTTCCAAATGAGGGGACGAGGCTGACTTTTCCACGAGTTAGAAAACTGCCAGCCTTCCCAGCTTACTGCCCTAGTCCTCTGTCCCACATGAAGCCAGGGCTATCTCTAGGGTAAGGTGGAGTGAGACAATTATTTGGGCCCTAACTTCTCTTCAAACAGCCCAGCGAGGGGCCTCTCTCATCTATGAACTTATCTGAGCCTTCCCGAATTTATTCATATTTTTGGGCTGCACAGTTTTTTTGTGGTGATGAATTCCATATGCTTACCACCCACCCTGTGAGGAAGTGTTTCATTTTGTTTTGAACCTACCACCTTAAAACTCCAACGGGTCTCCTCCTCCAGAAATTGTGGAGTCGTTTCATCCTGAACGCATCTGTCGTGGTTTTGTAGGCTGCTTCACAATCCTGTTTTTCCAGATGAAAGACTCATAATCTTCAGTCCCCCTGCAGCCCATACTGATACTTCCCTTCTCTGAACCTTCTCTAATCCTGGCTTCTTATGTCCTTTCGATTCATTCATTCATTCAATCGTATTTATTGAGCACTTACTGTGTGCAGGGCACTGTACTAAGCGCTTGGGAAGTACAAGTTGGCAACATATAGAGATGGTCGCTACCCAACAGTGGGCTCACAGTCTAGATGCAGCAAGCCGAATTGCACACGTGTACCATGGTTTTGTATCAAAGCAGAACTCTGCTTTAGGTTTTGCTCCTATTGATCCAGGGGAATCCTCAATATCACATTTATTTCATTTCCCAAACTTCTTAGACTCAATAAGTTACCTCCATGGTGAAGATGATGATGATACTAGTGGTATTTGCTAAACAGTTACAATGTGCCAGGCACTGTACTAAGCACTGGGGGGGATACAAGCAAATCAGTTGAGCACAGTCCCTGTTCCACCTGGGGCTCACAGTCTTAATCCCCATTTTACAGTTGAGGTAATTTAGGCACAGAGAGGTTAAGTGACTTGCCCGAGGTCACACAGCAGACAGGTGGCGGAGCCTGGATTAGAACCCAGGTCCTTCTGACTCCCGGGATTCATTCATTCACTCATTCATTCAATCATATTAATTGGGCGCCTACTGTGTGTAGCGCACTGAACTAAGCACTCGGGAGAGTAAACTATAACAATAAACAGACACATTCCCTGCTCACAATGAGTTTACAGTCTCTAAGGCGGGAATGTGACTACCAACTCTGTTTATTGTACTATCTTGAGTACTAGAGATTTCCAACTCAGAGATCCAGATAGTTCCGACTCAGGTACTCTGATGTAGTTTCAGCTCCCCAGAAACCCTCAAGCAATTGAGAATAATGATAATGGCATTTGTCAGGAGCTTACATTGTGCCAAACAAGAACAGGTATCCAATCCCCACTTGATAAATGAGGAGCCAAGGCCTAGAGAAATGAAGTGAGTCACAACCCAGGAACCCTGATTCCCTAGGCCTCATTGCAAATATGGGGCAGTGGGCTCCTGAGTGAGTAGGGGGATGGAAGGATGTGTGTGAGTGTGTGTGTGTTTCTTTCTGAAAGCTCCACCCCACCATCCTGTTAAAACCAGAGAAAAACATGAACGCTTTAAGTAAGCCAGATATTTAAAACCAGAGAAAAACATGAACACTTATAAGTAAGCCAGATATTTCAATGCCGATGCCTAAGCAACAGCGACGTATCCTAAGTTTGACAGTTTTATAGAATGATTACGCCACGTGGGCTTAACTATTTTTGGTCCTTTCCCGATGTTTGTCAGTTCTTCGCTGGGTTTTTAAGACGCCCAGCTATAGAGCAAATAGGCGTAGACAGCTACTTTATCAACAGAGACGTTTCCTGTTTATCTGTTGGGTAAGTGTCATCCCTTTTCATTTGACTATGGAAGTAAATGAAAATCTTTCGAGGCATCCAGGGAGACGGGTGAACCACAAAGAGTGTGTAGGCGGTTTGGTGGGGAAAAGGAAGAAGGTGGAAAAGAAAAAAAGATCCACTTCCTGGGGTTGAAGTTGGAGAACTCATTCCAGGACAGACTGTACCAATACTGTGGGTTTCGCTGGTATCTTATTTATGAGCATCAGAAACAGGCTTGATCTGTGCCCTGTTCACAGCAGGGCACACGTGTGAGACAGATGGAATGGATATTTCTAACAAACACCGTCGAAGACTCTTTTTGAACGTGCTGCCAGATGCCACAGTAATGAAAACGTTTGGGGAGGACAAAATTTCCTGTAGCTGTGACAGCACTTTCAACATAATAACAGACTACACCAAAAACTGAAAAGGTCTGGGTTCTCCGACGTAAATTTATAACTCTACTTATCATGCAGTGGAGTCTGATTAATCCTAATTAATCCTGAGTCTTTCAACCCACACCCACCTGGGTTTAAAGCTTAAATAAGAAAATCCAACAAGTTATTGCTTGCATGATGTTATCAGTGTCATACCTCAAGACTCCGAGTAAAATAATTCTCTATTTTTTGCTCTCTTAAAACATTTTATATTATAATTTAATTTAAAAATTGGAATTAATTTTCCTTGAAGAAACTGACGTTGCCCAGCAGGTTTCAGAATAGGGCACAGCATTTATAGTTGCTTGTTTTCTGCTTTGCACATAGTAAGTGCTTAACAAATACCATTATTATTATTATTATTAAGCCAACCAATAATATTTATTGAGCACTTATTCATTGCAGAACATTGTACTAAGCTCCTGGAAGAATAAAAAAGAGTTGGAAGACACAAATTCTGGCCTTGAGGAGTTTATAGTATATTATAAGTGATAAATCAGATGATCACTTCTCCCCCTTCTAGACTGTGAGCCTGTTGTTGGGTAGGGACCGCCTCTATATGTTGCCAACTTGTACTTCCCAAGTGCTTAGTACAGTGCTCTGCACACAATAAGCGCTCAAAGCTCTCGGAAGAGTAAAATAGAGTTGGAAGACACAAATTCTGGCCTCGAGGAGTTCATAGTATATCATAAATGATAAATCAGATGATGACTTCTCCCCCTTCTAGACTGTGGGCCCGTTGTTGGGTAGGGACCGTCTCTATATGTTGCCAACTGTACTTCCCAAGTGCTTAGTACAGTGCTCTGCACACAATAAGTGCTCAATAAATCCGATTGAATGAATGAATGACTATTTAGTCTTGGTTTGACAATAATGACTTTTATTCAGTATGAAATTGCTAGTAAGATTGAATTTCTTTTTGTTTTTAACCCTGACTTTATGTAGTCGATCTTTCCTTGTGTGCCTGTGTCCAATCTCCCAGACCCTCCTTCCTTCTGCCCCACACAGAGTGCTTGGAATGCCATTGAATGACGGAATGAATGAATGAATGAATGAATGAATGAATGAAAAGAGCTTTGGCACCTAAGGTCTAAAAGGTCCAGTTTTCAGGCTCTTCCCTGTTCTGGCAGGCTGGTCCAACCATCACGATAATCACGTCTGCCACAACCCCCCAAATATCTGAACAAACAATCCAAATGGCAACAACCTGTTGATGAGCTCTGAGCTAGCAGCCGTGACCCAGGAGATTTTGAAGTCACCGTTGACTGCTTTTTTAAAGCATCTGTCTAATGAGGGAAAGTAGTACGCTCCTTAATAATAATGATAGCATTTGTTAAGTGCTTACTATGTGCAAAGCACTGTTCTAAATGCTGGGGAGGATACAAGGTGATCAGGTTGTCCCACGTGGAGCTCACGGTCTTAATCCCCATTTTACAGATGAGGGAACTGAGGCACAGAGAAGTTAAGTGACATGCCCAAAGTCACACAGCTGACAATTGGCGGAGCCGGGATTTGAACCCATGACCTCTGACTCTGAAGCCCGTGTGTTTTCCACAGAGCCAAGCTGCTTCTCTAAGCCCTTGTGGGCAGGGGACTAGTCTGCTAATTCTGCTGTATTGTACTCTCCGAGCGCTTAGCACAGAGCTCAGCACACAGTAAGCACTCAATGAATACCGTTGGTTGATTGACTGAACAGCTAAGGGAAGACTGTCAAGGCCTAAGCTTTATCAGGAATGGGGAAGGAAAGCAGAACAAACATCTTATTTTAGCTAGCTTTGCCATCTTACCAAACCATGCCCTCACAAGGAATACTGTTTCAGGTCTGCCTGTTGCATATTGTATTCTCTCAAGCGCTTAGTACAGTGCTCTGCACACAGTAAGAGCTCAATAAATATGATGGAATGAATGAATTTTAGGAAGGACTCATTTCCAGCTACAGAAGACACAGAGAAAGGCCACCAAGAGCAATAGGCTGGAAGTCAGAAGACCTGGGTTCTAATCCCAGCTTTGCCACTTGCCTTGGGCAAGTCACTTCACTTCTCTGGGCCTCAGTTGCCTCATTTGTGAAATGGGACATGGACTGTGTAAGCATAGTAAGCATCTAATACTATTAAGTTTATATCTATATTTTTTTTAAAAAAGTAAGGTACATTAGAAGATATTTCCCTAGATGTTAGGACAGCTGTCAAGGAGGATGACCATCACACAATTCATCCATTAAGTCCATTCTTTCCTTTGGAGATAGAATCCTGGCATTCATTCATTCAATCATATTTATTGAGTGCTTACTGTGCGCAGAGAACTGTACTAAGCTCTTGAGAGAGTACAAAATAACAATAAACAGACTCATTCCCTGCCCACAACGAGCTTACAGTCTAGAGGAGCCTGAATGGACCATCATCTTAATCAGTTATGTTTGTGCCCTTCTAGTGTGACAATATTATTGCACTCCTATATAAAGCAAGTTTACTTAAGTAAATTACTAAAGATCTCTTGCATGAGCTAAAACTGCAGGTTTGAGTCAAATAATGTAAACTAAAGGGTTGGTTTGCTTTCTTCTTTGTATAAAATGAAATTTTGCTTATCTCAAGAGCTTTACAGCAGATGGTCACAGGCTCACCACTGTAAGCCTGGAAGAGTACTAAAACTTCAAATTAATGGATTTTCCTTAAGTTACTTGGAAGTCAGTTTAAAAAATCTTATGTTTTCCCTGCATCTTTAAGTTTCCAGACTTCCAACTATGTACTATCTAACTAGACTTACAAATAATTCCTGGAAAACAGAGTTAATTTTCAGGAATTTTTAAATAACAAAGAATGAGATTCTTAGGTCTAATACAGGTTTATGCATCTCTTTTCCTTTAATTTTTAATTACAAAAGGAATTTAAACCAAAAGATCTTCTGTGGTAATTTTCATTTTTGATTTTAGTCATCAATCAATCATATTTATTGAGACCTTACTGTGTACTACACTAAGTATTGTGTACTGTACACTGAACTAAGTGCTTGAGAGAACACAATAAAACAAAATTGATAGGCTCACAATGAGTTTGCAGTCTAGATTAATATAAGAATCTATGAACCTGCACGTGAATCTGTCTGAACAAAGAATGAGGGTAGAGTGAGAGAGAAGGGAATTTTCCTTTTGCCACTGACAGAATTGTAACTTATGTGTATTCATAAGGGAACAGTGAATTCTAGTCCACAGTCCGTAACCCAGATTCTTTGAACTGTTGGTGGAAAATGACTCTTCATTTGGGAACTGCATTTGGATTTGCTTCCTTTATTCACCCCTCCCTCAGTCCCACAGCACTTATGTCTGTATCCATAATTTATTCATTTATATGAGTGTCTGTCCCCCACTTCTCAACTGTAAGCTTGTTGTGGGCAGGGAATATACCTATCAACTCTGTTATATTGTACTCTCCCAAGCACTTAGTACAGTGCTCTGCACACAGAGCCTCCTGAATCCCTTTCTCTTCACAAGATTGAGAAGCTCAGCTATGGTTTTTAGTCATGCACTATAATAATCAATCAATCAATCAATCGTATTTATTGAGCGCTTACTATGTGCAGAGCACTGTACTAAGCGCTTGGGAAGTACAAATTGGCAACATATAGAGATAGTCCCTACCCAACAGTGGGCTCACAGTCTAAAAGGGGGAGACAGAGAACAAAACCAGACATACTAACAAAATAAAATAAATAGAATAGATATGTACAAATAAAATAAAATAAATAGAGTAAAAAATATGTACAAACATATAATAATAATGATAATGATAATAATAATGATAATAATTGGGGTATTTGTTAAGCACTCACTGTGTGTCAACCCCTGTACTAAGCACTAGTGTAGAGAAAAGATAATCAGGTTTCACATGGGGCTCATATTCTAAGTAGGAGGGAGCACAGGCATTGAATTCCCATTTTGCAGATGAGGGAAGTGAGGCACAGAGAAGTGAAGTGACTTGTCCAAAGTCACACAGCAGGTAAATGATGGAGTCAAGATTGGAACCCGGGTCCTCGGGCTCCCGGGCCCGTGCTAGTTCCAACAGGCCACATGGCTTCCCTATAGCTCCAGACAGCTCTACGACCCTGTGGGAATGAGTGTTTTAAAACAATTTATGGAAAATGAGAAGTCTGAGCCTTTCCTCTTTTTTTCTGGTTGCGCTAATCCCCTCTAGGAGTCCTTACGTGAATGAGGAAGGTGCAAATTCTAAGCCTATTTTTCCCCACGAACCATACTGAGCCCCTGGGAGATTACAATACAATAAAGTAAGTGGAGAATATCCCTGCCCACAAGGAGCTTACGGAGTAGAGCGGGAGACAGAGGTTACATAAATTCCAGATGACTATGTACACAAGTGCTGAATATCACTCAGCACCCCCTTTTCTGGTAGTAGAGAAGTAGAGAAGCAGCGTGGCTCAGTGGAAAGAAGACGAGCTTTGGAGTCAGAGGTCATGGGTTCAAATCCCGGCTCTGCCAATTGTCAGCTGTGTGACTTTGGGCAAGTCACTTAACTTCGCTGTGCCTCAGTTACCTCATTTGTAAAATGGGGATTAAGACTGTGAGCCCCCCCGTGGGACAACCTGGTCGCCTTGTGACCTCCCCAGCGCTTAGAACAGTGCTTTGCACATAGTAAGCGCTTAATAAATGCCATCATTATTATTTTTAGTAGTAGTAGAATCACCACCCCTGCCCCAACACCTCAGTCACCCCAACAGCCCAGCAGGCCCTAGGACGCAGCGACCAGATGCCTTAGATGCAGTCAATATTGAAGGCACCTTCTAAGGTTTCATTCCCAGGTGTTCAAGAGTTGCTCTGGATACTAAACAACGAACCAAAACTTCGGCCATCCCAACTTTCTGACTGAATCTTGGACAGATGGAAATTGATTCCGGGTTTCCTGGAGTTTAACATCTGCTCTTTATTTTGTGTTAAAAGCGTTGTCCTTTGATTTGGAGATGCTGCCGCGGATGGTGAGAATGTACCTGCAGGTGTTGTCTTGAGAATCTTTGGCCCACTGTGTCCATTAAAATACGGTAGTTTGCCATTTCTGGCTCCTTAGAGGTGAATGCTGCTCGGAGGTTAATGGCTAAGATGAGAAAGGTATATCCTATCACCACCAGTGCAAGGACTTGCGTTGTTTTGGCAATAGTCGTGATGGTTGACGTTGAACCATCCCCACTCCATTGTCTGGTCCAGACTGTAAGCCCTGTAAATTCCCCCTAGACTGTAAGCTCACTGTGAGCAGGGAAAGTGTTTGCCAACTCTGTTATAGTGTACTTTCCCACGTGCTTAGTACAGTGCTCTGCACACACTAAGCGCTCAACAGATAATAACAATAATGATGGTATTTGTTAAGCGCTTACTATGTGCAAAGCACTGTTCTAAGCGCTGGGGGGGGTTACAAGGTGATCAGCTTGTCCCATGTGGGGCTCACAATCCTAATCCCCATTTTACAGATGCGGTAACTGAGGCCCAGAGAAGTGAAGTGACTTGTCCAAAGTCACACAGCTGACACTTGGCGGAGCGGAATTGGAGCCCATGACCTCTGACTCCAAAGCCCAGGCTCTTTCCGCTGAGCCACGCTGCTTCTCTGATACAATTGATATGATTGATATGATTGATTGTTGGATTGATTGGTCCCCCTATGCTGAGTGGCACACATTGCATAGTGGCTGGAAGGGAGAATGGGTACACACCATAATCCTGGAACAGAATAGCAAGTAGTAGCATAGCCTAGTAATAATTAATAATAATTGTGGTATTTGTCACTAGTACAAAGACAACCATTTTCAGAGTCAGGAGGACCTGGGTTCTAACCCAGCTCTGCCACTTGCCTGCTGTGTTACCTTGGGCAAGACTGTGCCTCAGTTTCCTCATCTGTAAAGATGGTGGTTAAGATTCCTGTTCTCCCCCACCTTAGACTGTAAGCCCCATGTTAGATGGGGACTGTGTCCCATCTGCTTCTATTGTACCTATCCTAACTTTTAGTATAATGCTTGGCACATAGTAAGCACTTAAAACCATTCATTCATTCAATTGTATTTATTGAGCGCTTACTGTGTACACAGCACTGTACTATGCACTTGGGAAGTACAAGTTGGCAACATATAGAGACAGTCCAGACCCAACAACGGGCTTACAATCTAGAAGGGGGAGACAGGCAACAAAACATCCCCATCCCTCCTGCCCTACCTCCTTCCCCTCCCCATAGCACCTGTATATATATTTGTACAGATTTATTACTCTAGTTATTTTACTTGTACATATTTACTGTTTATTTTGTTAATGGTATGCATATAGCTTTAATTCTATTTGTTCTACACGTTTTGGGACACAGTTTGGAAAAACTCTAAATATGATCCACTCTGAAAGTCTCCGCGAAGTGTAGCGTAATTTCATGTTGCCAGTGAAAAACCTTTATTGCACTTTTCTGGACCCATTCTCTAGAAACAAAGGAGGAGGTATAGGGAGAAGGAAGGGAGTGGGAGAAGAAAAAAGAGGGAGAAAGAAGAGGCAGAGGGGAAAGGGAGAAGAGAGGAGAGGGAAAGAATTACCTTCTCAGCAATGTTGGTTGCCTAGTTTATAGCAGTTCACCATTCCCACACCAAACATTTCCTTTCCTCCAATAGAAGATAATCCAGGAATTTAAGGTCTGAGCTCCCAGGTGGTTGTGTTCTACTTTATACAAGCCCAAAGACAAATAAAGCCTTTCATATTTTTAACCCTCTATAAAGCATTCCAGATATTTCCCAACAGGAACATCCTTTCTAAGTTCCATAGCCACATAGTAAAAAAAAAACAAAACACCTCAGAATTTTTGGGGGGAGCCAGCAAAAGGATATTTCAGATAGCCTCAATACATTGCTATTTAAATATCTTTCTTATTAGCAGGTTCATTGTCCACTCTAAGCTGTTCATTTTCTTTGAGTCTCTCAATTCCAGCACTCATCTCTCAAGAAGCAGAATCCTCTAGGTGCAGTGAGGGCTTGGCTTGCAAACCCAAGACCAATACATGGTTCTTGGACCTCAAGTCAATCATTTTCAGAGAAAACTGAAAGAAACAAAGTAATCTACAGGTGAAGAATTGTAACTGTTAGCTAAACATTTGATTTTCCCTAGTTGAATGAAATCATCCTCTACCTCTTGCATGCTTTCAAGCCCTCCAAGTTGCTTTTAAGGAAACTGAGATTGCTATAAAGCCTAAAAGTTTCAATTCAGACTGCAAAAACAAACATTACAGTTGGTTTTTGAAAAGAACAGCACCTTGAACGTTCAAGTGTACTAATTATTAAAGGGTATAGAATGTTTTCGCAGGAGATCAAAAGTTTCTTTCAATGATTAAAACCAACTCTGAAAACCATCAAAGGTCCGGGGCCTTTGGTTCAAAAAGCTGTGTGACTGGGGGAGAAAAGCAGAAGAAGGATTCAAGGACACCTCTTAAAAATAATTTCCACACAATTTCCAGAAAAACCCATACTTCTGGACTGAATCACCCTCCCTCTTCATATCTGACAGACCATCACTCTCCCCACCTTCGAAGTCTTATTAAAAACACAACTCCTCCAAGAGGCCGTCCCCAACTAAGCCTTCATTTCCTGGGTCGCCCTTTCACTTGGATTTGTATCTTTTATTCACTCCCTCAGCCCCACAGCACTTCTGTACATATCTGTAATTCATTTAGTTATATTAACGTTGGTCTCCCCCTTTAGACGGTAAGCTCATTGTGGGCAGCGAATGTGTCCACCAACTCTGTTATAGTGTACTCTCCCAAGGGCTTAGTACAGTGCACAGTAAGTATTCAATAAATATGAATGACTGATTGAAATGATGATCAAGGCTGTGAAAGGTTTTTCTCGATTGTCGGTAAAGTAAAAACACAAAGCTCAGCTTGTCCTGCTCAAGGCCTCCTGTTGCCTGGAGTCAGTTTGTAGACTTTTGTTGAATGCACACAAGGATTCAGTCCATTCACAGGACAACAAATCTCCCAAAATATATTAGGAATAAAATGGTTTAAAGGCTAAAGAGAATAATTAAACTTTAGAAAAAATGTTGATACTACAGTCTGATACCATTAGTTTGGTGTCAAGAGGCAAAATCCTGTAACAATTTCCATATAAAACGTAAAACCAGAACTATCTAGAGCTGGATCTATCTAGATGTGGAGCAGTGCGGCTTAGTGGAGAGAGCCCGGGCTTGGGAGTCAGAGGTCATGAGTTCTAATCCCAGCTCTGCCACTTAGCTGTGTGACTTTGGGTAAGTCACTTAACTTCTCTGTACTTCAGTTACCTCATCTGTAAAACGGGGATTAAGACTGTGAGCCCCACGTGGGACAACCTGATGACCTTGTAGCTACCTCAGTGCTTAGAACAGTGCTTGGCATAGTAATCACATGATAAATACCATCATTATTATGTGGAACTACTTCGCGGAAATCGAGTTTCCATAAAAATGAACAGGGCAACCAAAATCATCAGGGGGGCAAAGGAATTTCTGTGTGAGCATTGACCAAAAAGATTAGGATTCTACAGTCTAGAAAGATGAAGACTGAAAAAGAGCAATAGTAGTGGTAGTAGAATTAGTAGTAGTAATATTAGTAGTAGTATAATAATAATGATGGTACTTGTTAGGTGTTTACTATGTGCCAGACACTGTTCTAAGCACTGGGGTAAATACAAGATAATCTGGTTGGACACAGTCCCTGTCCCACAAGGGGCTCACATTCTTAATCCCCTTTTTACAGCTGAGGTAACTGAGGCCCAGAGAAGTGAAGTGACTTGCCCATGGTCCCACAGCAAACCAGTAGCGGAGCAGGGATTAGAGAAGCAGCGTGGCTCAGTGGAAAGAGCCCGGGCTTTGGAGTCAGAGGTCAGGGGTTCAAATCCTGGCTCTGTCAATTGTCAGCTGTGTGACTTTGGGCAAGTCACTTAACTTCTCTATGCCTCAGTTCCCTCATCTGTAAAATGGGGATTAAGACTGTGAGCCCGCCGTGGGACAACCTGATCATCACCATCATCAATCGTATTTATTGAGCGCTTACTGTGTGCAGAGCACTGTACTAAGCGCTTGGGAAGTACAAGTTGGCAACATATAGAGACAGTCCCTACCCAACAGTGGGCTCAAAGTCTAGAAGGGGGAGACAGAGAACAAAACCAAACATACTAACAAAATAAAATAAATAGAATAGATATGTACAAGTAAAATAAATAAATAAATAGAGTAATAAATATGTACAAACATATAATCATATATACAGGTGCTGTGGGGAAGGGAAGGAGGTAAGATGGGGGGATGGAGAGGGGGACGAGGGGGAGAGGAAGGAAGGAGCTCAGTCTGGGAAGGCATCCTGGAGGCGGTGAGCTCTCAGTAGGGCCTTGAAGGGAGGAAGAGAGCTAGCTTGGCTGATGGGCAGAGGGATCGGGGGCATTCCAGGCCAGGGGGAGGCCGGGGGCCGGGGGTCGATGGTGGGACAGGCGAGAACAAGGTACGGTGAGGAGATTAGCAGCAGAGGAGCGGAGGGTGCGGGCTGGGCTGGAGAAGGAGAGAAGGGAGGTGAGGTAGGAGGGGGCGAGGGGATGGATGGACAGCCTTGAAGCCCAGGGTGAGGAGTTTCTGCCTGATGCGCAGATTGATTGGTAGCCACTGGAGATTTTTGAGGAGGGGAGTAACGTGCCCAGAGCGTTTCTGGACAAAGACAATCCGGGCAGCAGCATGAAGTATGGATTAAAGTGGGGAGAGACATGAGGATGGGAGATCAGAGAGAAGGCTGATCACCTTGTAACCTCCCCAGCACTTAGAACAGTGCTCTGCACGTGGTAAGTGCTTAATAAATGCCATCATTATTATTATTATTATAACCCAGATCCTTCTGACTCTCAAGTCTGTGCTTTAACCACTAGGTCACGCTGCTAAAAGTTTAAAAGTATCAGCGCGGGCTGGGATAGATTCTGGTTTAGTGGTCCAAAATGAGTTACTAGGGGAAAAATGAAGGATACTGAGGGAAAAGTTAAGGATGTTAAAAGTTAAGGATGTACACTTCCTAAAGATTTGGACGGATGTCAAGGCGAGGATAATTGTATGGTTCCCCTAAGCATCTTGTTGCCACTGGCAGGCAGAATATTCAGCTGGATAGCATTGTTTTGTGGTGTGATTTTTTTTATGACTTAGGAAGCAGCCCGCGTAATGGTTAGAGCACGGGCCTGGGATTCAGAGGACCTGTTCTTCCTCCTACTTCAATTGTGAGCCCCATGTGGGGCAGGGACTGTGCCCGATCTGATTAATTTGTATCTACCTCAGTGCATAGAACATATATAAATGCTATTATTATTATTATTATTCTTTAACTGCTAATGCGGCTTCTGGCCTTGCCCTTTGAAGGGATGCTATTTCTTAAGAATGTAGGTAGTGAAATTTCCAAAAGGTTTAATAGATATTTTTAAAATTAATATTTTAAAATTAATATTAATCTAATCTACTTTTATATTCCAGATGTAAGGAAGAGGTAGGTAGAAGAGAAGCAAAACTACTTTCTCTCAAATAACATATCACACATAGCACGGGCTTTGGAGTCAGAGGTCATAGGTTCAAATCCCAGCTCTGCCAATTGTCAGCTGTGTGACTTTGGGCAAGTCACTTCACTTCTCTGTGCATCAGTTACCTCATCTGTAAAATGGGGATGAAGACTGTGAACCCCATGTGGGACAACCTAATCACCTTGTATCCTCCCCAGCGCGTAGAACAGTGCTTTGCACATAGTAAGCACTTAATAAATACCATCATTATTATTATTATTATTATTAATTGTCAGCTGTGTGACTTTGGGCAAGTCTCTTAACTTCTCCGTGCCTCAGTTACCTCATCTGTAAAATGGAGATGAAGACTGTGAGCCCCATGTGGTACAACCAAATCACCTTGTATCCTCCCCAACGCTTAGAACAGTGCTTCACACATAGCAATTGCTTAACAAATACTAAAATTATTATTATTAGTGATATAATAATAATAATCCTGGCTCTGCCACGTGTCTGCTGAGTGACCTTGGGCAAGCCACTTAAAATTCTCTGTGCCTCAGTTACCTCATCTGTAAAATGGGGATTAAGACTGTGAGCCCCATGTGGGACTACCCGATTTCCTTGTATCTAACCCAGTGCTTAGAACAGTTCTTGGCACATAGTATGTGCTTAACAAATACCATTATTATTATTATTATTATTATTATTATTATTATTCCAGGCCAGTCTTGGCTCCTATTAATTGAAATGACAGAGGAAAAAGGCTTGAAAAAGCAAATTAGTTCATCTCCTGTCCAGAGTTGAATTGCTTTCTCTGATTATTTTCTATTACTATGTATCTCCAGCTCTACCAAATGGAGATTTTTTATTTTTTCTCCGGTTTATTCCACTTGTTTGTCTGCTCGTTGCAAATGTACCCTAGTGTGATCTTTGTGATTTTTAAACCTCACATTTCACTGTTACCTCTACGCCAAGACTGAATGTTCTCAACTTTCCCATTTGCTCGCATGAGAGAGTAGAAGAAGTCTTAAGAGTACCATAATCTTCAACTTGGTATTTTAACCTTTCCTTCAGGAACTGTTTATGAGACTTTCTAATTTAAGGTTAGCGATATCATCTGGACTAAGAATGACGTTATACACAGCATTCACTGGCAAATTTCCTCTCTGCTCATGATCTCCTGCAAAGATGAAAACAACCAAATAAGACAATTTTACTCAGATCTGAAATGTATCTTTCCCCATTGATCAGGTGCAAATTTCTGGCAAAGGGATTTTGTGGCTTGTAAAATCTGCCTTAAATTCTATATTCCCAGATAGAGTTGCCACCTGTGTAGTTATTGAGGCATTTTTACAAGCTTTTCTGATTTCTCCATTCTTTCACTACTGTCCAGGTTTCCATAGCAACTCCCCTCCTCCCTCAACCATGCTCTCCCTTCACCACTGCACTTTGCCAGTGTCCATCCATTATCATCGTTATCATTAGTACTACTACTACTATTGGCATTTATTAAGATCTTACACTGTGCAAAACACAGTTCTAAGCCCTAAAAGGATTAAATGCAAATAATTCAGATGTGACCCCTGGCCCACAAAAGCCTCACAATCTAAAGGGGGCAGACACCCACAAAAAAAAAAGGCCAATCAACGAGAAGCAGCATGGCCTAGTAGAAAAGGTTCAGGCCCGAGAGTCAGAGGACCTGGGTTCTAATTCTGGCTCTGCCACTTGTCCGGATCCAATGCAGTTGTGCTGCAGTGAGCGTTAACTTCAGTGCTAGGACGTTAACTGTATTCTAGGACATCTTTGTCTACCTACCTGTCTTGCAGTTTGATGTCAAATTTAGCCTGGAATGTGTTTTTGGCTGTTGGCTTTATGTCTACTTGGGTGCAGGTTAATAATGGCATTTATTAAGCACTTACTATGTGGAAAGCGCAGGGGAGTTTACAAGGTTATCAGGTTGTCCCACGTGGGGCTCACAGTCTTCATCCCCATTTTCAGGGATGAAGATGAAGGAACTGAGGCCCAGAGAAGTTAAGTTTTGGATTTGAACCCATGACCTCTGACTCCAAAGCCTGTGCTCTTTCCACTGAGCCACACTGCTTCTCTGTGAAGGTTGATACTTTACCTTCTTCTAGACTGTAAGCTCAAATGTGTCTACCAACTCTGTTACATTGTACTCTCCCAAGGGCTTAGTACACTGCTCTGCACACAGTAAGCACTCATTAAATACCATTGATGGATTGGTGGACTTATTAGCAGTCCATAACATCTGGCTGGTTTGGGAAAGCTGGTTTTTGGATGGGTGCCTTTAGGGTGAAGTTATCTGCAAAAAGCATTGTGGCTTAGTGGCTAGAGAGCAAAGGCTTGGGAGTCAGAAGGACCTAGGTTCTAATCCTGGCTCCACTGCCTGTCTGCTGTGTGACCTTGGGCAAGTCATTTCTCTTCCTCTGTGCCTCCATTCCCTCATGTGTAAAATGGGGATTAAAAGTGTGAGCCCCATGTGGGACAGAGACTGTGGCCAGCCTGATTAACTTGAATCTACCCCAGCAGTTAGGACAGTGCCTGGCATGTAGTAAGTGCTTAACAAGGACCATTATTATTATTATAACAGTTCTTAAATGACCAATAGTAGGTTTTTGGTTGCTGCTGTTGATTTGGAAGCTGGCTGCACCACTAGTGTATCCTGGGATGATGCATGTCTTATGCCGTCGAGTCCTTTCCGACCCATAGTGACACCACTGATACATCTCTCCCAGTATTCCCTCCTCTCCATCTGCAATGGAGAGCATCTTTTAGACTGTGAGCCCACTGTTGGGTAGGGACTGTCTCTATATGTTGCCAACTTGTACTTCCCAAGCGCTTAGTACAGTGCTCTGCACACAGTAAGCGCTCAATAAATACGATTGATGATGATGATAATGCAATCATTCTGGTAGTGTATCCACAGAGTTTTCTTGGTAAAAATCCGGTTTACCATTGCCTCCTTCCACGCAGTAAACCTGAGTCTCGGCCCTCGACTCTCTCCCATGCTGCTGCTGCTCAAAATGGGTGAGTTTTGACTTGCAGCAGATTGCCTTCCACTCGCTAGCCACTGGCCAAGCTAGGAATGGAATGGGTAGGCCTCTGCTTGTCTCTCCCTCCCCTAGTCGAGACTGGTAGAAAGGACTGGAAACTCTCCAGGTGCGACCCTGAGAGGGGCAAGATGATGCTACAGGACCTCAAAGATGCCACCATCATCACTGTCTTCAATTACTGAGGTAATTGTCAGCTGTGTGACTTTGGGCAAGTCACTTAACTTCTCTGGGCCTCAGTTACCTCATCTGTAAAATGGGGATTAAGACTGTGAGCGCCCCCGTGGGACAACCTGATTACCTTGTAACCTCCCCAGCGCTTAGAACAGTGCTTTGCACATAATAAGCGCTTAATAAATGCCATTATTATTATTATCATCATCTCAATAACCTCCATCAGAGGCATGATCCTAGTCAGGGTACTCTAGAATCCTCCAGGTCTTCAAAGACCTCAAGTTGCCTCTCCTGTTTGAAGTGGGGCAAGTCACTCAACTTCTCTGCAAAATGAGGATTAAATACCTGTTCTCTCTCTCTCTCCTAAATTTTTTTAATGGTGTTTGTTAAATGCTTAGTAGGCTCCAGGCACATTTCTAAGCACTGGGGTAGATAAAAAAAAATCAGATTGGACAGCGTCCATTTCCTACATGGGGCTCATAATCTTAATCCCCATTTTACAGATGAGGTAACTAAGGCCCAGAGAAGTGATGTGATTTGCCCAAGGTCACACAGAAGACGAGTGGCGGAGCCAGGATTAGAACCCAGGTCCTTCTGACTCCAGGCCTGGACTCTTATGCTGCCTCTTATGTTTTCTTGCTCGCTGATCCTAAAATAAACTGTGACCGTTTGCAGGGCCACAGATGGGAATGGGAAAATAAAGAGAGCAAATTCACATGCAAAAAAGCCAAACTGTAAATGGAGAACCACAACCCCCGGACTACATTTTCAGCAGTCTGGACCAGGCATCATCCATCCCGACTGAGGATTTAAAGGAGGTTTCTCGGTGACATTCTAAAATGCTTAAAAAGACATTCTAAACGGGCTGATTTATGTGAGATTCCCAGCGAGGGACTCCTGAGTGTGGACTTGAGTGTGGCAAGAGTGTGGCCTTTGCCAGTGAGATGGCAGCAGCGATGTTGCTCGCTATGGTTGAGAGGAAACCGAAAGCTGCGAGTGAACAATCGTTGTGAGATGGGGGGACTGCCAAGGCTGAAGGGTAAACACAGCTGTAAGGGAGAGGACCCCATGGACTTTCTCATCGGCAGCTAAAAGAAACACCAACAGTCAAGCTTTAGGATCCAAAGGCCAGATTAAAAAAAAAAAATCCATCATTTGCATTCCTTATTCCCTCATATCTAAATCGCTTAATGCATCACTGTCTCTGAGATCAGCCTGCCCAAGGGACTTGTTTTGTGGGGGCCTCAGAAAACTCCTGTTGTGCAAAGCAGCCTGGAGCTATTACCACCTCATTTATTGGTGTTTAACGAGGATGACTTTCCATAGGTGGAGTGAAGGTTACCCGGGCCCTTTCCCGTCCAGTGTTGCAGGAGGATTTTATTTTAGGTAAAATCCATCACAGCCATAAGTACGTGAAATGTCCAGCTCTGTTCTCTAGTGGGATGCATCCCTTATCTCTCATGTCCACACCTGTTAGTGACTAGCCAAACTACAACAACAATAACAACAATGTTGGCATTTGTTAAGCGCTTACTATGTGCAAAGCACTGTTCTAAGTGCTGGGGGGGGATACAAAGTGATCAGGTTGTCCCATGTGGGGTTTACAGTCTTAATCCCCATTTTACAGCTCTCTTCCTCCCTTCAAAGCCCTACTGAGAGCTCACCTCCTCCAGGAGGCCTTCCCAAACTGAGCCCCTCTTTTTCGTCTCCTCCTCCTCCACTCCCCATCTCCCCCCTCCCTCCCTCTGCCGTCCCCCCTTCCCCTCCCCACAGCACTTGTGTATACTTGTACATACTTATTACTCTATTTATATTATTAATGATGTGTATATAGCTATAATTCTATTTATTCTAATGGTATTGACCCCTGTCTACTTGTTTGGTTTTGTTGTCTGTCTCCCCCTTCTAAACTGTGAGCCCATTGTTGGGTAGGGACCGTCTCTATATATTGCCGATTTGTACTTCCCAGGCACTTAGTACAGTGCTCTGCACACAATAAGCGCTCAAGAAATACGATTGAATGAATGAATGAATGAATAATTTCTTTTATTTGAGAGAAGCAGTGTTGTCTAATAATTTCTTTTAATTACGAGAAGCAGTGTTGTCTAATGGATAGAACCCGGTGCTTGGGAGTCAGAAGGACCTGGGTTCTAATGTCGGCTCCACCCGGTGTCTGCTGTGTGACCTTGGGTGAGTCACTTCACTTCTCTGGGACTCAGTTACCTCATCTATAAAATGGGGATTAAGACTGTGAGCCCTATGAGAGAAAGGGACTGCATCCAACCCGATTAGCTTGTATCTACCCCAGTGCTTAGAACAATTCCTGGCACATAGTAACTGCTTAACAAATGCCACAGTTATTATTACTACTATAACTGGAATGCAGTTTGAGATCCCAGAGGAATCTGACAGGCAGGATTTTTGCTACAAATCTGATCCAAAATCATGAGGGGTGGGGGGGATTGCGAAGCGAAAGGGAATACTTTAAATCAGCATTGCAGATAAGTTAATGAAATCTATGGGCCTGCAAAGGTTCTCACTAGATCCAAAGTAAACCAGGGCCACTACCTGTCTCTTCCTTCTACTCCAAATGCTATCTACAGCTTTCGGCAGATTGAAGATAACCATCCTGGGAATCAGAAGGTCATGAGTTCTAATCCAAGTTCTGCCACTTGTCTGCTGTGTGACCTTGGGCAAGTCACTTCACTTCTCTGTGCCTCAGTCACCTCATCTGCAAAACGGGGATTGAGACTGTGAGCCCCACGTGGGACAACCTGATTACCTTGTATTTACTCTAGCGCTTAGAACAGTGCTTGGCACCTACTAAGCGCTTAACAAATACCATCATCATCATCATCATGAGCAAAACAGTGATAAAAAATACAAGAAATATAGTTAAAAGATCAAATAGCAATGTGAATACAGCCATCCCCCAATTTAACATTTTTCTTCTGGCATTCTTTCATGATACTGTTATTGCATTTTAATGCTGGCATTGCTTACAGGGCTCTCTTACTTTGAAAGAATGCTGCAAAATTACCTTGCCTTAAAAGCACCTTCCGTCTTTTCATCCTCAAGGTTTGAAGTATCTTGACTGACTTGAATAGATAAATGCCCATTTCAATTTACCATTAGATAATGGCAGAGCTGTGTGACCTTGGGCAAGTCACTTAATAATAATAAAAATAATGGCATTTATTAAGCGCTTACTATGTGCAAAGCACTGTTCTAAGCGCTGGAGAGGTTACAGAGTGATAAGGCTGTCCCATGGGGGGCTCACAATCTTAATCCCCATTTTACAGATGAAGTAACTGAGGCACAGAGAAGTTAAGTGACTTGCCCAAAGTCACACAGCTGACAACTGGCAGAGCCGGGATTTGAACCCATGACTTCTGACTCCAAAGCTCAGGCTCTTTCCACTGAGCCACGCTGCTTCTCATAAATTAAGTTTTCTGTGCCTCAGTTACTAACCTGTAAAATGGGATTAAGACTGGGGGCCCCACGTGGGACACAGACTGTGTCCAACCTGATTAGTTTCAACCACTCACTCTCCACTGGTTCCTTCCCCTCTGCCTTCAAACATGCCCACGTCTCCCCCATCCTAAAAAAAACCCTCTCTTGACCCCACCTCCTCTTCTAATTGTCACCCTATCTCCCTCCTACCATTCCTTTCCAAACTCCTAGAACGAGTCATCTACACCCACTGCCTCAAATTCCTGCCAACTCTCTCCTTGACCCCCTCCAGTCTGGCTTCCATCCCCTAAACTCCACTGAAACTGCCCTCTCAAAGGTCACCAATGAACTCCTTCTTGCCAAATCAAACAGCTCCTACTCTATCCTAATGCTCCTCGACCTCTCAGCTGCCTTCGACACTGTGGACCACCCCCTTCTCCTCAACACACTATCCAACCTTGGCTTCACAGACTTCATCCTCTCCTGGTTCTCCTCTGATCTCTCCGGCTGTTCATTCTCAGTCTCCTTTGCGGGCTCCTCCTTCCCCTCCCATTCCCTTACTGTAGGTGTTCCTCAAGGGTCAGTTCTTGGTCCCCTTCTTTTCTCTATCTACACTCACTCCCTTGGTGAACTCATTCGCTCCCACGGCTTCAACTATCATCTCTACACTGATGACACCCAAATCTACATCTCTGCCCTGCTCTCTCTCCCTCCCTTCAAGCTTGTGTCTCCTCCTGCCTTCAGGACATCTCCATCTGGATGTCTGCCCGCCATCTGAAACTCAATGTGTCCAAGACTGAACTCCTTATCTTCCCTCCCAAACCCTGCCCTCTCCCTGACTTTCCTGTCACTGTAGAAGGCACTACCATCCTTCCCGTCTCACAAGCCTGCAACCTTGGTGTCATCCTCGACTCCGCTCTCTCATTCACCCCTCACATCCAATCCGTCACCAAAACCTGACGGTCTCACCACCGCAACATCTCCAAGATCCGCCCTTTCCTCTCCATCCAAACCACTACCCTGCTGGTTCAATCTCTCATCTTAACCCGATTGGATTACTGCATCAGCCACCTCTCTGATCTCCCATCCTCCTGTCTCTCCCCACTTCAGTCTATACTTCACACTGCTGCCCAGATCATCTTTGTGCAGAAACGGTCTGTTATTCCCCTCCTCAGAAGTCTCCAGTGGCTGCCTATCAACCAATACATCAAGCAAAAACTCCTCACCCTGGGCTTCAAGGCTGTCCATCCCCTCACCCCCTCCTACCTCACCTCCCTTCTCTCCTTCTCCAGCCCAGCCCACACCCTCTGCTCCTCTGCCGCTAATCTCCTCACCGTACCTCGTTCTCGCCTGTCCCGCCATCGACCCCCGGCCCACATCCTCCCCCTGGCCTGGAACGCCCTCCCTCCGCACATCCACCAAGCTAGCTCTCTTCCTCCCTTCAAAGCCCTACTGAGAGCTCACCTCCTCCAAGAGGCCTTTCCAGACTGAGCCCCCTTTTTCCTCTCCTCCTCCCCATCCCCCCCGCCCTACCTCCGTCCCCTCCCCACAGCACCTATATATATGTTTGTACAGATTTATTACTCTATTTTCCTTGTCCATATTTGCTATTCTATTTATTTTGTTAATGATGTGCATTTAGCTGTAATTCTATTTGTTCTGATGACCTGACACCTGTCCACATGTTTTGTTTTGTTGTCTGGCTCCCCCTTCTAGACTGTGAGCCCACTGTTGGGTAGGGGCCATCTCTATATGTGGCCAACTTGTACTTCCCAAGCGCTTAGTACAGTGCTCTGCACACAGTAAGTGCTCAATAAATACAACTGAATGACTGAATGAATGACTTGCCCAAGGTTACACAGCAGGTACATGGCAGAGTTAGGGTTAGAACCTAGGTCCTCTGATTCCCAAGCTTGGGCTCTTTCCATTAGGCCACACTGCTTCTCAGCAGATGAAGTAACAGAAGAAGTAATTGAATATATAAACGAAAATTCAAATGATAATATCCATAAGTTCTAAGGATGACCAAAGAAAATCAAATGCCCAAGTATAAATTGTGAGGGCAGTCCAGTCAGATTTGGTATCCATTCAAAGGTGGTATTCTCCAGAAATTACGTTATCTCTTTCACCTTGTCAATAATCTTGACATTTCCTATTTTGCTCACAACGAAAGACAAATCAATGATTACTGATGGTAGGAAAGACAAGAGTGCTTTGCGCAAAACAAAATAATTGTGTGCTTTCCTTCTCCCATTAATACACTTTTTTCACTGCCAGGCAAAGAACTGGCAAGTTTTATTTTCCTCTTCTGGGAAAAGGTATTTTGAATAGCTGGCAGCAGAATTGAATATTAAAATGTCTAAAATGTGTTTTCACATCTTCATTGGGTGAATAGCCTGTTTTGTTCAAATTCAGTAGAAAAAAAACCCACATGTATTTAAAAGTGGACTATAGAGTCAACCCAAAATTGGATTCAACCTAAAAGGGACAGAGACTGTGTCTAACCTGATTAGGTTGTATCTACCCCAGTGCTTAGTACAGTGCCTGGCACACAGTAAGCACATAACTTTTTTTACCATAAATATCTGGTATTTACCCCAGTGCCTACTGGCACACAGTAAGTGCTTAAAAAATACCCTAAATAGAGGTTACCAGATGTGGGAAAGGTTTTTCTTTCCTCTTTCTCAATGTTCACCTCCCCACAAATATGGTCCTCCTTTACAGCTATCTTGCTGATATCTCATACTAGAGAAATGCCAAAGATGAAATACTCATACCAAATCCTCTCCAAAGAGGAAAAACCTTCCCATAAATTCTTACAGTTATGGGGATACTGTTTTTGTCTAGTAGTGAAAAAATTCTATCAGAATTTTGAAGATAAACCAGTGTCATAAAGGTAAAATCCAGGTGTATACAGCAAAGCTGATATAAAGTATAGGGATGAAACGGGTTAATTAACCATTCATTCATTCATTCAATCATATTTTATTGAGCACTTCCTTTGACATAGAAACATTCTTTTGGGCTTGTGTTGTTTGTTCAATTTTCTCAATTCTCAATTTTCTCAATTTTGTGAGGGTGGGTCTGCTCTAAATATTTTAAATTATATGGTTAGAGTTAACCATTAGAGGCTATGCAGGACCCCAAATCATATGCATTCTAGATAGAAACTAGTATTTCTATCAATCCTGAATATTAAATATAAAATTATCTTCAAAATCAATTTGGGGGAATATGTTGACAAACCTGACACGGAGACACACAAACGAATATCCAATGAATTGAAATATTAGAGGTTAAAAAGCTTCCCCCATCTGCCCGAAGAGCCGTATATATAGGTAGGTTTGTCATGAGCCAAATTGTTTTTATGTTAGTCTGCCATTTGAATGTTTGAAATATGAGGTTATACTAAGCATGTAAATGTGTGTTGCAACAGATGTTCCTGCAACAATACATGACTTTTAGTTTCAAACAAGGCATAAATTTGCCCATGGCTGAATGCAATCAGAAGCAATAAGTTCAGGGTGGGTACTCGATAAAACAAAGCACTTGAAATTCTCGACAATACAAAGCTTATCATAGTAGAATTTAGGATCACGAGGAAACAGAATGTGACTATGTAAAAGAAAAAAAAAGTCAGAATGGCATAAAGAAAGAAGATTTATGACCATAGATTTTGTTGATTCAAGTCTCCAGTCATCAAACCTATAAAAAATAAAATTTATCCAACTTCTGTGAAGTTCGGAGATACTTGGGGTGTATCAACACTATATAATTGAGCGTGTCAACAATGAGTCAATCTATGGTATTTAGTGAATGCTTACTGTGGCCAGAGCACTGTACTAAGCTCTTGGAAAAGTGTAATACAACAGAGTTGGTAGACATGTTCCCTGTCTACAACAGGTTTACAGTCTAGAGGGGCAGACAGGCATTAAATACATAATTTATAATATATAATTTGTAGATGTACGTAAAGTCTGAGGGGATGAGGGTGGGATGACTACCAAAGGCCCGAAGGTCCAAGCGGATAGATGACGCAGAAGGGAGAGGGAACTGGGGGAAGGAGGACTATTGAAGAATTTGTGACCTTAATAAGGCTTTAAAGATGGAAAGAGTGGTGGTCTGGTGAAAATGGATGGGGAGGGAGTTTCAGGACAGTGGGGTTGTATGCTTGTTATGGGGCAGGGAATGTGTCTGCCATCTCTGTTGTGTTTAGTACAGTGCTCTGCACATCAAAAGTGCTCAATCAATGCCACTGATTGATTGGGGGATGTGGGAAAGGGGTCAGAAGCTAGATAGATGAGATCGGGGCATAGTGAGCAAGATGGGGCTAGGAGACTCTGGGTTGTGGTAGGAGAACACTGAGGTTAAGACAGAAGCAGGGGTGAGCTGGTTGAGTTCTTTAAAACTGACGATAAGGAGTTTCTGTTGGTTGTGGAGGTGGCTGGGCAATCCCTGGACGTTTCTGAGGAGTGGGAAGACATGGACTGAACGCTGTTTTGGAAAAATGGTTCAGACAGTCGCGTGATGTGGGGAGAGACAGGAGGCAGGGAGGTCAGCGAGGAGCTGATGCAGTAGAAGGATCGGGATGGGATATAGTGTCGTAGCAGTTTGGATGGAGAGGAAAGGGTGGATTTTAGTGATATTGTGGAGGTGGAACCGTCAGGATTTGGTGACAGCTTGAATACGTGAGGCAGATTGAATGTGTTATGAACATCTTCAAAAATTCCTAAATAGTCATACATCCTTTTAAAGCTCTTGAAAATTAAGCACTGAAGCGTCAAGCATCAATTCATGTAAAAGAGGAAATAATTCAATCATCGAGCAACACACTTGGCAGTTCTAGAAGGTGAAAAGCAGCAGGGGCTCCTGGGGCTCTAATCCTACCTCTGCCATTTGCCTGCTGTGTGACCTCTGGGAAGTCACAAACTTTCTGTGCCTCAACTTCTTCATCTGTATGATGGGAATTAATTCCCTTTCTTCTTCAACCCCATCTCATACTCTGAGCCCCATTTGGGACAGGGGCTGTGTCTCACCTAATTGGGACTGAATGGTTTCTTTTTTAATCCGCCTACTTGTCCTACGGTGTGACCTTGGGCAAGTCACTTAACTTCTCTGTGGCCTCAGTTACCTCGATCTGTAAAATGTGGGGATTTGAAACTGTGAGCCCCATGTGGGACAAAGGGACTGTGTTCACCCCAATTTTCTTGTATCAGTGCACGATGTAAGCACTTAACAAATACCATAATTATTATTATTAACAAACAAACAAGAGGCAAACCTTTTTGTGTGCCCCAGAGTGGCTGGCTTTTGAATTCATGCACACACTTATAAATGAACTTTACCTTCAGTAGCATCTTCTTTGAACAGAAATGTTGTATACACACACATATGCACAGAGTACCCACAGAAAGAAAGGTGATGATTTGAAGCATCTTCGAATGCAGAGATTCAAAAAACTGCATGAAAATTCTACATGAAAAGTCCAAGTTTTTGCTGCCTTCAAAGTAAAACATTAGTTAGGTTGTATCTACACTGGCTGAATCCTGAACATGACTGCTAGGGTATCAAGCGCTTAGTACAGGGCTCTGCACACAGTAAGTGCTCAATAAATACAATTGAATGAATTTAGTCCTTTGTTGCAAAAATTTAGGCAAAATGTGGGTACTGCAACTAATTGAAATAGGCCAGACTGTGTAAACAGAAATCATATTATAAAAGATGATGTTCACAGTCTCACACATCATCAGTTTACGGGGGTAGGAAACTCATTATTTTGACAGTTTGTTTCCTTTGTAAACTGTTTCGTAAAAGGAATTTCTCCCCATTTGAGATTTGTAATCAGAACAGTTCTTTGCTGTCATCTGAATGTGAACACATTTTTTTTTTTTTAGCTTTCATTTTTCTCATTTCCAAATTGGCAGTCTGTGGTCAAATGAACAGGTCAGTCAGACCTGGCTGATTTTGTACTATTAGTCAAGTACTGAATGGAACCTATCAGCATTTTCCTAGGCGACCTGCCACGGACAACTCTTGTAAAGAAAAACAGCCCTGGAATTTCAACTCTGAACTCTGAACTGAACACTGGGTGAACTTGTCACATATATGTGAAACAGAAAATAAAGGAAATTTGGTTTAGTGGAAAAAATTAAATGTCGCCAAGAAAAATATGTGTTAGTACAGAGGGTCGCTGATATGGAAAACGTATGCATTCACTGCTCATTCTTGACTTGAGAAGCAGCTTGGCCTAGTGGAAAGAGCAGAGTCCTGGGAGCATGAGGATCTGAGTTCTATTTCCGACCGGCCAATTGCTTGCTGTGTGACCTTGGGTAAGTCACTTAATTTCTCTGTGCCTCATTTCCCTCAATTGTAAGAATAGGGATTCAGTATCCAGTTCTCCCTCCTACTTAGACTGTGAACCCAGTGGGACAGGAACTGTGCCTGACCTAATTAACTTGCCCCTACCCCAGGGCTTATAAGTGTTTGACACATAGTAAGCACTTCTGGCTCAGTGGAAAGAGCACGGGCTTTGGAGTCAGAGGTCATGGGTTCAAATCCCGGCTCTGCCAATTGTCAGCTGTGTGATTTGGGGCAAGTCACTTCACTTCTCTGTGCCTCAGTTACCTCATCTGTAAAATGGGGATGAAGACTGTGAGCCCCCCGTGGGACAACCTGATCACCTTGTAACCTCCCCAGCACTTAGAACAGTGCTTTACACATAGTAAACGCTTAATAAATGTCGTTATTATTTTTTATTATTATTAACAAAATACCATAAAAAGGCACCAAGTTCTTGAAATCCCCTGAAAAATACATTAGTGTACTTCAGTTTTTTGCTTTTTTTTCTGGGACAATTCTGGTTTCTAGCGGTGCAGGTATATTCATTCATTCATTCATTCAATTTTTAGAATTGTCCTTAAGTTCAAGCATGGAGCTGCAATGGTGAGACTGCATCTGTGAATGCATGTCTTTGAGAGCGCTCCTTGCAGTCCTTGAAAAGTTTCTCCTATTTTTTGTTGTTCTTTGTTTCTTGTTTTCCATGAAGTAATATTTCCTTGAAGCACCTATTACTTGCAAATCACTGCACTGGACATTCATTCATTCAATCGTATTTATGGACTGCTTACTGTGTGTAGAGCACTGTACTAAGGACACTGGGGAAAATACATTGATTAAAATTCAGACACTCCCCTGGTCCCCATGGAGGCTTCCAGTCAATGAACCCAGATTCTGTACTAAGCAATGGGGAAGGTACAAGCTAATCAGATTGGATACAGTCCCTGCCCCACATGGGGCTCACAGTCTTATGTCCATTTTACAGATGAGGGAACTGAGGTATCCTATTAAGACTGTGAACTACATGTATCCAACCCTGTTTACTTGTATCCACCCCAGCACTTAGTACAGTGCCTGGCACATAGTAATAATAATAATGATTCATTCATTCATTCAATCATATTTATTGAGGGCTTACTATGTGCAGAGCACTGTACTAAACGCTTGGGAAGACAACATATAGAGACGGTCCCTACCCAACAGTGGGCTCACAGTCTAGAAGTGCTTACTATGTGCAGAGCACTGTTCTAAGCACTGGGGAGGATACAAGGTGATCAGGTTGTCCCACGTGGGGCTCACAGTCTTAATCCCCATTTTACAGATGAGGGAACTGAGGCCCAGAGATGTTAAGTGACTTGCCCAAAGTTACACAGCTGACAATTGGCAGAGCCGGGATTTGAACTCATGGTCTCTGACTCCCAAGCCCAGGCTCTTTCCACTGAGCCACACTGCTCAAGCGCTGAATACCATAATTAGTACGCTCAAAATGTACAGTGCAGGTTGGGTGGCCATATTTGCAGTTTTAGGCCTACCTCTAATGGAGGAAGAATTTAAAATTACTAATTGCACACTCACGTGTCTGCGATCCATTCCCGCTGCCCAGATGGCCTTTTTATTGCATCCCTTTCCAACTAAATGTTGGGAAAGGGCTTCCAAAGATCACCTAGTCCAGCCCCCTGCCTCCAGGGGATTCCTAGATTAGCAATATGACTAAGTAATCATAAGGGAAAAAACTATTTTTACTAATCCACCAGATTTTAGTTGACTGGACAATTTTTCTCACAAAGAACATTACAATGAACTAACCACAGAGTTTGTTTGAAGGTTAAGTAAACTTTAAAAGTATTGAATTATTCACCACATTCTGGGTGAAGAAGCCAAAGCCTGTCATACTGATGTATTTATGCACTTTCCCAGTCCCAGAGTAAAAATTCAAAAGTGTGAATAAAACCCCGCATCTTTTAAAATGCAGTCTTGGAAAGTAATTATCTGGGCATTCTAACTTTCATAAGGGGATGGCACTCTGCACACAGTGAGCGCTCAATAAATACGATTGAATGAATGAATGACTGAAGTTAATGCTCATGAAATACTAATAATTAAATGCTTTTATAAAAAATATGTGCAAGAAATTCAGAAAGCAGGATTTAATGTGCAATGTTAAGACATTTTTGAGGGCTACTGGTACTAATGATAAAAAACAACTCTCACCATAATTGTTTGATCTCTTTGGATTTCTGCATTAGGGGCTGTGACAGAGCACAGAACTGGGAGTCAAATCAATCAAACAATCATATTTATTGAGTGCTTACTTGTGCAGACCGTTGTACTAAGCACTCAGGAGAGTAAACTATTAAAGAGTTGATAGACACATTCTGGGCAAGGAGCATGTCTACTAATTCTGTTGTAATAATAATAATAATGGCATTTATTAAGTGCTAACTATGTGCAAAGCACTGTTCTAAGCGCTGGGGAGGTTACAAGGTGATCAGGTTGTCCCACGGGGGGCTCACAGTCTTAATCCCCATTTTACAGATGAGGTAACTGAGGCCCAGAGAAGTGAAGTGACTTGCCCAAAGTCACACAGCTTACAATTGGCAGAGCCGGGATTTGAACCCACGACCTCTGGCTCCAAAGCCCGGGCTCTTCCCACTGAGCCACACTGATTCTTTATTGTACTCTCTCAAGTGCTTAGAACAGTGCTCTGCACATAGTAACCACTCAATAAGTACCATTAATTGATCGATTAATTCCCTGCCCACAATGAGTTTAAAGGCAAATATCCAGGCAAGATTTCTGCTGGGAACATGTTTAGCAATTCTTTTGTATCCTCCCAAGTGCTTAGTATGGTGTCCTGCACAGAGTAATTGCTCAATAAATACTATTGATTGATTGATTGGCCTGCTGTGTCACCTTAGGGAAGTTACTAATTTCCCCAGCTGTAAAATGGAGATAAATCTTTCAGCTCTTCCTTCTTGCCCAGAGATGATGTGGAAAAGGAGTGAGCTGATTGATATCAAAGTTTTGGAGAAAAATAGCACTAAACCAAGTTGAGGGTTGCTACGATGATGATGATGATCTACGCTGCTTCTAGGTTAGAAGAAGGGAAAATGAATGCCATTTTGCAGTGAATTCATTCATTCATTCATTCAATCGTATTTATTGAGCACTTACTGTGTGCAGAGCACTGTACTAAGCGCTTGGGAAGTACAGGTTGGCAACATATAGAGACGGTCCCTACCCAACAGTGGGCTCACAGTCTAGAAGGGGGAGACAGAGAACAAAACATAACATATTAACAAAATAAAATAAATAGAATATGTACAAGTAAAATAGAGTAATAAATACGTACAAACATATATACTGTTCAACCCAGGACAATTAGCATTATTATTCCCTAACTGAAAATCACAAGGGCAGAAAAACGTGAGAAGCCATGAGCAAACACTCAGAAATCTAAGAAAGGAGAACCCACGTTCAAAACAACAGTGCTCAGATAAGTCAGTTCACATCAAGATTTTAATGCAGCAGAGCAGAAGTTTTTGGAATCCGTAGATAAATTATTTCCTGTTTTTTGATTTCTTTTGGAATTACTCATTGCAAAGAACGAAAAACCCCTACAAAACAGAGATTCTGTAGCACCTTTTTAAAAAAAAGTCACTTATTTTTTGGTGTGACTTTCCCCCCAAATGATCCCCAATTAAAACCTAAAAAAAAAAAAAATTGAAAAGCAGAGTTCCAATTTGTTCTTAGTTTGAGCAAGTTTGTTATCGCTAGCCAAATCCAGGTGCAAAAACATTTTCGCTAATGTACAAACTCACCGCTTCGAGAGAAAAACTACCCAAACACACCTGCACCTTTTCAAAACCGATATAATATTGTATTTAAGTAAACATATGCGGGTCACAAAAGTTCAATCATCAAAAAGCTTCCCCGATCGGAGTGCTACGTCGAGGGAATGGTTGCTTGCGTGGGTTATGGTGTGGACGGTTCCCGTTAGTTGTTTTTGGACACATTTGGGCTTCATTATTCCCGCACTTTGGAATTGCATTTCTCCGGCTGGGGGGTGAGACCACTGGGTAGCGTGTATTAGGGGTCGTGCCTGGGTTGAAGACCCCTAGACTCCCAGGCTGAAGGACAGGATCAGAGCAGCACTGGGCTCCTCATCCCTCACCCCAGAGCCATCGTTCAATAATAATAATAATAATAATAATAATAATAATAATAATAATAATGATGGTATTTATTAAGTGCTTACTATGTGCCAAGCACTGTACTAAGCGCTGGGGGAGATACAAGGTAATCAGGTTGTCCCACGTGGAGCTCACTGTCTTAATCGCCATTTGACAGGTGAGATCCCCATTTTACATACGAGGAAGCCAAAGGGCCCGGGGTTGGGCTGGATAGAGCTTGGACCTGGTACTCAGAAGGTCTTAATCCCCATTTTACAGATGAGGTAACTGAGGCACAGAGAAGTGAAGTGACTTGGCCAAGGATGCACAGCAGACAAGCGGCGGGAGTCGGGATTAGAACCCGTGACCTTGGCCTTGAGAGAGGGATGAGAAGGAGGCAATTATAGGACTGGTCTTCGGAAAGCCCAGATCTCACCATGGAAGATGAGGGCTAGGCCGTCAGCGGCCAAAGTTTAGCAGCAAGATTACGGGTTTAGGAGTCAGAAGTCATGGGTTCTAATGCCGGTTTTGCCACTTGTCTGCTATGTGACCTTGTGCAAGTCACTTCACTTCTCTGGCCTCAGTTACCTCATCTGCAAAACGGGGATTGAGACTGTGAGCCCCGTGTGGGACAGGGACTGTGCCCAACCTGATTACCTTGTGTCTACCCCAGTGCTTAGAACGGTGTTTGGCTCATGGTAAGCATTAACAAATACCATAATTATTGTTATTATTATTTTGATGGGAGACATGTTAAATTATGGCTGTGTACGTAAGTGCTATGAGGCTGAAGCGGGGGTGAATATCAAGTGCTTAAAGGGTACACATCCAAGTGCACAGGCGACCCAGAAGGGAGAGGAAGTAGGGGAAGTGAGGCCTAATTTGGGGAAGACCTCTTGGAGGAGATTGGATTTTCATAAGACTTCGAAGGTGGGGAGAGAGGTGGTCTGTCGGATATGAAGGGGTAAACCTCTCGTGGGTTACTTCTCAATTCATGGACTGTAGCGACCCAACTCAAACTTCCCAGATGTGGATGATGACGTGGACATTACCCACATTAGGAATAACCATAAAAATGACCGAAGGAATTTTAAGGAAAGAAAGGGAAGCCTTATGGGCGCTGATATTATCCAAGCTTCAATCCAGTCAGCTACACATTCAGCCTACAAAGGCAGAAAAGCTGTTTATCAATCAATCGTATTTATTGAGCGCTTACTGTGTGCAGAGCTGTTCTACCACACTCTTTGTAAACAACTTTATATTAGTGAGTTCACCCCAGTTTGCCCTTAGATTTGGAAAGAGCATGGGCTTTGGAACCAGAGGTCATGGGTTCAAATCCCTGCTCCGCCAGTTGTCAGCTGTGTGACTCTGGTTAAGTCACTTCACTTCTCTGGGCCTCAGTTACCTCATCTGTAAAATGGGGATGAAGACTGTGAGCCCCCCGTGGGACAACCTGATCACCTTGTAACCTCCCCAGCGCTTAGAAGAAGAGTGCTTTGCACATAGTAAGTGCTTAATAAATGCCATCATTATTAAGACTGTGAGGCCCCTATGGGACGACCTGATCACCTTGTAACCTCCCCAGCACTTAGAACAATGCTTTGCACATAGTAAGCGCTCAATAAATGCCATCATTATTATTATTATGTCATACTGAGTAGCCTCCAACTTGAAAGCGTTTTTCCAGTAAGTTTATTTTAGTCCTTTTGCCACGGATCATCACCAGGATGGTGACCTTTCCGGAAAGGCCTATGTCCCAGTGACTGCGGGAAATAGGTGACAAAGACATTCGGGTAGAAAACCAACTTACTTTTTCTGAGTTCGTTCAGCAAGTCTTGCGGCCTCTATGGCGGCCTTTCTGGCTTCAAACTCCTCTCTCTTGAGTACCTCTCCGCTCCCTCGGTAACCCAGCTCCACCAGTTGGCGGGCCAGCTCCTCATCCTGAGGGAAGCATAAACAACGCTTTTTGTTTTAATATTATTTGTTAAGCACTTCCTAAGGGCCGGGAACTATACTGAGCTCTGGGGTAGATACATTTGAATCAGGCTGGATACAGTCCATGTCCCACGTGGGGCTCACGGTCTTCATTCCCTCAGAAGGGAACTGAGGCTCAGAGAGGTGAAGTGACTTCCCCAAGGTCACACGGCAGACAAGGGGTGGAGCCGGGATTAGAACCCAAGTCCTTCCGCCTCTTAGGCTCTATCCACTGGGCCACTCTGCTTCCTCTCCAGAGATTGTTAAATATCAAATATGCTTCCCTTTGTCTTACCTAGAGAAGCAGCGTGGCTCAGTGGAAAGAGCCCGGGCTTGGGAGCCAAAGGTCAAGGGTTTGTATCCCGACTCTGCCACTTGTCTGCTGTGTGACCTTGGGCAAGCCACTTAACTTCTCTGTGCCTCAGTTACCTCCTCTGTAAAATGGGGGTGAAGACTGTGAGCCCCAAGTGGGACAACCTGATCACCTTGTATCCCCCCAGAGCTTAGAACAGTGCTTTGCACATAGTAAGCGCTTAACAAATGCCATTATTATTATTACCTAGCAGAACCCAAAAGCTGCCTAGCCAAAGACAGAGATTGAAGAATGAACTACTCATCTCTGGTTGGACTTTGACCTCTTTCGCCTCAGTTTATTCACCTGGAAAATCAGCAATGCCGTTTTCATTGTGGTCCTTGACCAACCAACTGCCTTCATCTCAAGAGTGATTTCTTTGCCCCGGGAGGGCTCTGTCTTGAACAACTACTGAACTTCACCTGGCTCAGGCACCGAATGGGAGTGAAATCAAAAACTGCACTTGCCAATTTGTTCAGACAGAGAGAACTTGGTTTCGGAGTGTAATTATTTGCCCCTTTAATTCTCTTAACATCTGCTTTCTTGTGCAGATGTTAGAGAAGCAGCGTGGCTCAGCGGAAAGAGCCCGGGCTTTGGAGTCAGAGGTCATGGGTTCAAATCCCGGCTCCACCAATTGTCAGCTGTGTGACTTTGGGCAAGTCACTTCTCTGTGCCTCAGTTCCCTCCTCTGTAAAATGGGGATTAAAACTGTGAGCCCCACGTGGGACAACCTGATCACCTTGTATCCCCACAGTGCTTAGAACAGTGCTTTGCACATAGTAAGTGCTTAACAAATACCATTATTATTATTATTATAAATCACTTCACTTCTCTGTGCCTCAGTTCCCTCCTCTGTAAAATGGGGATGGAGACTGTGAGCCCCCCGTGGGACAACCTGATCAACTTGTAACGTCCCCAGCGCTTAGAACAGTGCTTTGCACATAGTAAGTGCTTAACAAATACCCTCATTATTATAAATCACTTCACTTCTGTGTGCCTCAGTTCCCCCCTCTGTAAAATGGGGATTAAAACTGTGAGCCCGAAGTGGGACAACCTGATCACCTTGTATCCCCACAGTGCTTAGAACAGTGCTTTGCACATAGTAAGCGCTTAACAAATACCATTATTATTATTATTATTATTGTGCAAATCTCTCTTTGGAGGGCTTTACTAAGTCATATACAAAAATGGATAAATGCTCCCACCTGGTGGAAGAATCTAAAATGGGATATGGGTATCTGACGTTCGCTTTATTCTAGTTACAGTCGAATGTATGTACTGAGTGCTTACTGTGTTCAGAGCACTGTACTAAGCGCTTGGGAGCGTACAATATAACATTATAACAGATACACTCCCTGCCCAACACGAGCTTACAGTCTAGAGGGGATGAGGCTTAGTTGGGGGTGCCCAGGTTTGGGAGTCAAAAGGACCTGGGTTTTAATCCTGCCTCTGCCACTGGTCTGCTGTGTGACCTTGGGCAAGTCACTTCTCTTTAACCGGTTGCCTCATCTGTAAAATGGGAATGAAGACTGTGAGCCCCAGGTGGGACAGGGACTGTGTCCAGCCTGATTCGCTTGTATCTACCCCAATGCTTAGTATAGCTCCTGGAGCATAGGAAGCGCTTGTACCTTTTATTCACCCCACTCTGCCCTACAGCACTTATGTTTATATCTGTAATTTATTTATATTAATGCCTGCCTCCCCCTCTAGACTATAAGTTTCTTATGGGCAGGGGTTGTTTCTACCAACTCTGTTACATTATACTCTCCCACACACTTGGTACGGTGCTCTGTATATAGTCAGCAGCCTGGCTCAGTGGAAAGAGCATGGGCTTTGGAGTCAGAGGTCATGGGTTCAAATCCCGGCTCCGCCCATTGTCAGCTGTGTGACTTTGGGCAAGTCACTTCACTTCTCTGGGCCTCAGTTACCTCCTCTGTAAAATGGGGATGAAGACTGTGAGCCCCACGTGGGTTAATCTGATCACCCCAGTGCTTAGGACAGTGCTTTGCACATAGTAAGCGCTTAACAAATGCCATCATCATCATTATTATTATTATTCTAGACTGTGAGCCCACTGTTGGGTAGGGACCGTCTCTATATGTTGCCAACTTGTACTTCCCAAGCGCTTAGTCCAGTGCTCTGCACGCAGTGAGTGCTCAATAAATATGATTGATTGATTGATTAAGTGCTCTGTAAGTACGATTGATTGACTGACTGATACTGTCTTTAGTGATGGGAAAGTCAGGGCGAGGACAGGGTTTGGGTGGGAAGATAACGGTCTGCTTGAGACATGTTAAGTTGGAGCATCCATGGATCCATGTCCATCCATCCTTTTAGACTGTGAGCCCACTGTTGGGTAGGGACTGTCTCTATACGTTGCCATCTTGTACTTCCCAAGCGCTTAGTACAGTGCTCTGCACACAGTAAGCGCTCAATAAATACGATTGATTGATTGATTGAGAGGTCCTGAAGGCAAGAGGAAATGCGGGTCTGCAGACGAGAGATATATTTGGGATTCATCCACGTAGAGACGGTCATGGAAACTGTGGGAGTGAAGGAGTGGGCGTAGGGGGAGAATAAAAGGGGGCCCAGAACTGAGCCTTGAGGGTCTTGGGAGGCAGAGGAGCCCATGAAAGACTGCGAATGGGTGACCAGAAGAACCATGAGAGGACAGTGGCAGTGAAGCCAAGGCTAGATAATGTTTCCAGGATTGGGAATCAAGAGACCCGGATTCCAGGCCTGACTCTGCCACTTTTCTGGCAAGCCTCTCTGAGTCTCAGTTTTCCTTGTCTGTAACATGGGGATAAGATCCAGGCTCTCCCTCCTTTTTAAACTGTGAGCATCATATGGAATAGGACCTGTACCCAATCTGATTATCTTGTATCTACCTCAGTGCCTGGCACATAGTAAGTGCTTAATAAAGAGCATCATTCTCAGTTTAATATTACTAATATTCTTAAGAATTATCATGATTATTAATAATCATTAATTCAATCGTATTTACTGAGCGCTTACTGTGTGTAGGGCACTGTACTAAGAGCTTGGAAAGTACAATTTTGGCAACATAAAGAGACAATTCCTATCCAACAATGGGCTCACAGTCTAGAAGGGGGGAGACAGCAAAACAGAACAAGTAGACAGGCGTCAATGCCATCAAAATAAATAGATTTATAGATATATACATAATAATGAGAAACATGAACAGCATTTAGACTTTTCCACCTCCAAGCCCTACCTTACCTCCCCACCCCAGTCCCTACTTTACTTTCACCCAAGCTCTGGATCCAGTGTCCCAGATATTTCCGTCCCAAAAAGACATTTTTAAAAATCGGAAATCCTTGGATAAATGAGGCTAGAAAAGAAGTATAGCATGCCCTACTCCAGAGGGCGGGGAAAAAAATCCTGTCATGGGGGGACAAGGCAGAGGCAGGAAGGTGGGGGGCTTCACGCGGGAGGCCCAAACTGCTCCCCTAATAATGATAATTATGGAATTTGTTAAGTGCTTACCATGTGCCAGGCACTGTACTAAGCGCTGGGGATTTAATTGTATTGTATCTAACCCCAACACTTGGTGCATTAAATCAATGGCATTTATTGAGCACTTCCTATGTGCAAAGCATAATACTAATAAAGGTAATAATAGTAATTATTAAAGTATTTGTTAAGTGCTTACTATGTGGCAGGCACCATACTAAGCACTGCAGTCGGATTGAACACAATTGCCTGTCCTATATGGGGCTCACGGTCTTAATCCCCATTTTATAGATGAGGTAACTGAGGCACAGTCGGACTGAACACAATTACCTGTCCTACATGGGGCTCACAGTCTCAATCCCCATTTTATAGATGAGGTAACTGAGGCACAGAGAATAATAATAATAATAATAATAATAATAATAATAATAATAATAATAATAATGGCATTTATTAAGTGATTACTATGGGCAAAGCACTGTTCTAAGCGCTGGGGAGGTTACAAGGTGATCAGATTGTCCCACGGGGGCTCACAGTCTTAATCCCCATTTTACAGATGAGGTAACTGAGGCACAGAGAAGTCAAGTGATTTGTCCAAAGTCATACAGCTGACAATTGGTGGAGCTGGGATTTGAAGTGACCTGCCTAAGGTCACAAAGCAGAAAAGTAGTAGAGCTGGGAACCACCCCAGCGCTTAGTACAGCGCCTGGCACATAGTAAGCACTTATCAAATGCTATTATTTGATAAGCAGGAAACAGCGTGGCTCAGTGGAACGAGCCCGGGCTTTGGAGTCAGAGTTCATGGGTTCGAATCCCGGCTCTACCAATTGTCAGCTGTGTGACTTTGGGCAAGTCACTTCACTTCTCTGTGCCTCAGTTCCCTCATCTGTAAAATGGGGAATAGGATTGTGAGCCCCCCGTGAGACAAGCTGATCATCTTGTAATCTCCCCAGCGCTTAGAACAGTGCTGGGCACATAGTAAGCGCTTAATAAATGTCCTTACTATTATTCTTATTCTTATTATTTTTATGTGCCAGGCGCTGTAGTAAGCACTGGGTGGATACAAGCAAATGGGTTTGGGTACAGTTCCTGTCCCACTTGGGGCTCACGGTCTCAACCCCCATTTTATAGATGAGGAAACCGAGGCCCGGAGAAGTGAAATGACTTGCCTAAGGTCACAAAGCAGACAGGAAGTGGAGCTGGGATCCACCCCAGCGCTTAGTACAGCACCTGGCACATAGTAAGCAGTGTGGCTCAGTGGAAAGAGCCCGGGCTTTGGAGTCAGAGGTCATGGGTTCGAATCCCTGCTCTGCCACATGTCTGCTGTGTGACCTTGGGCAAGTCACTTAACTTCTCTGAGCCTCAGTTACCTCATCTGTAAAATGGGGATTAAGACTGTGAGCCCCACGTGGGACAACTTGATCACCTTGTATCCCCCCAGCGCTTAGAACAGTGCTCTGCACATAGTAAGCGCTTAACAAATGCCATTATTATTATTATTAAGCACTTACCAAATGCTGTTATTATTATTATCATCATCATTATTATTATGTGTCAGGCGCTGTACTAAGCGCTAGGGTGGATACAAGCAAATGGGTTTGGGGACAGTCCCTGTCCTACGTGGGACTGTCAGTCTCCATCCCCATTTTATAGATGAGGAAACTGAGGCCCAGAGAATAATAATAATAATGATGATGGCATTTGTAAAGCGCTTACTATGTGCGAAGCACTGTTCTAAGCGCTGGGAGCTGGGGGGGGGGGCTCAGTTCTCTCATCTGTAAAACGGGGATGAAGACTGTGAGCCCCCCGTGGGACATATATGTATATATGTATATATGTTTGTACATATTTATTACTCTATTTTACTTGTCCATATCTATTCTATTTATTTTATTTTGTTAGTATGTTTGGTTTTGTTCTCTGTCTCCCCCTTTTAGACTGTGAGCCCACTGTTGGGTAGGGACTGTCTCTATATGTTACCAACTTGTACTTCCCAAGCGCTTAGTCCAGTGCTCTGCACACAGTAAGCGCTCAATAAATACGATTGATGATGATGATGAT